>NC_142164.1:93545573-93891198 GCF_024610735.1 Ursus americanus
TTTCAAGAATAGACCATGTTCTGGGACACAAAACAGGTCTCAGCCAATACCAAAAGACTGAAATTATCCCCTGCATATTCTCAGACCACAACACTCTGAAATTGGAACTCAACCACAAGGAAAAATTTGGAAGAAACTCAAACACTTGGAGACTAAGAACCATCCTGCTCAGGAATGACTCGATAAACCAGGAAATCAAAAATCAAATTAAACAATTTATGGAGACCAATGAGAATGAAAATACAACAGTCCAAAACCTATGGGATACTGCAAAGGCAGTCCTAAGGGGGAAATACATAGCCATCCAAGCTTCACTCAAAAGAATAGAAAAATCTAACATGCAGTTTTTATATTCTCACCTCAAGAAGCTGGAACAGCAACAGAGGGACAGGCCTAATCCACGCACAAGGAAGCAGTTGACCAAAATTAAAGCTGAAATCAATCAAGCAGAAACCAGAAGTACAGTAGACCAGATCAACAGGACTAGAAGCTGGTTCTTGGAGAGAATCAATAAAATTGACAGACCACTGGCAAGACTTATCCAAAAGAAAAGAGAAAGGACCCAGATTATTAAAATTATGAATGAAAAAGGAGAGGTCATGACGAACACCATTGAAATTGGAAGGATTATTAGAAATTTTTATCAACAGCTATATGCCAATAAACTAAGCAATCTGGAAGAGATGGAATCCTTCCTGGAAACCTATAAACTACCAAGATTGAAACAGGAAGAAATTGATTTCTTAAACAGGCCAATTAATTATGAAGAAATTGAGTCAGTGATAAACAACCTTCCAAATAACAAAACTCCAGGCCCGGACGGTTTTCCTGGGGAATTCTACCAAACATTCAAAGAAGAAATAATACCTATTCTCCTAAAGCTATTTCAAAAAATAGAAACAGAAGGAAAGCTACCAAACTCATTCTATGAGGCCAATATTACCTTGATCCCCAAACCAGGCAAAGACCCCCTCAAAAAGGAGAATTACAGACCGATTTCCCTAATGAATATGGATGCCAAAATCCTCAACAAGATACTTGCTAATAGAATCCAACAGTTCATTAAAAGGATTATCCACCACGATCAAGTGGGATTCATACCTGGGATGCAAGCGTGGTTCAATATTCGCAAATCAATCAGCGTGATACATCATATCAACAAGAAAAGACTCAAGAACCATATGATCCTCTCAATCGATGCCGAAAAAGCATTTGACAAAATACAGCATCCTTTCCTGATTAAAACCCTTCAGAGTGTAGGAATAGAAGGTACATTTCTCAATCTCATAAAAGCCATCTATGAAAAGCCTACTGCAAATATTATTCTCAATGGGGAAAAGCTGGAAGCCTTTCCCTTAAGATCAGGAACACGACAAGGATGCCCACTCTCGCCACTATTATTCAACATAGTACTAGAAGTCCTTGCAACAGCAATCAGACAACAAAAAGGGATCAAAGGTATTCAAATCGGCAAAGAAGAAGTCAAAATGTCTCTCTTCGCAGATGACATGATACTCTATATGGAAAACCCAAAAGAAGCCACTCCCAAACTATTAGAAGTTATAGAGCAATTCAGTAACGTGGCGGGATACAAAATCAATGCTCAGAAATCAGTTGCATTTCTATACACGAATAACGAGAACGAAGAAAGAGAAATTAGGGAATCCATCCCATTTACAAGAGCACCAAAAACCATACGTTACCTTGGAATTAACTTAACCAGAGACGTAAAGGACCTTTATTCTAGAAACTATAAATCACTCTTGAAAGACATTGAGGAAGACATAAAAAGATGGAAAAATATTCCATGCTCATGGATCGGAAGAATTAACATAGTTAAAATGTCCATGCTACCCAGAGCAATCTACACTTTCAATGCTATCCCGATCAAAATACCGAGAACGTTTTTCAAAGAACTGGAACAAATAGTCCTTAAATTTGTATGGAACCAGAAAAGACCCCGAATCTCCAAGGAACTGTTGAAAAGGAAAAACAAAGCTGGGGGCATCACAATGCCGGATTTCGAGCTGTACTACAAAGCTGTGATCACAAAGACAGCATGGTACTGGCACAAAAACAGACACATAGACCAATGGAACAGAATAGAGAGCCCAGAAATGGACCCTCAGCTCTTTGGGCAACTAATATTTGATAAAGCAGGAAAAAACATCCAGTGGGAAAAAGACAGTCTCTTCAATAAATGGTGCTGGGAAAATTGGACAGCTACATGCAAAAGAATGAAACTTGACCACTCTCTCACACCATACACAAAAATAAACTCCAAATGGATGAAAGACCTCGATGTGAGACAGGAATCCATCAAAATTCTAGAGGAGAACATAGGCAGCAACCTCTACGACATCGGCCAAAGCAACCTTTTTCACGATACATCCCCAAAGGCAAGAGAAACAAAAGATAAAATGAATTTATGGGACTTCATCAAGATTAAAAGTTTCTGCACAGCCAAGGAAACAGTCAGAAAAACTAAGAGGCAGCCCACGGAATGGGAGAATATATTTGCAAATGACACTACAGATAAAGGACTGGTATCCAAGATCTACAAAGAACTTCTCAAACTCAATACACAAGAAACAAATAAACAAATCAAAAAATGGGCAGAAGATATGAACAGACACTTTTCCAATGAAGACATACAAATGGCTAACAGACACATGAAAAAATGTTCAAAATCATTAGCCATCAAGGAAATTCAAATCAAAACCACACTGAGATACCACCTTACGCCAGTTAGAATGGCAAAAATAGACAAGGCAAGAGACAACAATTGTTGGAGAGGATGTGGAGAAAGGGGATCCCTCCTACATTGTTGGTGGGAATGCAAGTTGGTACAGCCACTCTGGAAAACAGTGTGGAGGTCCCTTAAAAAGTTAAAAATTGAGCTACCCTATGATCCAGCCATTGCACTACTGGGTGTTTACCCCAAAGATACAGACGTAGTGAAGAGAAGGGCCATATGCACCCCAATGTTCATAGCAGCAATGTCCACAATAGCTAAATTGTGGAAGGAGCCGAGATGCCCTGCAACAGATGACTGGATTAAGAAGTTGTGGTCCATATATACAATGGAATATTACTCAGCTATCAGAAAGAATGAGTTCTCAACATTTGCTACAACATGGACGGCACTGGAGGAGATAATGCTTAGTGAAATAAGTCAAGCAGAGAAAGACAACTATCATATGATTTCTCTCATCTATGGAACATAAGAACTAGAATGATCAGTAGGGGAAGAAAGGGATAAAGAAAGGGGGGGTAATCAGAAGGGGGAATGAAACATGAGAGACTATGGACTATGAGAAACAAACTGAGGGCTACAGAGGGGAGGGGGGTGGGGGAATGGGATAGACCGGTGATGGGTAGTAAGGAGGGCACATATTGCATGGTGCACTGGGTGTTATACACAACTAATGAATCATCGAGCCTTACATCGAAAACCGGGGATGTACTGTATGGTGACTAACATAATATAATAAAAAATCATTATTTAAAAAAAATGAAATGGATTTTCCTCTTTGTGCAGAGTGTCTTGGCACCGTGCGGATACACTCTCGAGTCTTCCATGTGAATGACACCAATAGGCAATCTGTTCTGACTAAGCAGGGACGGGCTGACACGCAGTGTCCATTCACACACCACTGGCTACGGCTGCATTTTTACTTCAGTCTGTCCTCTGAAGGCCTGCTAGGGGTTTGAGTACATTGCAAAGAGTCAATTCCTTCCTTCCTTCCTTCCTTCCCTTCCTTCCTTCCTCTCCAGCTCCCTCTTCTCCAACATCAACGGCCCTTGTTTTCTATTCTCCTTGCCATTTCCTGAAGCCAACAGCTGCTATTAAGTAAGCGTGACCAATCAGGCTTCTGGTGGGAGAGACATCCCAGAGATAAACCATTTTGCACACAAAGTTTAAAAAAAATTTTTTTTGAGATACCACAGTAGAAACCTTGCTTGCTAGCTAAAGAAAATCAGTATCTCAAGAGACAGCATATACAGAGTAAACAGCAAGGAAAACAAAAACAAGGTAATTATCTTTCCTTCCTTCAGATTTATATTCTATTTTCTTCAGCCATTAGTAAATTGGCCTTTTATTTATTTGTTTGTATAACTCACCAAGTTTGGCTTATATGCTTTCAAAAATAACCTATGATTATATTTTCTCCGTGTTAGCCATTTGTCAACGTCACAGGGACCCAGAGGGTTTTCTACCCAAACTTCCTCCCTCCCCTTCCTCCAACACACACACACACACACACACACATCCCCACCCTGTTTTTCTCTGTGTTCACACCCCCCAACGTTAGGGAACTGGGGAGTAATTGGAATAAGGACTCAAAATTTTCCCTTCTTTAGCTTTCACTAACAAATCATTAGGTACTACTATTTGTGTGTTCTACATACGTAGATGAGATTTTAAAACAGCCACTAATTTATTTATTTCAGTACATTTACTGAGGGCGTATCACAGAGCAGATGCTGTGCTAAGCCACTGGGATATATCCCTTCAAAAAGTCAGGCATTAATCATGACTTCTTGAGCTTATATTCCAGGAGGGAAGATAGACATTAAACATTTCATTGAAACCAGGATGATTGTTACGTAATACAGAATACCACCAAGGGAGAATATAATGGGGAGACGTAACCTAATCTGGGATTCAAAGAAGGCCCCCATGATGACATGCTCAGCATACTGATGGGGGCAGAAGAGGAAAAGGGAGAGAGTAGCAAGAAATTAGGTGAGGAGCAGGGGCCGGACAGGGGAAGGCTAAGCAGCATTTAAAGCCTTTGATGACGCACTCAAAGACAGAAGAGCAGCATTAACTTGCTTTCATTCACTGCTACTTCACCATCATCAAATTAGTGGAATATTCTCTTCCCAATGCACTAACATGTATAAAGGGTCTATTTTCAACCCCATTTTTACAACTGGCTACAGTTGCTTAAGTGTTTAAATGTACTCTTTGTAAAACCAGCTTCCTCCTCTCCTTAGTATATGTTTACACACAATAACCATGTTTCCTGGGCATTTGTGTAACAATAATAATGCAGTGAGTTAAAGAATATGCTGATGGGTCATCTCACCTCAAGTTGATATTGACTCATGGGTGAGAATTCCTGGAATCCATTGATTCCAGGAGATCAATATATTACACGTAAGAAGCACTTTTTTTTGGTAGTTTATTGATAATTTCATGTAGTTCAGAAACCAGTCTTACCTAAATCATGATACATTTAACCTCAGTAGAATCCTTCAGTCCATTTATACCCTCAATATTTCATCTTCTACTTATGTTAATGTTTCTACTTATCACCACTATTTTAAAACAGGAAGGAGATTTAAAGATGATTGAGTCCAGATCACTTCCATTCCGAGATACCAAGAGGTTCAACGATCAGCCCGAGACCGCACTGTGAGTTAGGACGGAGCAGGGCTGTACATGCTGATCTTCTGATTTAGTTTCAAGATTTACAGACCAATCTCAAACAATGGAGATTAAAAATGTGGGACCCAGGACTCCTTAAAATAATTACTGTGTCAGTAAATTTGATATACAATATGTACTTTTATTCCAGCTGGCTGAGTTTAAGGACTATAATTAGAAACCAAAACCAAAACAACTCATTCCCAAAGCAAACCCCAAACTTTAGTCCCATTCTTGGAAAAGATATGATTTGCTTGGCCCTTAACTCATAAGAGGTATATTCAATAATTATTAAGTTTCAAATGTTGACGTTAATTTCTACTACTTTTTCTTTTATGAAAAAGAAAAACTTTTACTGAAACATTTCAAAGGGTTTTACAGAACACAAACCAGCTTTTATAAACCTATAACTTGATTGTATAATAAGAAATAAACTTAAATTGAATGCAGTTTTCTTTAAAGATGAGCCAGTTTCTAAGAAGTTAAGGAATAGTGCTTGACAAAATCTTTTGATTTTATTACGCCTAAAATATACTTTTAAAAAAATAAGAACAACTTGAATTTGCTCATTCTTAAAGAGGAGCCTGTTGCTTTTACTCGTTTCGGTAATAGTCATTTAGCTGCATTTTTGTTATTTACTCTGATACATTCTGTGGGTTATGTACTCCCTGGGTGCTCAATAAATGGCCGCTGTTGGACGGACTGACAGATGTTGTTTGATCGCCTAAGCACTACTGTAGGGAGCACAGATAAACAGATGCTGCTGAAAGGGAGAAGCTTACAGATGGAGGAAATGAAGCAGGGAAGGGGAGGAGGTTAGGGCTCATCGAAGAGCTGAGCCCTATGTGCCATTTGAAATTAATATCTATCAATTATTTGGAAGCATACGTAGGGAATTAGTGAATCTTAGTGTTATGGATTATTATTATTAGATAGACAAAATAGGGTTCTATCTTGGCCTTTTGTTTTCCTCCCAAATATTTTCTGTAAACTTCGAGAGGCAAGCGCAACTTCCTAGTAGTGCAGCCTAGGCCCTGGAATACGCCAGATTATCAGTAATCACTTCACGTGGGCCAGGCTCTGTGCTCTGGCTGTGCGTGTCAGGACAGGTAAGACCGTTTCTTCCAAAGAGCTCACCAGTCAGTCATACAGGTGAGGTATCTCTCTCACCGTGGGCACCAACCTCTATTAACCATGACTTTTATTTTTTGTATTCTCATGCTTTGACATCTTGGGGCCTGACTGACCCTAGAGGTCCTGACCCTCCTACAGTTGGCTAATTCCTAGAGAGAGCAAGCAACTTACCTGGGAAACGTGCCTTTCATATCCACACCAACGATCCAGAGCCCATACCCCAAACCACCCCTTTTATCAGGCTCTTACCTCTGAGCCACTATCCCCCTGCCCTAATCACCCCAGGGCCAGGTACCAGACAGCTAGGCACAGCCCCTCTGCCCCAAAGCCCACTGAAATTATTCAAACTACCCAGTCCTAAACCTGCTCCCCCTGTCTCACCCATTCCTTCCCACGGAAACCACAATAAAAGCTCCTGACCATGTTTTCCTATTTCTCCGTCTCCCTCCTGACTGACACTGGTGCTTCTCTCATGTGGCCCAGCATGGCGTCGCTGTGTCTCCTGTTTCTAGGGATGTGTGAGTAGAGCAAACTTTTTCCTTCATGGCAGTCACAACCATGTCTGTGTGTCTTACCATTCCCAATTAAGACAAACCCTGGCTACCCTTAGAACACAACTCCACCAAATCATTCTTTGCTTTCAACTAAGGTCTCAAAGATAATTTAGGGTTGGTAGGAGATGAGTGTAGACAGGCCAAGGCAGCAAGCATCTACAATGCACAAGTAAATAAATTATGAACTCTCCACAGGTAAAGGAGGGAAAAGACCATGAAATAAATTCAAAAGAACTAGATCTTATATATGTCCAGTGTATGAAAAGCAATAACTTTAAAGCACTTATTAAAAATAAAACTTGAGTGCCAACCTCCAAGCAAATTTCAAGGAATGAGATGAGTTTCCCCACATGGGTAAGACTGTATTTATCATTTTTATTTAATCATTCTTTGGAAATCATGCTTTGGAGAGCATGGGTGAAAATATCTGTGGTCATAAAATACCGATGGTGGTAGTTGAAAGTACTCTCATACTTTGAAAGATTGGATTGAGCCTGAGGATTGAATGATCGTTATAGAGTTATGAAAATAATGGACCATGTTAAGGAATTAAAGGTTTGCAGTTATATATACTCCGGGAGCCAAAAATCAATATTAATTAACATTGTTAAATGTTAACTATGTTAACTGTTAAATGTCTCCATGTGCTCAATATTTTAAAATATATTTTTCCTACTCTTTAGAAATAGATATATGAAAATGAAATGGTGATTGAATTAAGTGATATTTTTTCTGTACAGAAAAAGCAGTGGTAAAAGAAAGATGATTTTTATTTTCAGAATGAATGATAGAATTCTCCCTTCTCCCAACATAGAAAAGTGCCCATAGTTTCTATGACTCATTTGCATGAGGACCATTTATAATGCAATTATATGCTTAATAGTAGCCATGATGTAGGTCTTCTTACACCCAGTACTACCAGATCACTTGTCAACACTTGGCTTTACCTGTCTTCCTACCATGCACATGATTCATGGAAGTTATTGAGTAGACAAGGCAAATACCCGGTGCTTTTTGTTGTTTTTCTCACACCAGTTAGGTGTGTGTGTTTTATATATATATAAATATATATAATATATATATATACATATATATATATATATATATAAATATATATAATATATATATATACATATATATTATATATATATATATTAATGTGTGTGTGTGTGAGAGAGAATGACATAGTTTCAGGCATCATTCAGTTAAACCAATAAAGCCAAAGAAAAAGTAGCCTAGAAAATTATTATGAAAATTCTCACTGAGATATGTCACTGTTCAGCGTGGAGGTTCACACCATTGTGTTTATCCTGAGAAAGCATCCCTTAAAATGCTGCAGCTGTGGAACCTAATGAAAATCCAGAGCATCTGTACCGTGACAGAAATTCATTGCCAAAGCCCTGGTGCCGGCCTACTGGTGGGCATGGAGAATGTCTACCATTGTCTTCAAGAACATTCTTTAGACATTCCAAAATTATTAACACTGGCCCCATGGAAAGACGCATTTATCAAGGCATTGCAGCAGATTGTTGATTTTTTTCCCTGCGGTTGATATGCAATAGAATGGGATGACATTCATTCTAAAGTCAGAGATCATAGGCATCTAAGAAAGGAATATACATAACAAAAATCTTTTGCTAATACACAAATGGAATTCTCACTGGTCTGTTGTAGCAGCAAACAACCAAATATGAGAAATTAGAAAATAAACTCTCACAGGGATAAAAAGGAGTTATATAACCTACCCATACTTTAAATGCTTAGGGAAAAAGTGAAGAGCTTTCCATTTATTGAGTGATTAAATTGCCCCATGCTCTGTGCTAATATTAGGCTTTACCTATGTGATCACATTCTAATCACCACAATAGCCCTAAGGGTAATCATGATACCAAAAATAATGATATTAATAACAGACATTATTGAGCACCTGCTATATGCCAGATACTACGAGTTTTGCACATATTAACTTGGTATTAAATTTTCTCAACAAAACTGAGTGGTAGGACACATTGCAGTACCAATTTTAGAGTCAAAGAAACTGAAGCACAAAGATCTATGTAACATTCCCAATAGCCAGAAAGTCAAAGGGACCCCAATACGCATGATGCAAGAAACAGTTGGAGAATTTAGTAAGGAAAAGGGGAAATTCAAAATGAAATCAGGTTGATGGCCACCTTCAAATCTACAGATGCCTGACATCCAAAGGACAGATTACATTGGATCACCATGGCTCCAAAACATCTTGCCATGAACAATGAGTGGAGGAGACAGTCTGACATTCTGAACTGTTCAAAAGTGAACACTGCCTTAGGGAACTGGGAATTCTCCAGCAACCTCCATTACAAAAGGGTTCAAGTAAAACTTGGCAACCACCAGGCAGAGTAAAATGAGGCAGACTCCAACGTTTCAAATCCCAATGATCTGGATTTGAATCTTCGCCACTTTCTCTGTGACCTCGGGAAAGCCACTCAAGCACTCTGTGACCACCTCATCAATACAAATGGAACAAATCAAGGTTCCTGGGTTCACAGATAATGTTCGCCGCATGATAAGCTCAGTCCAGTGCATCACTTGGCATTCTGACAACAGTTTATATTTAGCACATTTCTAAGGTGTGAAATTGTAGCTAAATGCAAAAAATATATACCTGATGGGGTGTTTTTTTCCCCTTGTCTTTTATCTTTTGGGCTTTTATGTAGATTTCATTATTGACAGTTCTATGAGAATTTTGTGTCTAAGGATAGCACAAAGAGACCAATGATAAATGTGTTTAGGAGATTCTGGCTTCTGATTTCTGTTTCCATGAAAAAGAATTCTAAAAATTTACTTTATCTCATGGTGGTTGTAGTGGGTATGAGGGGCTTTCTAAATATTGAGGGGATGATGCCTAACTTTTTACTTACTCATTCTGCGGTTTTCCTACTGTGTGATTCATATGCAGAAGATCCTTTTTGTGGATCTGTCCTTTTCTTACATTTGTCTGTTGTGACATATTTTCCCTAAAATACAGCTGCCAGTTTGATCTACATGCTGCGTCAGCTGGAAGGGTATGAAATGCCTCTCACAGATTCAGCTGGTCCAATGGAGTAGCTTTGATTTTCTTTCCCAGCTGTTGTGTAAATTGGCTGCTCCTTGAGTGTATTAGAACTAGTTTATATTTCATAGCATTTAATAGCTTTGGAATTACCAGAAATAGCTATCGTAATAAACATGAAAATGATAGCACTCATTCTCCTTGAGGATAAGAGATGCAAACTTTCTTCCATGCATTTTTATCCCCTCCTCTACCAGGTAAAGCCAACTACTGCACAACTATGATTCTGAATTTGCAATCAAGTATTTGGAAAGGTTCTGGAAATCTTCCTTCTTTAATCCCCCCCTGCTTTAAATTTTAGTTGTTCTTTTTATCTTAATTTTCTTTTCTCCACACTGTTTATCTGTATGAAAATAACCCTTCACCTCCTCAATTTCACACAGAAAAAAAAGATTAGATGCACATGACACCAACTTTCTGTACTAAATATGGTCTGTTGCAAGGGGAAAGAGAATGAGAAAATCGCGACTAGGGAAACAAGGATGTAAAATTTAAGCTATACAGGTTTCCAACAATTCCATGTAGTGCCCTCTCTGCAACTCCAAGCCACGCAGGACATTTACTCTCCTTCCAATCCAGCAAAGTTGCTCTGAGCTTCAAAGTGAGCTTTCTTTAATGGACCCTAGAAATCTAGTTATCTTTTTTTTTTAACCAAAAATAAAGCTTTTTGTTGTCTAGGGATGAACCAAGAGCCCTAAATAGAAATAGCCTATGTAAAATGTAACACTTGGAATTAAAATGATACAGAAAATAGCTCTACCTGAAATACCCATCACTGTGGGGGAGAAGATTATGTACCGATTACTGAAGAGTCTGAAAATGAAGAGGACACTTCTGTAGACAAACTAAAGACAAAGTTTCTCCCAACTTTTACTAGAAATTGTCCTGTCCTTAGTCAGAATTCCAGCTCCAGTCTGGCCTTCAGGTTATCAATGAGGGCATTTTTTTGTATTAATTCACATTCCCAGAGTTGACCCCATTTATTTGGCCCCCAAACATCCCAGTGAATCTAGCTTCCTGGATTCTTCCCCCACTCTCAAACTTGAATCACAAAAAACATCTAAAATAATATAAATGCTAGTTCTGCTTACCCATAATTAGACCCAGTACATACTTTCTTCTGCTCTAGAAGGAAGCAGTCCAGTTGACGTTTTATGAACTTAAGAAGACAAGTGGGGAGTCACAGATTATTTCAGTTTGATATCTGGGCAACTATATAGCCTTTGTATTTTTTGTCTATTTTTTTTTATTAACATAGGCTTTGGAAAAGAATGGTGATCTACTAATATCCTGAGAGTTATCAAAAGAAAATCTCAGTCATTTGGTGTTGCATTTTCTCTACCAACTAAAACTCCAACTTCGATCCGGAATGGTGGCTGCCACCAGGTCTTAAAGGATTTGCACACTGGTTTTCCCCATTCACCCTTGGGTTTTTTCATTCATTTACTAAGGGCTTATCTACCTCTGTCCTATCTGGCTTGCTACAAAGAAATGTACAGAGAAGAAGGTACCCTTTTGTATTTATAAACCCAAATGGAAAACATTTTCAACCTCTACTGAGGTTATTTTAACTATCTCTTTGATGACATGGATTTTTTTTTCTCTTTTTCTCCTTTAGTTCTGTTCATTTTACGCTCAAAGTATTTATTTGAACATGGTCAGCTCAAGCTGATTCTTTTAATGTTGCCAAGTGGCATGGCTGAGTGTTTGACCTCCCTTTCATTAAAAAAGTTTTATTAGCACTGAGCCAGCGAGCTTTCTATTCCAGACCCAAATGAAGAGCTGAATAGGCACAGGACACTTGGCCTGTTTGTAACCATCTGGTTCAAGTGACTTTCGACTGCACCAAATCTGTCCCCACCTGTGAATTCACCCTTGAAACTGAGCTAAGGGAATAAGAGTCAGAAGGGCAGCCAGGCCTTCCCTGAGTCACTGCCAAGTTTAGGTTTCACATCTGACAAGAAGTATGTTTTCAGCCAACTGACATCCCTGTCATAGCAAACGCAAAGTTGTTTAAGAAAAGACTTTGCTTAAAACTTAATATATTCACCCAGGACAATTTTGGGGTTGACAGTCTAGTTCAGTCCTGCACTGTTAGAAGAAACAGAAAACACAACTAGCTTTCATTCTTTGGGATGTAGTGGTCGTCCCTGTGAAATCATATGCCCCATGAGAAGACACAATTAGATCTGTCTTCTCTTTGGAAACTTTCATTTCCTATCTGTATTGTAATAAATTCCTTCCACAGGCTAAAAACAGACTCAGCAAGGGTAGATTATGAAGATTTGAGGCTGTTACTGAGACAGGGTTACTGGTGGCTGGAGGATCCTGCCTTTTCACTACAACATGAGCAATTTCAGTACTTATTTTACATGTCACCATAGCTTCACTGTCTCCCTCTCATGTTTATTCATATCTTCTGAAAATGTTTATTTTATGGTCCCAAGAATAGCATCACTGTTTATTCTTTGATCATTCATAGTTGCCTCAATATTTATAAGACTATATACACTGTTTTGCATCTGATTAGTTTAAAACTTTAGAGCTCAGGGCTAAATCTTAGATTACCAAGACTGAGGGTGAAGAATGCCAAACTATCCACAGTTGAGGGGACTTTTTTTCAATTTTAATCTCTCAAACTGATCCTCTATATTGAAATTAAAAATAACAAAGCAATTAAATACAAAAAGGAATAAACCAAAGACTCAATCAGTTATAATACTCAGGGTGGACAAGTTTCAGGATAATGAGACCTTTAATACTACTTTATCATGTGAATGCTCCTCTGGTTATATTTTATATCAGCCTCTGTTAGTTTATTTTCTACTGTTCACCAGAGTTTGTCACCAGTTCTTTGGTTTTCTGTCTTCTACTCACGCAGGTAAGTATCATGAGGGCTCAGGCCTCAACTCTATTGCTGACAATTAAAAAGTTTCTTCAACATCACATATTCTCAACAAATATTTGTTGAGTGAATGAATGAATGGATAAATGTATGAAATGCAATTAGGCAACTGTCAAAAGCAATGAAATAAACTTAGAACCTTTGTTCATGTTATTCTTTATAGGAATTTATTATAAGAAAGGTATTATATATGAACAAGGTCATTCAGTATACCACTTTTAATCCAAAACTAGAAGAACTGACAGAATTTCTTGACCTATTAGATATGGAATATGAGCAAAAGAGAGGAATCAGAAAGGTTTTGGCCTGAGCAATTAGAAGAAAGGCATTGCCGTTAACCATGATGAGGAGAGTACAGCAGTTGTTATTTACTAGGACAAATATCAGGAGCTCAGTTCAGGGCATTCTAAGTTTAGACAGATAAGCAATGTGGATGCCAGTTTGGAGTTCAAGGGAGAAATACAAACTAGAGATGAAAATGCAGTAGTCATCAGTCATGAAATTTCATGCAATCATCTAAAAATTAAACATAGAACAGAGATCCAAGGACAAGGCTTTGGGGCATTCTAACATTTAGATGTCTTGGGAATAAGGGAAGAACCAGTGAAAGAAACCAAAAGCAGTAGTTAGCAAAGAAAGTAAGAAGAAATTCACTGAAGTGCACTGTCCTAGAACCCAAGAGAAGAAAGTGTGGCAAGAAGATGATCATGACCAACACTAGCAAATTTCACTAACATATAAGGTGGGAACTGAAATATAGCTCTTCCTTTTTTCATGGGGATCATTGTCAACATGGGGGTCACTGAGGAGAGCTTTCCTGTATTCCTAATGGTATAGAGCTTGGGCACAATAATCTGTTGTTAAAGGACCATAAGCAAAATTGGTACAATTTGGTAATACTGCCCTTGGAACCAGTAAGTATGGCTTGATAATAGACAGGCAGTGAGATACTAATAGGAGATCAGTTCCATTAGAGAAACAGTGGAATTAGGCAAAATTGTAAGGTTGACAAGGATATCCCAACGCACCCAAGCTGAGCTGTTAGAGATTCTTCTTCACATATACAAGACAATACTCTGGTTTATCTCGATTGTCTCTTGGGAACTCCATTTACTTGACTATAAAATGAGTTCAGATTCAACTCATGCACTCATTCAATCAAATCAAAGCTAATACTTAGAAGGCACTTACTGTGAACCAGTCATTGTTCCAGGTGCTATGTACAGCTGTGAGCAAAGCAGACATACTTCCTGAGGCTTCATATTTGCAGCAGAAAACAAAAATCAAAGAAAAAAACCTATCTTTGTTATACTAGATGGAGATAAGTGCCTAGAGAACAATTAGGCAAGGAAGGGGGATAAAGAGTGCAGGAAGAGGTGTGATGCAATTTTAAAGAAGGGAGTTGGGGGCACCTGGGTTGCTCAGTTGGTTGGGCACCTGGCTTTTGATTTTGGCTCAAGTCATGATCTTGGAGTCGTGGGATCAAGCCCTGTGTCAGGCTCCATGCTCAGGAGGGAGTATGCTTGAGTTTCTCTCTCTCCCTCTGTCCCTCCCCCTGCTTGCGCTCAAGCGCACACACACATGCACATGCGCTCTCTCTCTAAAAATAAATCTTTTTTAAAAAGGAGAAGGTAGTCAGGGGGAAAAGGCTACATTTAAGCAGAGCCCTAAAGTAGGTGAGTGCATAAGCCCCAGGGACATACTGGAGGCAAAAACACTGACTGTAGTGGAAAGCCTATGTGAAGGCCATGGAGAAAGAGTGTGCCTGGTGTGTGCTATAGGAGCTACAAGAAGACTGGTTTGGTGGGGCGGGGGCGGGGCAGCTAGCAGAAAAATAAGGCACAGATTGAAAGGAGAGTGGACAGTTAAAGATGTATGTATAAGGCTTTGCAGGTATAAAAAAGGCTGTGGCCTTTACCTTTACGGAGAGGGCCTACCCTATTCGCCCCTGCAGACCTCCTTACCACCCTCCTCCTTTCTGCCTTGGGAGGTGGAATCTATAGAATGCACCACCCTGGATCCTTTGCCCTGTGTCCTTCATTTGGATCTGGCCAATTGGAAGGACACACTGGCAGGAGTGGAGAAGTAAGAACCTCTGTTGTGGTCATGCGTGGCTGGACTTCCCTTTGGGCATCCTTGATCCATGGCTCTAGCTCTCAAGCTGTCCTGGTGAAAATGTTACTTCCCTTTTCCTCATTCAGACCTGGGCAAGGAAAGATTTCCAGCTGGTGCTGGCCCCTGCTTCTTCCAGTGCTCTTTGTTTTCCTTAATTTCATAAATTCTTATAGTCTCTTCACTAAATTCTATTCAGTTAAATACTTTGTACAATCTCATCTACAATTTTACTATGATTTATTTACTTCTTTATTTTGAGAGAGATAGAGCTTGAGCAGTGGGGGAGGGGCAGAGGATGAGAGAGAATCTCAAGCAGGTTCCACGCCCAGCACAGAGTCTTGACACGGGAGCTTTGATCTCATGACCTTGAGATCATGACCTGAGCCAAAATCAAGAGTCAGATTATGCTAAACCAAGCCACCCAGGCGCCCCTATGCAATCTCTTCTACTCTGCCAAAATCTGTACAGAATCAAACAGCCATTGGAGGGTTTTGAGCAGAGCAGTGACGTGACCTACTCATGTTAAAACGATAATGACAAACCACGAGAGACTATGGACTCCGGGAAACAAACTGAGGGTTTCAGAGGGGAGGGGTGTGGGGGGATGGGATAGGCTGGTGATGGGTATTAAGGAGGGCACGTATTGCACGGAGCACTGGGTGTTATACGCAAACAATGAATCATGGAACGTTACATCAAAAACTAAGGATGTACTGTATGGTGACTAACATAACATAATAACAAAAAAATAAAATAAAAACAAGGTAAAAGGATAATGTTGGCTGCTATTTTGAAAACTGGCTCTAAGGAGACAACCATATAAGCAGGGAGATCAGACCATTTAATGGACTAACAATCCAAGCAAGAGAGAATGATGGCTTGGACCAGGATGGTAGCAGTAGAGGTGGAAGAAGTGTTCAGATTTGGGATGTATTTTGAAGGTATAGCCCACAGAAGTTGCTGACAGATGAGATGTAGGTGTGGGAAATGTAAGAGTCCAGAATGACTTCTATGGCTTGTGCTTCACCTCACATTCTATTCTTCTTGGTGCTGATCAACACAGTCACTTCATATTACGATCTGCAAGGCATCAACATGTTTGCTATTGGGTTTACTAGAAAAAAGTGCCACTTAAAGTAAAAAGAGTCTCCGTGGACCCTGAACCTTAATCACAAGCATCCTCTTAGTGCTAGCTGTGATTACAGGAATTGAGATTGGTTCTTAAGAAATATTATAAAACATATAGATCCAAAGACTTTTGTTTCCTTCCAAATACTCATTTTTGAAGTCAGTGCATTCTAATGAGTCAGGAAAAACATTTTTCAAACTTTTGTTTTAATAATGCTCTTTAAGACCATGTTCTTGTACATCAAAGCAATAGTATGTGGTCACAGAACAATGTTAAAGACAAAGAAAGATATGGTATTTTATTAAGTAAAAAAAAATCTTACAAAACAGTATGCAAAGTTTGTCCCTGTTTTTGGAAAAACAATATATGCATATTGCATATATGTGGTAGATTGCTTGCAGTTCACACCTCCCTATAGCCTAGTCTGCTGATAGCGCCCTCCTACACTGACTGTGGCCTTACTTTGGCCAATAGAACAGAAGCAAATATGATTCAAGCAAGGACTTTGAAGAGTTCTTGAGTACTGGGACTTGCTGCTCTTAGGGCACTCCAAAAATCATGTGAATAAGCCTAAGCTAGCATGCTAGATGATGAGAGACAACATAGGGGCAGACTAATGTCATCCTAGCCTTCCCAGATGAGGCCATCATACACAAGCCAGCCCCGGTCACCACCAGCTGACCAGAGACACATGAAATCAGCCAGGGCTGGCTCAGACCAGAAGAACTGCATAGCTGAACTCAATTCAAATATCCAACCTGCAAAATAATGATCTGTTATGGACCAAATGTTTGTGACCCCCTCACATTCCTATGTTGACTTTCTAAGCCCTAAGTAATTAAGGTCAAATAAGGTCGTAAGGGTGTGGCTCTAATTCCATACAAAGACATCAGAGAGCTTATAAAAAGAGACACCAAACAGATCACTCCTGTACTCTCTCCCCTCTTTGTGCATGTGTGTACATATGTGCATGTGCACACACATGCACTTCCATCAAGAAAAGGCCAAGAGTAAATAAAAGATAGCCATCTACAAGCCAAGAAGAGAGCTCTCACCAGCAACCACCCATGCTGGTACCTTGATCTCAGACTTAGAACCTCAGACCTGGGAGAAAATAAATTTCTGTGATGTAAGCCACTGAGTCTATGGTATTTTATTATAGCATCCAGAGCTGACTAATACATGATCTAAATGCATGGTTGTTGTTTTAAGTCACAACATCTGGGATAGTTTGTTACACATCAAAAGCTACTGGATATTCATATGTAGTTGAGTTATGCATGTACATAAAATTAAAAAATAATTGGAAAATAGACCCAAATATTCCTCTGAGTGATGGGATGATATGTGATTTCCATTATTTTCTTCTTTTACTTTATTTTCTTTTTTTTTGCAATAAACATATTTTTGCAGTAAAACATATAAAAATATCAGAGTAAAGCAGTATGAAAGGCTAACTTTTAAAGCAGCAATGGAAATTAAGGATGAGAAAAAGACAGTCTAAAGCTGAAAGAAACATCCACTAACTGTGGGTTGGAATGAGAACATCCAGGGATTTGTAACTTCTACTTCCAGAACAACACTATGAAAAAAAATGGCTATAAAGAAGATCTCAAAAGCCTCTACCTTATGTCCTTATCTGGTCCTGGCATAGGACACAGAAATACACAAGCCAATTGCCCTTAGTAAGCCCTTAATGCCCAAGAGCCTCACTGTGTCTTCTTAGAGAACCAGGCCAAGGAAGAGAAGGGTGGACAGAAACGTGTATTCTGTTACATGGTTTCTTTTGCTGGGATAGCTTTTCCTCAAATAAAAGTTAATCAGAAGCAATCAGTGTAATACACATCAACAAAATGAAAGATAAAAATCATATGGTTGTCTCAAAAGATGCAGAAAAAGCATATGACAAGATTCAACATCAACTCAGATAAAAGTCTCAACAAAGTAGGGTTAAAGGGAACACAGCTCAGCATGATAAAGGCCATACTGGAAAACCCTCAGCTAACATCATACTCAATGGTGAAAAACTGGGAGCTTTCCCTGGTAAGGTCAGGCACAAGACAAGGATGTCCACTCTCACCACTTTTATTCAATATAGCACTGGAAGTCTTAGCTACATTGATCAGATAAGAAAAAGAAATGAGGGATCCATACTGGAGAAGTTAAGCTGTATTTGCAGATGACATAATACTATACATAGAAAATACTGAAGACTCTCCCCCCCAAAAAAAAACTACTAGAAGTAATAAACAATTTCAGTAAAGTAGCAGGATACAAAATTAATACCCAGAAATCGGTAATGTTTCTATACACTCAATGAAGTAGTAGAAATTTAAAAAGCAACACATTGATAGTTGAACCAAAAAGAATAAAATACCTAGGAATAAACTTAACTAAAAAGGGGGGGGGGACCAGGGTGGCTCAGCTGGTTAAGCATCTGACTCGATTTTGGCTCAGGTCATGATCTCGAGGTCATGGGTTTCAGCCCCACATCAGGCTCCACGCTCAACAAGGAGTTTGCCTGAGATTATCTCCCTCTCCCTCTGCTCTTCCCCGTGCTCACACAGACATTCTTTCTCAAACAAATAAATCTTAAAAAAAAAAAAAAAGGTGAAAGACCTGTACTCTGAAAGCTTTAAAACACTGATGAAAGAAATTGAAGATGACACAAATGGAAAGATATTCCATGCTTATGGATTGGAAGAATTAATATTGTTAAAATGTCCATATTACCCAAAGCAATCTACAGATTCAGTCCAATCCCTATCAAAATACCAACAGTATTTTTCATAAAACTAGAGCAAATACTACTACAATTTGTATGGAACCACAGAAGACCCTGAATAGCCAAAGCAATAATAAGAAAGAAGAACAAAGGTGGAGGCATCACAATCCCCAATTTCAAGATATACTAGGAAGCTGTAATAATCAAAACACTACATCAAAAACTAATGATGTACTAAATGTTGGCTAATTGAACATAATAATTAAAAAACAGTATAGTACTGGCACAGAAAGAGACACATAGATCAACAGAACAGAATGGAGACCCCAGAAATAAACCCAGAATTATATGGTCAGTTAATCTATGACAAAGAAGGCAAAAATATGTAATGGAGAAAATACAGTCTCTTCAATCAACGGTGCTGGGAAAGCTGGACAGCTACATGCAAAAGAATGAAACTGGACCACTTTCTGACACCACACACAAAAATAAACAGAAAATGGATTAAATACCTAAATGTGAGATCCGAAACCATAAAAATCCTAGAAGAGAACACAGGCAGTAATTTCTCTGATATCAGCCATAGCAACATTGTTCTCAATATTTCTCCTAAAACAAGGGAAACAAAAGCAAAAATAAACTATCAGGACTACATCAAAATCAAAAGCTTTTACACCACAAAGGAAACCACCAACAAAACAAATAGACAATCTACTGAATGAGAGAAGATATTTGTAAATGATATATCCAATAAGAGGTTAATATCCAAAACATGGAAATAATTTATGCAACTCAACACCAAAAAAACAAACAATCCAATTAAAAAATGGGCAGAGGACTTAAAGAGACATTTTTCCAAAGACGTACAGATGGCCAACAGAGATATGAAAAGATGCTCAACATCACTAATCATCAGGGAAATGCAAATCAAAACCATAATGAGTTATCACCTATGCCAATTAGAATGGCTAACATCAAAATGACAAGAAACAACAAGTGTTGGTGAGGATGTGGAGAAAAAGGAGCCCAATCTTGGTGCTCATTCTCTATTGGTGGGAATGCAAACTGGTGCAGCCAGTCTAGAAAAACACTACGGAGGTCCCTCAAAAAATTAAAAATAGAAACACCATAGGATCCAATAATTCCACTATTGGGTATTTAGCCAAAGAAAATGAAAACACTAATTTGAAAAGCTACATGCACCCTTATGTCTATTGCAGCATTATTAACAACAGCCAAGATACGGAAGCAACCTAGGTGTCCATCAATAGAAGTATGGGTAAGGAAAATTTGGTGTACACACACACACACACACACACACACAGCCATAAAAATAGGTGATATCGTGCCATTTGAGACATCATGGATGAACCTAGAGGGTATTATGCTACGTGAAATAAGTCAGAGTGAGAAAGACAAATACCATATGATTCCACTCGTAAGTGGAATCCTAACAAAACAAACAAACAAACAAAAAGAAAAACCCCGAAAAAACAAAAATCAGAATCAGACCTATAAATACAGAGAACAAACTGATGGTTGCTAGAGTGGAGGGGGTGGGGAGTTGGACATAACGGGTGAAGGGGAGAGGGTGATACAGGCTTCCAGTTATGAAATGAATAAGGCACAGGAATAAAAGACACAGCATAAGGAATAGTCAATGGTATTGCAATAGCAGTGTAACAGGACAGATGGTAGCTATACTTGTGGTGAACATAGCATAATGTATAAATCTGTCAAATCGGTAAGTTGTACACCTAAAACTAATATAACATTGTGTGTCAACCATACTCAAATAAAAATTTTAAAAACACGTTTGAGAAAAATCAAAGAAATTTGGACATTGCCTGGAATAATATTTTAAATAATTTTGTTGGGTGTGAAAAAATTGTTAAGAGTGTAGATCTCATGTTAAGTGTTCTAAAAATTTTAAATAAATAAGTTTTATACATTTTAAAATAAAAGTTTTAAAAATAGGTAAGCCATAGACTAGGAGCTAATATTCCCAAATATATTCCTAAAACATATATCAGGTAAAAACTGGTCACCAGGGCATAGAAAAGAACTCCTATAATGGAATAACAAAAAGACAATTCAATGAAAAAAAAAAGAGCAAAAATTGAACTAGCTATTTCACAAAAAAAGTTTATATGAATGGCCAATAAACACACGGAAAGATGCTCCATCCACATTATGAGTCGACAAAAATGCAAATTGAAACCCAAGGAATTACCAACCTTAATGGTTAAAATTAATAAGCCTGACAACACCAGATATTGGCAAGGACACGAAGCAGCTAAAACTCTCAAATATTGTTGATGACAGTGCAAAATGGTACAACTGCTTTGGTAAAAGGTCTGCCAGTTGCTTATGACACTAAACACCTGCTCTCCGACCTAGCAGTTCCACTCCTAGCTTTTTACCTAAGTGAAACAAATATCCACAAAAACACTTTTACATGGACGTTCATAGCAGCTTTATTTGTAATAACCCCAAACTAGAAATTGCCCAGGTGTCTATCCATAAAATAATAGATTTATTCACTTCCAAAGCAGGCAAAACTAGTCAATGGTGGCAAAAAATCAAGGCAGTGGTTTCCACTGGGGTGTGTGTGAAGGTTTTAACTGGGAAGGAGTAGGAGGTTACTTTCTGCACTGATGGTAATATTCTCTATTTTGATAGGGGTTTGGGTTATGTAGGTATATGCATCTGTCAAAACTCAACAAGTGTATGTTTAATATTTTTAGCATCAGGGGCGCCTGGGTGGCACAGTGGTTAAGCGTCTGCCTTCGGCTCAGGGCGTGATCCTGGCGTTATGGGATCGAGTCCCACATCAGGCTCCTCCGCTATGAGCCTGCTTCTTCCTCTCCCACTCCCCCTGCTTGTGTTCCCTCTCTCACTGGCTGTCTCTATCTCTGTCAAATAAATAAATAAAATCTTTAAAAAAAATAAAAAAAAATAAAAAATATTTTTAGCATCAATATACATAAATTTTATCTTAAAATTTAAAAATCTGTGAACAAAATAATTAGTTAATGAATAAACCTGGGCAAGGAACAGTAGGAACAGTAGAAGGAACAGTAGGTCTGAGGTACAGAGATCCAAAACTGTAGAATAGGTTCTGAGAACTACAAGGATATCCAATGGCTACACAAAGAATCTGGCATTGCTCGTGTTTATAGCTCCCCCCAAGAGAAAATTAGTTTTCATTATCTCCAACGTGAAACAAATACTGATAGGTTTGTAACAATTCCAAGGGAAAGATGCAACCCTTTAACGCACAAAAATGCCTTCTGATGCATCTAAATAATAAATAAGCCTCTATCATTCTGTTTGAACTAGTATGAACTTCAGAACTTGAGTAATAGTTCTCTCCATGCCAATCCCCATCATCATCGGAGAGGGCTTCCATAGCCATTCGGATCTTCTATCCAACTTCCTACTCACCAAGTTTCTTGATTTCCTGGGTACTCAACCACTAGTCTATTATGGCCTCAAGTTACACCTTGCCACACATAAAACTATAATAACCCTCAAATCTGTTTTTCTTTAAATAACCATATATTTTTATTATTTCTCTTAATGAGAAATATGGGACTCAAACTCATGACCCTGAGATCAAGAGTCGCATGCTCTTCTGAGTCAGCCAGACATCCCAACCCTCATGTCTTAAATACCCCTTGAAACCATCTTAAAAATGGTATCTCTTGATTTTCTTCATACTTCTCTGATCATGCCTTTCCAGTTCCTTTTGCAGACCTCACTAGCTCAGTCTACAACTCAAAGTATCATTAGCCAAATTATTCTGTCCTTGGCTCTACTCATCATCATACACATCTTCCCTAAACAATCTCACCCATGCTCATGGCTTCCCCACCATATATGATGATGACTCACAAATGTCTATCGTTAGCTTAGACCTCTCTCATGATCTCCATCCTAGTACATAAGCTGCCTAATTAACATTCCTACCTAGATATCCTAGACAGTCCTCAAATTTACTATCTCAAAGAGAGCTCAGTGTCTTTCAACAAATCCTTTCCCCATTTTTGTGTTCCTCAACCTGGTAATGTCAACAGAACTATGAAAATGAAAGTCATCATTTATTCCTGCATTCCCTTAACTAGCCCTCCATATCAAGGGCTGTGTCCTGCCACTTCTACCATCTTTGTTTTGGTGTATAATATACTTTATTTTAAAACTTCTCCAGCTTTATTAAGGTATAATTGACAATTGTATATTTAAGGTGTACAATGTGATATTTTGATATACATTGTGAAATGATCACCACAATCAAGCAATGAACATACCCATCACCTCACATTGTGTCTGTGTGTGTGTGTGTGTGTTGGTGTTGAGAACACTTGAGAGCTGTTCATTTGTATGCTGGTGGTTACCAGTTGCTGAGAGGTTGGGGAAATGGGGAGCTGTAGATCAAAGGGTACAAACAATAGATCTGAAATATTTTCACCACAAAAAGTAAATAGTAATTATATGACATGATGAAGGTATTAGCTAACATTAAGGTGGTAATCATTTTATAGTATATAAATGTATCAAATCAATAGCGTTGTACACCTTAAACTTATAAAAAGTTATACGTCAATTATATTTCATTAAAACTGGAAAATCTCTCTTAGCAAATTTCAAGTGTACAATATAATATTGAGTCACAATGTTGTACATTAGATCTCCAGATCTCTTATTTATTCTGCATAACTGAAACTTTGTACCCTTTGACCAACATCTCCCTTTTTTCCCCACCCCTCAGCCTCCAACAACCACTATCCTACTTTCTGCTTTCATAAGTTTTTTTAGATTCCACATATAAGTAAGATTGTGCAGTGTTTGTCATTCTGTGTCTGGCTTATTTCACTTAGGAAAATATCCATTTCTAACATCTTCATCTTTTTCACACTTGTTCATTCTCCCTGCAAAATTCTACTCAATTTCATTTTTTTAAAAAAGTAGGCTCCATGCCCAGCATGGAGCCCAACATGGGGCTTGAACTCATGACCCTGAGATCATGAGTCAGATGCTTAACTGACCAAGCCACTCAGATGCCCCTCAATTTCTCATCTTGAAACCTACGGAGTAGAAACACGTGTGGCAATGTGTGTGTGTGTGCACACAGAGTGTCATGGTACTCACCTAGTAACACAGGCATTCTCATCCTTGACTGCACACTAAAATCACCTAAGGAACTCACATAATTCTGAGTCAATTGGTCTTAAATGGGATCCTGCCATGATATGGGAAGATTCAATGGGCAGCCAAGGATGGCAGTCATTGGTCAACTACTCAGTGATCCTTTATCTTCTGCAGAATAAAGGTCCCCTTCTCACCCAACTATATTTCCAAATAAATATCATGCTGCGTCAGTCCCTGAAAACTTGTCCACTGTCCACGTTAAACTATGTGCAATATCCCAACCTTGTTTTTTCATTATTGCTTCCACCCTATCCTCCCTCCTTACCTAATGATTACTCATCTTTCAAGTCTTAGTGAAGTGTTAGCTCTTACAAAGGTTTGCTGATTCCCTCTCTTCTAGAAGTTACCCCTGGCTGGAATGTACCTTTCCCTCTAATATGCTCCACTGCAGCTGTATAGATTTCTATCATAGCAACTAAACTGGTTTATTCACTTGCTTGCTTACACGTCTGTCTCTTCCTTTTTCAACTGTGACATTTCAAGGTCAAACCTCCTGTCTTAGCTATCCTTATCATCCCAGAAACCAGGACATAACAGCTGAATGATACAAACTAATTCAGTAAGTAAAATGCCAACTAGCATTGTAAAGATAATCTAATCATTTCCAATTTCCATCTGTCATTAGTCCGTAGATAAATTGTCAGTTGATATGTTAAGAAAATGTTTTCTTCTCTACCTCTTGGCTATTTAACTGTCTTCAGTGACTGCAATATTTCTGCCTTCCTGGCCCTGAATTTCCAGTTACATGATTCTTCAAACTGACTTCTGAGCCCTGTAGTAGGAAAACAAAAACAGTAGCAGAAAAGCCCCAGTGTTCTGAGTTTGAATCCCTGCTTCTCTCCTTAGAGCTGTATAGCCACAGGCAAATTCCTTCAATGTTCTGATGTTCAATTTCATTATGTAGAAGTACCATGAGGCTAAAAGCATTGTCTACTGTGTCATCACCACAAACTCATTCAGTACCAGGCACCTGATACAGATTTTTAAATGACAAAAATATGGACTATGTTTAAGAGTTGTTATTACGAAGAGATCATGTAATTGTATATGTATAGTTCTTGGAAGAGGACTCATAAGATATTTAATAAATAGCAACGCTCATACTATATCTTCAGCTCAGTTCATTACTCCCATACTGTGAGATGATACATTCACCTTTCCCCAAATACAGCCTAACCTGATACAACTCTCTGTCTTTTGGGTCTGGACCCTCCAGCACTTGCTGTATTACACATGATTAGTAGAGCACATTGCACAGTTGGTATGAAATTTTATTTTATTTTTTAGATTTTATTTATTTGAGAGAAAGAGTGAGAGAGAGAGAGACAGAGAGAGCAAGGGGAGGGGGAGAGAGAGAAGCAGACTCCCCACGGAGCAGGGACCCTGTTGCGGGGCTCAATCCCAGGACCCTGAGATCATGACCTGAGCAGAAGGCAGACGCTTAACTGACTGAGCCACCCAGGTGCCCCAGTACGAAATTTTAGATGTTTACATTAAACAAAGAAGAAACAGGTTCAACTGGTCACAGATCTAATGCCAATATTGAAAGGTGGAAACATTTTAAATTAACATTTTAAATAAGGTTTCATGTCAAAAGGAAGGTTGATGTACCTGGCTGTCATGAAATCATTTGTCACAGAACTTTATGTTGCAAAATTTTCCATTTGGATCATTGCAGATGTCATGTTGGAGGTGTCCTACATTTTCTACTTACTGGTTATTTTTAAGATGTTGCGATAGAGTATGGATATTTTGCTTATGTTAATGCAGTCAAATGTTAAGGTGAAAAGCTTTACGAAGGCACTTTCTTAACCAGTCTTTGGGGGAATTCAAGGACTCCCAAAGACTCAACTTGTGAAAGCCCCAGTAGCTTACAAGACTTTGCTTTCTTGCTGAGAGAAGACCGTGGGACACAAGGAAGTTTTAAAACTTGAAGTTTTAAAGAATACTCAGGAATAAGGGAGCACACTTATTTACTGACAGAAGTGCAAGTACACAGATGCAGATTGGACATATGGACGGAGTGGATGACATCTGAAGACTGCATTTCTTTCCTATTACCAAAGTGCCTTGAAATCAAAGAAATCACCTATCCTAAAGAATCCTAGAATTATTTGGTGGTAATTATGTTAGAATTTTTGAAGATATTCAAGGATTTATGAGTATGAATCATGTTTTAAGTGCTGTGACCATCACTGACTGTAAACCTCAAAATATGCTAAGCTACCGAACATCTTACCCATTGATGTGGCATAATTTTAAGAGGATGTGCCCGAACTGAAGGCAAACTGTACTCACTTGAAGGCATCCTTGGAAGACTGGCATTGAGTATACAAATGCCAGGATCAATCTGAATTTCAGATGATTTATAATTGGGGAAATATCTAGGTCCACCTAACTCACTCTCAGTCATAAAAATACTAAAAAGAAATTTGAGAACCTTCATCAGTGACATAAAGCTGAGACTGAATTAAAACAAAACTTGAATAAAGAAACCCTATTATTCTCAACAATGATTTTATTGTATTTCAAATTAATTCTCTTTTTATTTTACTTTAATTCCAGTATAGTTAACATACAGTGTGATGTTAGCTTCAGGTGTATCAAAATAATTCTCTTTGAATTAGTAACAGTTGTTCAGTCTGGCTCTATACCTATTCTATATGCTTCAGTATAACAATTTTTAAAATTTTTTAGCATCCCCACAGAATGCCATTACTTCTACTACTACTACTACTACTACTACTACTGCTAGTTTTAGTTAATGGCTTGTAATAGGTACTGCTCCATATATTTTCACCTACATTATCTTAATCCCCACAACAGAACTTAGAGATGGGTAAAAACCTCAGTTTCTCAAATGATAGTAATGAGGGTCGGGGGATTTAATGGATGCTCAGAGTGACATAGTCAGGACAGAGAAAGACAAGGGTCCTTAGAAAGAAGGAGACAGGAGAGTCAGTCAGAAAAGAACATGTGATAAAGGAAGCAGAGGTCAGAGTATGATTGCTGACGGAGTCAGGTGATCTCTAGAGGCTGGAAAAGACAAGAAAATAAATTCTCTCCTGGAGCTCCCAAAAGGAACACAACTCTGCCAACACCTTGATGTTAGCCTAGTGAGAACCATTTTGAACTTCTTCAGAACTGAAGGATTATAAATTTGTATTCCAATACCAGGGTTTATGGTTAATTTGCTAGAGTGGTAATATGAAACTAATAGAAATAAAATGGAATAAGATATGTAACACAGCAACCATCTTTTAAAAAATCTCTCAATCTTAAATCTGCAGCAAAAGTATCTTGTTTGTAAAATGTGTGTCGACATCACCCACACTGTCTCCTGTCTCATGTCCACGATCTTTCCTCCTCTTCTGCTTCTCCATGTCAGATTAACAGAATACCTTAGGTTAATTCTTCTACAGATACTATACAGATACTAAACAAGAGGCCAACACAAGCTGAAATATAACATCTGTAGACTAAAATTAACCTTACAGTTAGCTTTTCCTCCCAAACAACCCTTCCCATAACACCGGTCAACCATTTTCTGCCTAACCCACCTTTGATGATCCATCTGTGGGCCTTTGGACATAAGCATTCCACTACTGGCAACACCGCTCACATCCACTCTGCTTAAGTTCTACTAAGTTTTCAAGGATCCTTGTCGAATCGGAGGCCCACTTTGTCCATCCTATCTTTCCTGAACACCAGAATGGTTCTTCATGAACTCCTGTTTCTCTCAAATACAATATACTGACTGATACGCCAAGCACTCCCTGTCAATAAAATGTCTACTCTGACACAGATAATTTCTTATTTCAAATATTTGTCTCTTCTCTCCAGTCGGTCTACAGATTCTTTGAGGAAGGTGGGGGGGTACTTAAATCTCACTGAAAGTGGTTCCTGCTTCTCATGTTGTGACTCTCTAAACTTCATTTTTCTCGGAGCGCCTGGGTGGCTCTCTCAGTTAAGCATCTGCCTTCAGCTCCGGTCATGATCCTGGAGTCCCAGGATTGAGCCCCAGGTCAGGCTCCCTGCTCAGCAGGGAGTCTGCTTCTCCATCTGCCCCTCACCCCACTTGTGTCCTCTCTCTCCCTCTCACTCTTTAATGAAATAAAATCTTAAAAAAAAGTAAACTTCATTTTTCTCAGCTGTCAAAATGAGGATCTGTATACAGGTCCCCATGGTTTCTGTGAGGAATAATAGACATGGTGTATGTGGAATTTCTTAGGATAGGCCCAGCAGAGACACTTCATAATATGTTAGATTTGTACCTCCTGCCTGTTCATAACAAGTGATTACTGAATATTTGCTGACTTGTAATCATGATATGTTCATCATTCTTACTCGGGTCCATCCAGATTTTTTAGAAAAACATGGACCAAATTACTTAAGCCATTTCCAACCTATTGAATAAATTAAAAAAAAAAAAAAGATGTCACCACAATCCTGCAGGAAAACACGTACCTAGGGAAAATCTGAAGGCAAATTTTGAACTGTCCTTGGGAGGATTCTGAATCATGCTGTATCTGTTCTACTCCTTATGTAGCAGTTCAATAGCTTTATAGCTCCGGTTTCAAAGAACAGACAGGACACACAGAGGACATCACATTTGACTCTCCAATTTCTAGTTTGGCCATAGTATACTTTGAAAGAACTTCCTGGCCTTGAGATTCATTGTATTTACCAAATAGTCTCCAAAGCCACTGTATTTCAGCCCCAAATTTTCTTAGAATTCCCTCCTCTTGACTCCTTACTCTCTACTTGAAGATGCCCAAATTGGAGCATAACTGTAAACATCAAATTTCAAGCAAATCTATCAATGGTGATAGCTCTGTTTTGTCTCCAGGGCCCATCCACACTCTTCATGAAATAAAATTGCTGCTCGGGGGACCAGGAGAGTGGTTTGAAATAATTTATCCAACTCTTTTTTTCTGTTAGAAATGTAAATGTATCTCAAAAGCGAGACCTGATGTTTATCAATGTGTCTTACACTGGAATTTGCATGACCTGTCCTGAATTACTGCTGCAAAGTTTTTGTGTTCTTTTTAAAAAATCAGAATGCTTTTATTAAACTGGCTGCAAAAAGATAATAAATGTGTGGGGTTTGGGGGCAGTATGCTTAACCCTCATATTTTATACCATCCAGTGTTCTGGTAGAGATTAGTGAGACTGTTCTCCATGTGGCTCACTCTCTACAAACATCTAGTTTAGATAATTAAAGGCATTAGCTTTATTTTTTCTCTTTGAAATGCTCGATACAAAATGCGAATATTATGTCTCCTGGGGTCAGCATCCCACCTCTTTGCCCTACCAGTCTCATTTGCTCTCTCAGTACTGCCAAGGATTCCAGGGACTCTTGAAAGGAATATTAATACGGACTTAAGTGATCAGTAACATAATTAAACCATTAAATGCCACTACAAGTGTGAGGAATAGACAACCAAACTTTAATAATGGGCTTCCAAAAGGATGTAAGAAAAATGCTCTCGTGTGTATTGTAAATTCTCCTTTCAGTTCAAGGAAGTGCTGTAGACAAAAGACCCTCTGCTCACTGCCCAGAGAATAATCGGACCACATAGCTCAACGGGGATGAGTTAAGAGTTTAAATTTAAAAATTAAGTTAAATAATAATAAAATTAAAGAATCATGTTGATGCCAATATGTTAGCCTATCAGGTTTTTCTGACACTTCTATAAATTACTGTTGAGAGTATTTCGGGATAGATGTTAAATCTGCTCTGTAGGCAGTTTAGGAAAAAAAGTCAAGTTACTAAAAATACACCACCACCCCCCATACCAAATTTAGGCACCATCACCATGTTCAATTATCCACAACAGCCACATAATTGACTGATTCACTTCCTTGAGGTACATATGTTGAATGAAGTCTATCTGCTTATATATTTCAAATAGTCTGCACTTACCCACATAGGGCCATGTTCCACACCCACACACACAGATTTCAGTGTAGGCTCCCATAAGCCAGACTGAGGAGGTTCATGACTAAATCAGAATTGTAGAAAATGCTAATCAATATTTTCTCAATATTTTAACTCCATATGATTTTTTTCCTTTAACTTTTGGCATCAAATGAGTTTTGTCTGCCAGCTTGCACCAACATAGTCCACAACATATTGAACACTGAATTACAAAACACAAATGCCCAATTCTACTGCTTCCGGGTAGGTATGTGCTGGTGTTATACAGCAAATGCCATTATTCTGCTCAGGTGGAGAAATCCTCTTTATGTTCGGAGCTGTCAAACCTCTTACATCATCACTCTACTCAGAGTCGGACCACAAAGCACCAGCTTGAAGCAAACGTGAGTCCAGTGGAGAGAGAGTGAGCCCCACTGCCACATGACCGGGCAGACTTTTGGAGGTAAGCAGGAAAGGCTCTGCGGTATCTGAGATCTATGATCATTTTAACAGCCATTTCACAGTAACAGTTGGTATCGAATGTTTACCAGGCCCTGTTTTAAGCACTATCTGGGGCTGCCCTCCCTCAGAAACAGACTGAGACAGAAGGTGCGGACACCCATTTTACTGGAGATTCTCTTGTTATCAACGCCTATGAGGGGCTGAGGGAAACAGGACTGGGCAGCAGGAGAACTTGCGCATGGCAGCTACACAGAGGCCATAGCCAATGCCACAGGAAGCTAGGAGGCTGGATGGCCCTTCACAGTTGACCTGAATGGAGGCAAGAGGACCAGACAAAACTGAACAACTTTTGGCCTTGTGCTGACCTTCAAGATGGGGCACAACTTTGTTCAGTGCAGTTCCTTTCCGATGAGGACAAGTCCCAAAGAAGGACTCATCTGTGAGCCATTGGCAGCCAACTCCTAGCAGCCGTAAGAACGAACGCCTCGGTCCTAAAGCTGTTTTCTGTGTGATAACCTGCAGCAGCCCCCTTCTGTCTTATAGGTACTATTTCACCTAATCCTCACCACCATCCCACAAAGCAGACACTCTTCTTTCTCCACTTTACAGATGAGGAAACTGAGCCTCAATTATTGGTAACTTAGGGAGCTGGGACCTTAGCCCAATTCAAGCCTTTAGTCCCCACCCTCTGAAGGCAGGGTGTAGCATTCAACTACCCTCAATTAATGTTTGATGAATTTTCTTAAGAAGACAAGTGGGGAAGTAACAGATTATTTCAACTTTATAACTTGGGTAAAATGTCCAGGTTTGGGAAAGAAGTTGAAATCCATTGGTATCATAAAACTTATTTTAAAAATCACAAATCATCACCTGGTGCTTCAGTTCTCCTGCCAACTAGAGTTCCAACTTGAATTAAAGCTGGGTGTGGGTATGAAGAGGTTCATCATATAATACTTCCTACTTTCGTAAAAGTTCAAATGTTTTCAAGTGACCATTTTGTTAAAAAAAAAAAAAAGTCACAAGAGCCAGAGTGGTTTATAGGTGAGTTCTATATGATATTAAGGGGGGAAAAGTTAATTTTAATGTAATCTAAAGCATTTCAACTGAATAGAAAAAGAGAAAAGCTCTCTAATGCATTTTACGAAGCCAACAAGACTTTAATGCTAAACCTGATAACAACAGTTAAAAGCGTAGCCCACCATCACTTATGAATAGACATGAAATGTTCAAAAGACATATTAGGATATAAAGTCAGAAGAATAGCACATTATGTCTAGGTAGGGCTTATTCTAAATGTAAGGATGGGAAAATTACCACAAAAGATACAAACAGAATCCATTCTATCAAAAAGTAAAGTAGGAAAGCCTCATGATAATATTAATAAATGCTAATCATTTGGTGAAATTCAGAGCCTTATTAATAAAAATAGCACACAGAACAGGAATAAAAGGAAACTACTTATGGCAGACTTCTTACCAAAAACCAACAACAAATATACACTAAAAGATCGTCACTGAAACAATTGCCATTATAAATTCGGAAATAAGAACACCTGTCTTTAGGGACATTACTCTTGCAAATGGATGTGTTAGTTTCCTAGGTTTGCTATAACAAAGTCCCACAAACAACATAAACAGACTTAAAAAAAAAACCAGGAATGTATTGTCTCACCGTTCTGGCGGCTCGAAGTCTGAAATCAAGGTGTCCACAGGGCCTCACCAGACGTCCTTGGTTCTAGTGGTTGACGGTGAAACTTGATGTTCCTTGGCTTGGGGGTGGACCACTCCAATTTCTGCCCCTGTCTTCACATGGCCTCTTCTGTGTGTCTGTGTCCAAATGTTCCTCTTCTTATAAAGACAGAAGTCACTGGAAGAGGGCCCGCCCCAAATGCAGTATGACTTCATCTTGTTTTGATTACATCTGCAAAGACAGGTTATGAATTCAACATATTTTTTAGGGGACGCAATTCAATCCATAACAGTCTATTAAAAGTTAAAATTCCATTCACTTTGGCCCACTTCTGGAAATCTCCCCCATAGAAATAAAAGCCCTCTTTTATGATTTAGGAGATTTTTTATATATAATAACATTAATATTATGAAACTACATAACACACATATATAACATAAACATACATAACACTGAAATATATATATCATGTTTAATGCTTATTTTAATGTCAAAAACAAACTGAATGACATAAATTGAGGAATTATGGCATATCCACACCATGTACTACATGTAGGGAATAAATATTTTAAAATAATGAATTCAAGTTGGACCAGTCAGCAAGGAAGATACTCTACAAGGTAAATGATGAGTGAGAAATCCAAGTTGCAGAAAACTTTGCAAAGTATGGTCCTAATTTTTTAAAAAGATGAAGCACAATTCCTATAGCAATGTGTGTGTGTGTGTGTGTGTGTGTGTGTGTATACACATGCTAAGGTTAGCGTAGAAAAAAAATAAAGAATTCAAAGTTGTTAACATGGATTACTTTCTGGGAGAACACATGAGGTAAGAAAGAGAAGAGAAAAGGCAAAGCAAACAAAAATCAAAAGAAAAAAGAGTGCATTAAAAATCCTTATATGAATATATATCATTCACACTCATACAGTTATATAGTTGTGTGTGTGTGTGTGTGTGTGTGTGTGTGTGTGTGTGTGTATAAAATTCACCCTCCAGGACTAAATAAGTATTGAGTTAAAGAACTGCTGTACATAAAGATTCCTAAAATGAGCAGACTTGGATGACAAGCAGAGGGGGTAACCCAAGTAATTACTCTCCTTTATATACAGTATGGTGGAGACGTGTGTACTACAAAGGTGGGTGTAAAAACAGAAAAATAATGAATGTATATCAATGGCAAAACTTTGGGAAAATATAATTTCTTAAAAATATATACAATAACACTTTTCACATGTGCGATGTGTGCAAAGTCGTATTTTAAGAAAGTAAAATTATTTTCATTCCTATAATGGAATTTAGCAGAAGAATATGCCGTGGAGTTCTACAGATAGCATTGTGATTTCCAGCTGCTCTTGCCCAGTGAATTAGTATGAAAACATCAGTTCTACAATCGTCCACTCCATATAGGTAAAGCATGAAGTTAAAAGTGGTCCCATATTTTAGGGGGCAGGGGGGCATAAGATTAATAAGACTACTTAGTCGCAGTGTTTTATCAGATGAGAGTAGATAAGGCAAGGGAGAGTGTGAGATGGAAAGAGAAAAAAACAATCTTAAAGCAAAATAGAATCCAACAGGAGTTCTTTGAATATGTGCTTTGGTGAGTTTTACCCCAACTCCCCCAAGTCTTTGGGTGGGGTGTATAAGAACTGGACTTTTAAGATTTCCATACTTTCTTTCTCCCTCTCTACTGCACTTGAGCTTACCCAGGCAGAAACTGACTGGAGCTTTAAGGCTGAAAGGGTCTTGCACTGTCAGAAGCATCTTTTTGAGAATGAGAACCTAACGGAATCTACTAAGTATAATACAAACCACTACATTTTCCCCCAAAGCCACAGCACTAGGGAATACTCATGCTGAGGAAGCCTCTTTATTAAGCCCTACAGATACAAAGATGAATATGACATGAAGCACCTTTTAAGGTGTTTCCAGGCCTGGAAAAGAACTGTGTGCACAATTAACCACAATTCAAAACAGAGACAGCAAACACATGGCAGAAGAGCAAATAATACACTGAGAGGACAAAAAAGGAAATGGAATGCTGTCCAAACTGTGAAACGAAAAAACCTTAGCACACAGAGTGAATTCCAATAAATATTCACCTATAACTCCAGGAAAGCCCAATAATAGTCAATGTTACAGAGTCTGTGCCTGCTTGTTCCTGCTGCGTTGAACAGCGCTGTCTGGAAAAGTCATGGCATATGAAAGGTGCAGCTGATCAATGGACAACAGCTTTGAGCACTCATTTCGTGCCGGAGGTTGCTCTGGGAAGCGCACTTCGTGAAGCAGAGGCAGGTGTGCATTCTTTTGTACTAAGAATAGCGTGGGCAGTGACACCAGGTTGTCAGCATCCTGCAAAAGGCAGCTGGTTTCCCTAATGGCCAAGAATCTGCATGCAGGTTCCGACTATGAGAACCGAGTTTTAGTCTTGACGTTTGCCTCTGTTTCAGCCTCGTGTGTTTAGACAAATCATTTACCTTCTGTGAATACCAACAGGAATTCAAAACTCACTGAGAATCATCGTTCCGTACAACTGGATTATAAAAAGTATCAAAAACTATAACATGTATAAAAGTGTTTTTATCTGAAGGTAAGACATCATTATTAAAGCAACTACTATGTGCAACAGAAGGCTGATAACACAGGTAGACATAAATATGTTTAGCACGACAACTTGCAGGGATAAATGGGAGGGCAGGCAATGTGCTTTTCAATCATCCATGCAGTAAAGGAACCGGGAAGTAAATCGGACCCTCAGCTCTGTCATGAACTCTGAATGACCTTCAGTGGGTGATAGAGCCAAATCAATTTGAAAATCTCTAACATGAAAGGGACTGGGGAAATAATCTACCGTGAAAGGGATAGGGAAATAATAATCTGACACGAGAGGGATGAGGAAATAATCTCTAAATCCATTTCAATTCTCAACTTCAGTAATAATAAACTAATTCGATGACAGGTAAATATCTAATGGATATTATATACTGTGGTTTGGAATAATGAATGTTTGAATCTTGGAGGACAGTAGAGTCTGAATTAGAAGGCAAGTAATCATGGATTAGTAATTCAAAAATAAGAGGCCATCATTTATTAAAACTTAATTGCAGGAACTTTGGTTTCAGTTCAAAGCTTAGAAGCCCTAATTCCCATCCTTACAACAAGGAAAACTTGACAAACTATCAACAACTTTTTCTTCAACACCTCAGAGAACTGAGACTGCAGGCCAAACTACCATCCCCAAACCTGAAGAGATGGGCTCCTCCAGGAAGACAACTCAGGCATAGAATTATCTGGAGCAAAAGCCACTGGGCAGATGCCATTTAAGCTGGAAGGTCCGATAAACTAGAAATTTCGATGAACTGCTAGAGGCTGACTATGGACTATCATGAGAGTGAGCAGCTCGTGAGAGCCAAAGTCCTAGGGAGGGATCCACACTTTTATAGGTTTTCCCTATGGGAACCCACCAGGCTGTCACAGAATCAAGAATCCTGAGACAGCTCCCTCCACCACATGGCCCCAGCTGGTGGAGAGGAAGGGGAGTAGCCTTGTGAAAATCCACCCAGACCCTTCTCCCTTAGAGAACAAAAGGCTTAATCTCCAAGAGGTCTGACGTTGATGGCTGGCATCAGGGAAATCCCAGTCAAGCTGAGGGAAGGGAGCTCGACTCTGCCACGGCCTCCCTGTGTCACTTAAAGAAAGAACTACAAGATTAAATGTACAGGAGAGAGGATCTCAGTCTGTGTAACTGGGGGCACTGGAGGACAAGCAATGTCCTGTGGTAGGGGGAGGATTAGAGGGCAAGGGATGAAAAATTTCTATGCCTAAAGCAGGGACAGAAACACCTGGGAAAGCCACATGCCCTAGGCACACGCCCATAGTCTTTCCCCAAACTAGAATTTAATCAGGTGATTAGAGGAAGCTTCCCCTTGCCTACACCCCATCACTACTGCAGTAATGTCTCCAGGAACAATAATAGTGGATTACAGCTGGGACAACAGAGACACACTGTCTCTGATGAGTAGTACAAAGGGAAGAAGCCCTTAAGGCAACAGGAGAGCTGGAGAGAGAGGGCACTGGAGGAATTTGAAACCTCTCGTACCCCTAACTACAACAGACACCAAACACAACTACTGGTGAGATTAAAATAAATCCTCATACTGAAGATCTATTTAACCCAGTATTTAACACACTATACCACATATCTGGCTTCCAGCAAAATATTGTAAGGCATGCCAAAGGAAAAACAAACAAAAGACAGTCTGAAGACACAAAGCAATCAGCAAAACCAGATTCAGATACGACACAATGTTGGAATTGTCAGGGAATTAAAAATAACTATGATTAATGTGTTAAGGCTTTCATAAAAAAGGTGGATGCAAAACCAGATGTCAGCAGAAAGATGGTAACTATGAGAAAGTACCAAAAGGAAAGACAGGTCAATAAAAATTTTCTAAACTGAAATACAAAGAGGAAAAAAAAATGTGAAAAAAAGAACAGACATCTAAGAATTGCAGGACTATATGAAACTGTAACAGATGCAAAACTGGGAATGCCTGGGTGGCTCAGTCGGTGAAGCACCTGTCTTTGGCTCAGGTCATGATCCCAGGACCCTGGGATCGAGTCCTGTGTCAGGCTCCCTGCTCAATGGGGAGCCTGCTTCTCGCTCTTCCTCTGCCTGCTGCTCCCCCTGCTTGCACTTTCTCTTTCTGTTTCTCTCTTTCTCTCTCTCTCTCTCTCTCTCTAATAAATAAAATCTTTGAAAAAAATAAAAATAAAACAGATGCAAAACTGCAATATTAGAAAAAGAATGGAGCAGAATCAACAGTTGAAGTAATAATGGCTGAAAATTTTTAAAAATTAGTGACAAAGACCAATCTAAAGATCAAAGAGGTTCAGAAACACCAAAGAGGATACATACCCCCACACACACTCTCCCCTACCATTATTGTATTCAAACTGCAGAAAACTAAGGACAAAGACAAAATTTTTAAAGCAGCCAGAGAAAAGACCAACAAAATTTATAAAACTCTAGCAACAAAGGTCAACCAAAGAAAATTAAAAAGAGCAAAGATAAAAAGTACCAATATCTAATAAAAGAAATGTCATCACTACTGATCCCAGAACATTAAAAGGATAATAAAAGGATACTAAGGATAATAAGAGAATACTATGAACAACCCTATGCCCATAAATTCAATAACTTAGATGAAACAGACCAATTCCTTGAAAGACACAAACAACCAAACTTCATTTAAGGAGAAAAAGATAACCTAAATAAACTTGTGTCTATCAAACAGATTGAATTAGTAGCTAAAAATCTTCCAAAGAAAAATACCAGGCCCAAATAATTTAACTGGTGCACTCCATTGAACCTTTTAAAGAAGTAATTCCAAAACTACACAATCTTTTCAGAGAGTAGAAAAGGAGAGAACACTTTGCAACTCATTTTCTGAGGCCAGCAGTAATCTAAAACCAGAGAAGGATATGCAAGAAAACAACAATTATATCCTTTGACTATAGATTAAAAATCTTCAATAAAATATTAGCAAATTAAACTTAATTATGTATTAAAGGAATTATGTACCATGGCCTGGCTGGGATCATCCCAGGATACAATGCTGGTTTAACTTTCATCAATCAATTTATTTGACCACATTAACAAGCTAATAAAAATATCACATGGTCACATCCATAGATGCAAAAAGATTAAATAACATGTAATACCCATTCATGATAAAAATTTTCAAAATCCTAGGAGTGGAAGGGAATTTTCTCAACGTAATAAAGGGTAGGTATGAAACACTTACAGCTAACATTTATACTTAATGGTGAGAAACTAAATGCTTTTCTCCCTTAGGTCAAGCACAGGGCAAGGATATCCTCCTTCGCCACTCATATTCAGCATATTACTGGAAATACTACCTACTGCGATAAGGCAAGAGAAATCACTAAAATGTATACAGACTGGAGAGGAAGAAATAAAACTGCCTTTATCTGCAGACGAGGTGAACGCCTACTGAGACAACCCCAAAGAACCTACCATAAAACAACGACAACAACAACAACACAAAAAAACCCAAAAAACCTCCTGGTATGCCTAAGAGGTAAGCTTAGGAAGGGCACAGGACACAAGGTAAATATGCAAAAGTCAATAGCTTCCCCAACAGCAATAAACAAATGGAATTTGAAATTTAAAAAAAAAAAAACATGTGTATCATTTATAACACCACCAAAAAAAGAAGTACTTAGGTATAAAATTAGGTATAAAACAAAATATACATAAGATCTCTATATGGAAAACTATAAAACACTGATGAAAATAAAATATACATATAGTTTCAGTTTTGTTCACCGCGAGGGCCTAGAAGCAGTTCTATCTCAGTAGCAATGAACATAATCAGCATCCAGACCTTGGTTGCTAATACCACCCTCCGATAAAAAGAGCAGGCACGTCCTGAAGAAATGGCTGATTTTAGGGCAGAGGGACAGAATGTACAAGATGAGCCTGGAACATCTTTTAGAAATGCCAGAAAGTAAGGGAGTGCTTATAAAACAAAAGTACTGGGCATGACACAGGAGCTAAGAAAAAGAGCTCGCAATGGCCAAAGCTGGAAAAACTTGAGCAACAAAAGAAACAAAGTAGTACTGGATTGTGACCTCAAGTATAAAATAAATTTCCTTCAGTCCATATGGATATAAAGAAAGGATCGAACAGACGAGTAAATGGAGGAGAGTACACAAATCTCCCATGTGGAAGAATCCCAAATAATTTCCGTATAGATGCTCTGTCCTCAAGGAGGTGGACCGTAACTCTGTACTCCTCAAGTGGGGGCTGCACATAATGACAAACGCTACCTCAGCCAGCTCATCAAGGTCACCATCAACAGTGATAAGTCATCCTAACAGTATGTTCCCTTGACATGATGTAATGAAAATGGCACCTGACCTCAGTGCTTTCTCTCCCCCAAACACATAATCCCTACCTGACCATGAGAAAGATATCAGACAAGCCCATCTGAGCGGCAATCTACAAAATATCTGATGAGCATTCTTCAGATCTGTCAAGGTCATAAAAACAAAGGAAGTCTGAGGAACTGTCATCTATCAGAGGAGACTACGGAGACATGACTAAATGTAATGTAGTATCCTCGATGTGATCCTGGAAGAGGCGAAGGACATGAAGAAAAAACTCATGCAATCCAAATGAAGTGTGGAATGTACCAATGTTGGATTCTTAACTGTAACCGGTTTACCACAGTAATGCAACGTGGTAAGGACAGGCTGTGGGGGTATATGGGAACTGTCTGTACTGTTCTTGCAACTTTTATTTGGTAAATTGAAACCTATTCTAAAATAAAATGTTTGTTTAAATTTTAAAGAGAATAACATTGCATCAAAAACTGGGGATGTACTGTATGGTGACTAATATTACAAAATAAAAATTATAAAAAAAACAAATTTTTAAAGAGAATAGGAATGGGGCGGGCAGGGTAGGGAAGGATAGGCAGCTGGGTTGGGCATCCCTGATAAAGTGACATTTAGGCAAAGACTTGAAGGAAATGAGAGAGTTAGCCATAGAAATTTCTGAGGAAGAGTGCCACAGGCAGAGGGAAGCATCAGTGCAAAGGCCTGAGGCAGGAGTGTGCCTGGTATATTTAGAGAACAGCAAGAAGGTCAATTGCAAATGCATCATGGGGACCCAGAGAGGCTGGAAGCAGGGGAGCTGAGGAGAGGCCAGAAAAGTAACTGGCTGTGGGAGAAAAAGGTGATGTAGTACATTGCAGCCCACTGTGTGAAGCAGGCTTGGACTTTGAGCCACTGTTGAATTCTGAGCAGGGGAAACACATCATGCAACTGAAGTTTTAAAAGCATCCCTCTGATCCTAGAACAGAAGAAAGACATTTGTGAGAAAACTCGTGAAACTTGAGTTAAGTCTGTAACCTACAGTTCATTAATAAAGATCCAGCGATGTTAATTTCTTAGTGTTGTAATCCATGTAATACAGATGGTGATGTAAGATGTTAACATTAAGGAAACTGAGTGAAAGGTATGTGAGCACTGTCTGTACTGTCTTTGCATCTTTTGTGTAAATCTGCAATTATTCCAAAATAAAAGTTGATTAAGAAAAGAAATTGCATACAAAGAGGCCAGATCTATCAAGTGTTTCTTTATAACCAAAAAGGGGAGATGGGTACGAGAGAAATTTGGAAGTGATGGATATGGCAGTCACTTTGGTCGTGACGATGGCATCATGGATGTATGCATATATCCAATCTTATCAAATTACATACATTAAATATGTGCAGTTTTTTTGTATATCAGTTATGTCTCAACAAAGCTCTTAAAATAATAAACTATACTGTCATCTTTTTAAAAATGAAATTGCACTATAGGAAAGAAGGGGAGATCAATTATTCCAGTCAGAGGCTTGGACCCATCCCATGCCAATCCTAAATGCCAATCCGTAACACACCCAAATCACAGATTTCATTTCCCACAGAAAGATGGCCTAATACTCGTGTTGTGGTCAGCAGTGGAAGGGATCTCTCCTAAGACTCAGACCAGGAGAGGAGCTTTGGAATACTCAGCAGCGCAAGGAAGGTTGGAATTGCGTAGGTCCTAAGTAAGCAAACTTTGAAAGATTATTTGAAAGAGAACCAATAACACGTGTACGGAGCTCCTGGTAAGTATCCAGTAAAACATCCGGAGGGTGGGGAGGAGGCAGGTGTTTGGCCCAGGGGAGGGAATACTTAAATGCTCCTTCGTTGACACTTAACTGCATTTCTCCAACTACTGAATTCCGATTCTCTCTAAACATTGATGGGCTGATTTCTTCATCACTTACATGCCACCACTTAATTTGTGCCCTTGAGACTCTAACCACACCTTAGTCTAGATAAGCTGCCTTATATTTAGTACTGGCATAATACTATAATACTTTATGGTCAAAAGGCAGGGATTTAAAATGGTCGACCGCTGACAGTTCTTCCAGAGTTTCATCTCCTCAGCGTCCATAGTATTTTTTTTAAGATTTTATTTATTTATTTGACAGACCGGGGTGGGGGGGAGAGCAAAGCAGGGGGAGCGGCAGGCAGAGGGAGAGAGAGAAGCAGGCTCCCGGCTGAGCAGAGAGCCCGACGCGGACTCGATCCCAAAGGCAGACGCTCAACCAACCGAACCCCCCGTGCCCCCCCAGCATCCATAGTACATAATGAAATGGTCACTTGCTTGAAGTTAAAGCCTTTCTGCATTCTCTCCGGTCACTTCCCCCCACCCCCTTTGGAAAAAGCTGCTTCCTTTCTTGAAATCTGTTTATGCTACATTGGTCAAATTTCTTATTACCTGCAATTTAGCAATAACTAAATAATGGCACTTACACTAATATACAATTGATACCCCTTTGTGGAGGCTGGTAGGGAAGACTTTTTTATCACAGAAAATCAAGTAGATCTTTTCTGAGCTTCAGTGTCATCCTCAATGTAAATAGTGAACAACCTTTCCAGAGAAGAGAAGTCATCCCGCTAAACTCACACTTCCATGTGGCATCATGCATAAATGGGTGACTGGTCATTGTTGCTTTTTCTTTTTCTGCATGGTGCATCCCTATTAACCTTACCTTGGGACAAAAATGAAATATTCTAACTTACACAATGATGACTTATTGAAAACTGCTTGAATTACTTTCCTTTTTTTTTTTTAAATGAAAAGGGATACATTTCTTTAGAATTGTATTGATTTATCCCCAGGAACTCCAAAGGCTTTGAAAGACATGAATGGGCTTCACATTACTGTCAGTATTTTTCTTAAAACATCTATTAATTATTCAAAGTATGCTAAGGGGTATTTCAGAGGCATGGCAAAATGTTTAAGTAGATACTTCCAAATATCTTATATGGTTGTTTAATATTTATGATGCTTCTACAATGTGTTCTCACCTTTATAAAATGCAATGACCCTAGATCTCTTCTATGGAACATCACTTGCCTCACAATAAATAAATGGATACAAAAGCCGTGCTAACTAGCTTAAGTTTTACACCATCCAATTTATCTTTATATCTTTCATATGATTAACATCTTAAAGCAATGTGTAGAATGGAGAAAAAGCTAAACCCATCTAGTATTAACAAAAATAGGACCTCGTATTTTTAATGCTCTATAAATTATAAACCACTTTTCCATAAATTAACTTGTTTGAGACATAGTTAAAATAGGTATGTTATCTCCATTCCATAGACAGGGCAGCTAAAGCTGAAAAGTGCTTTCACTTCCCAAAAGTACATACACGCAAAAGGATAATGGGAGTAACAAAAAAACTAGTCTTTGATATTTGATCCAATGATCAGTGTCAGGCTACAGACCTTGAATGGAATTACCTGTACTAATATGAAAATTGCATCACTCTATTTTTCCCTTTCCCAGAGGAAATCATAACAGAACTTAAGGTAATTCTGTAATCATGTATCTTCCTATTTATATATTAGAAATTACTTGCAAGTACACTCCCTTCTTTCACATCACTGTTGAAAAAAAAAATTACAAACCAAGAGAACTCGCTGTAATAGTTGAAATTACTTTAAAGGAAGGACAATTGTCTCCCCAAATTAATGTGTTTAGAAGAAACTGTACCCATCTCCCAAATATTCATCTTTTAAACCCACAGATGCCCAACAGATGCTCTAAGTTTAATATTCCTGGAAATTCTGGTGTCATCTGCATATGCTAAAGGGGTGCTTACCCTTCTAAATACTCTAAAGGTAGGGATTAGAGACCAGAGAAGAGGGTGAGGTTCTCACACTGGCCCCATTTTCCAGGTAGGGTGACTGTCAGGATAATAGCAATAGAAGATAATAAGAGGAAGATCAGAATTAGTGCAATGCTGTCTTTCAGTTACACGTCTATAACTACTTCACTAATCAGCTTTCATCCTTCATGATTCAATTTAACCTAGCTGTCTCTCCAAGCTAGAGTGGAAAGTAGGCCTCACCCTATCTCTTGTACATTCAAGACAAATGCTTCCTAATGTTATTACCCAAATAGCTCCCCATCTAGTTCCAAAGGCCTAACTTGCAATAAATGATTGTGTTTCCTAATAAGTGAACATAAAATATCTTGTCATGAGCTCTAAGAACTTCTGAAATAGAGTGACAGATCATTACTGCTCATCTATTATGTACAGAAAACTGCCTTTCACACAATAATTATCACTGCTGTTGGTTTTCAATAATGTTAATTAATAGAAACAGTGTAAATCCCTGATCATTATAGCAAAGTTTATAATTAACTAAACTAGGATAAAATTAACTTTTATCACCTAACCTTGGAAACTGCTGAATCTTAATTTTTTCCATGATGTGGCTTTAATTTGTAGCTATGATGCAGGGAAAGTTTTTCCTTGTTATCAGCAAATAGTTGCAGGTTATAGTGAAAAAAGAAAACAGTAACCTAAGGAGTTTGGAGTGATCATGGCAAATTCTATGCTCTGACACATGAACCAGTGGGAGTTTATTTCATTATCAGTATTTAGAATTCCATTAAAGAAAATAGTGGTGGAAGAATCCATTCTATGAATTTTTCATGTTAAACTCCCAAAGCAGTGGCTTTTTTAAATTTTGGAAATAAATGTCTGATCTAAGAAGGTATATATCCTTTCCTGAAGTTAAATTAAAGGACATAGTATTTCTTAGTAACAGGTAGGCTAAAGATAGATTTTAGCGGCATCAATAATATTGATTGTCCTTGTAGAAAACCAGTCTGTCTCCACCTACTAGGGAATATTACTCAGAGCTCTTCTCTGTCCATAAATCTGAAAAATTGTGTCAATTTTTTAGAGACTGATTTATTAAGCTATCTTAATCTAGGTGTGATATTTATCTTTCTTTACTATTTTTTTATCCTTTCAGTATTACCTTTAACAATGCCATCAATGTTTGCCATCTGAATTCCACATATAACTTCGTCACTGCTTTGTTGGTTCTGTAAGTATTTTCCAAATATACTCATTCCTCAGCATTCTCTTGACAACAGATATCCCCCTCCACGTACTACACAATTTCTCTTTTCCGCTTCACAGCAAATCTTTTTGGAAAAAGGTTGAACTTTGTATGTCTACTACTACTCATTAATTCAATCATCAAAGGGAGAGGACTTCCGTGTTGCTAAATACAACATTCACGGCTCTGTTATCTTTTTACATATTTCTCAATAGTAGTCAGTATTATTGACTACTCCTTCTTGAAACATCTTTCTTCCCTGTCCTTCATTACTTTATGCTTCTTCCTGCTCTGTGGGCCATTCCAACTCGCTCTACCTTGCTGGCTTCTTTGTGAGGCCTCCAAGACTCAACCAGCAACCTGTTAGTTTTCAGTGTCTACCCAGTCACATCTTTTGGCTTTTAATACCACTTGTGTACTTTTGACTCCCAAAATTACCTGCCCATGCATGAGACCTGCCTAGTACACCAGACTCATATGGCATCTACCAATGTGATATATCAACTTGGATACTAGACTGGGGATGCACTTCACAGAACATTCCAGAAGAGAACTCTAGATTTCACCATCTACCATTCTGCTCTTCCCTAACACTTTCCAATCTTAATAAATGTGTGTCGCAGGAAAAGGGACAAGATTACGACACCAAACTCCTTGGGTAGGCAGAAGGAAATTAGATCTGCACAAGCAGAAGTGTTCATCTTTGCTGGGAGAAGAATCAGCTCACAGTGACTGAAAAGAAAGCAGGGCATGTGAGCAGAGATGGAGGCAGTGGTGATGGGAATTTGTGGAAATGATCTTCTTTCACGTTCACTGAAATGGGAAGCAAGGTCTTCAGCTAAGAGCCATTGTGGAAGAGAGGTTGAGCATGTCACCAAAATGATGTCAAGCTCTAGGACAAACTAGTGAACTTCCTGTGTAGTGATGGGGCATCCTTTCTGCAAATGAGACATGGATCCACCACCAAAACCTATCACATGGAATACTTTTTTAAAAAATTTTATTTTATTTTATTTTATTTTTATTTCAGAGAGAGAGAGAAAGGGAGAGAGTCTGTGAGCAGGGGAAGGGGCAGAAGGGGATGGAGAGGGACAAGCAGACTCCCTGCTGAGTGTGGAGCCTGATGTGGGGCTCGATCTCACGACCCTGAGACTGTGACCTGAGCCAAAACCAAGAGTCGGATGCTTAACTGACTGAGTCACCCAGGCACCCCTCACATGGAATACCTTTATAAACTTTACCAAGCAATGAAAACAAAGTACTCATTTAAGACTAAAAACTTTCAATGGTTTGTCCTTGGAAGAGTGCTAGTCTATTAATATATAAAAAAAAGATTGCTGCAAAAAAGAAAAGAAAAAGTTTGTTGCAACCAGGCTCAATGAATTTCAAACATACTCCTTTAGGAGATGACTGTGAGGAATCCAGCTGAACAGCTCCTCATGGAGACCATGGAGACAGCAGTTAAGGCACGGAGGACAAAGGGAAATTGTAGGAAAGCACACTGGCAAACAATGAGGAGTGCAGCCCTGTTGTGTGACATGAGGAATATATTCTCGGGGAGTGCAATATTAAGACATGCAGTATTTTCATTGAGCAAAGAAAAGGCTGAGCTGTCTAGAAGATAAAAACAGTAACTGGCAAGCGATAGGGATATACAGGTATCTCTCCTTATACAAATCAAAAGATATAATTTCTTAATATTGCCAAAACTAAGGATCATACTATTACTCTTAGCTTTTGAACTAGTGACTATGCTCATAAGCTTATCCCCAAAACATCACAGACTGATAATAATAGGATAGTAAATTGTCAAAGGTTACTTCAAACATCCTCTCAATCTGGCCAGTCATCACTTGTAACAGATATCCATGGAGATTATCTAAGAAAATTTCCAGAGATGGGGATCAGTAATCTCTCTGGAAAGGCAGTGTAGCTCAGTGGTAAAGAGCATGTTTTCTAGAGCTGGACTGTCTGGATTCAAAACGTAATTCTGTTACTTGCTAGCCATGTGACCTTTGAGCAAGTCGCCTAAACTTTCTGAGCCTTCAGTTCCTCATCTGGGAAAGGGATAACAACAGCATCGAATGTGAGGATTGTTGTGATAATTCTGAGTTACTACAAGGCTTAGGTCAGTGCAAAATCTCTGTCAACTGACTAATAACAATCGTCAGAAAGATCTTCATTATACCAGTTTTCAAAGTATATGGCTAACTGAACATAATGAAAAAATAACAAAAAAAACAAGGTATATGTCTTGTTTCTTTAACTGATTGTTTCTAGTTATGAAATCTGAAACAACCTAAACTATTTCAATAATTCTTTCCTCCTATGACCTCCTACCACTTTTTGGGGCTATGTTTTTGGTTGCATTTATACAGCTATAATATGAATTGTAATTATTGTATGTATTTCTTGAAGAGAGTACCCTTCGCATTCATAATTGCTCCTTCAGGGCCTCATACTTTTTAAAATGATTTCATTTATTTATTTGTCAGACAGAGAGAGAGAGAGAGAACACAAGCAAGTGGAGTGGCAGGCAGAAGGAGAAGCAGGCTCCCCGCTGAGCAAGGAGCCTGATGCGGGACTCGATCCCAGGACCCTGGGATCATGATCTGAGCTGAAGGCAAAGGCTTAACCAACTGAGCCATCCAGACATCCCAGTGGCCCCATACTTGATACCTGATGTGGGATATTTGCTCAAGGACTGTATACGGAATGACTGGCAACCCTTCCAATTTTTAAAGACAATTCTTATGTGCCTTCTATGTGTTCTGCTCTCCAAGCTAAACATTTCCAAAATTTTCACTAATTCCTCACATGTCATCATTTCAGCCTCCCACTCAGCTTGCTTTGAACATATTCCAGTCTTTCAAAGATCCTCGTAAAATGTGGCACCCAGAACTGAACCCAACATGCCACATATGGCCTGACAAATACTGAGTATTCTGGAATTATCAGTTCCTTAATGTGGACATTATTCTTCTATAAATGCAACAAGGAACAAAATATGTTCTGAAGAATAGCTGATTTATTAGTATTCCACCAAAAACGTGTTCTCTCAACAGATGTAGTTCATATGGAAAAGCATTCATCACTGACGCTCAAAATGTACCACATAGCTTTTTCTTTCTTTTTCTTTTTTCTTTTTATAAAGGATTGAGTCTGACTTGATATCTAAATATCTACATACTTCTAATTCACCTTGTTAAGGTCACCTAGAGAGTCATATGGTCATGAATCACATTAAAGTACCTAAAACTATGAGCTGTACCTCTCTTGAGGGTATGTTTTCTGCCACTAAACATACATCTATAATAGATTATATAGTCTAGTGAAAAATTGGGCAATACCCAATATTAGCTCATGAGTTATATAGGCCAAGATCTAATCAAACAAGTTAAAGTCTCTTCATTTATTTTTTCAGCTTTACTAAATTATAAGAGACAAAACTATATATATTTAAGGTGTACAACATGGTGATTATTGTGAAATGATTGCCATGTGACTGTATGTCTCTCTAAGTGACCTTAGCAAGGTGAATTAGAAGCATGTAGATATATTTGTTAATGCATCAAGATCTTTTAAAAATTAGTGAATTTCTTTTGTGAGAAATCAGAGCTTGGACCAGCAACAATGAGATCAAAAGTGTCCTTAGGACAGTAATAAGCACAAGTTGAGATAATGCTCTCATTATAATGCAGAAAGTTTTCTATTATATTAATTTGATCCTATTGGAAGATATCCACTTTATCAGTTACAAGATGGATATATATATGTATATACATATATGTGTGTGTGTGTATATATATACATATATATATATATTTAATAAGTGGAGAACAAACTCAAAATCCCTCTGGGACTGTCATCTATAGCGACAAAACAGAATAGAAACCACATTACTTTTCAAACAGGCTTATGAGGATATTATTGAAGTGAAATCTTGTGTTAAAATTTTCCCTGGACTGAGAAACATGAAATGCTATAATCAGAAAATGACATAAGTGAAAAACATTACATTTATGGGCGTTAAGCCAGGGTTTTGAAAGTAGACATTATAGGGAAAAAAAAACATAAAAGAGAAAATTAAAGTATCAATGCCTTTGGCATCCATTTAGGGCACTATTCATAGAATAGTGTGATTTTATGATTTATGTCATTGTTCCATATGATACCATTAGGTAAAATGACAGTATTTTCCCCCATGTCACTGATGAAGAGATTTAAGCAGCATTTCAACAGCCTCACTTCAACTAGCGGAAAACATAAGGCCGCTTCTGGTAGCACGGTGTGGTGAATGCTCTGATGCCCCTTCAACTTGAGGAACATGAAAATCCTGGACAAAAGCTTGAATTCACAGCTTAGCTATATAGAGAGAAAAAGATATCTCTAGTTTCCAGAAGCAGAAAGGAAGTCAACACCAGAGTGTTAACTCTACAGGTTGATATCACCGGGCTTTAGGATGTCATCAAACCTGAAACAGGCCCTGGAAGCGTGAGGCTAAGGCTGTAACGCCCACAGAGGGTGTGGTCTTGTGTCCATATGAAGTCTGATGGGAAGAAATGGGACTGAAATCTCTACATAAATTCCTGCACTAAAGGGAACTGGAAAAACTGCACTTTCTGGAATAGAGAGGCAGCAAGGAAAATGGTCATCTGCCGGGTCTTCTGGCTGGGAAAAAATTAAGAGTTCTCTGAGAAATCAAAAATCCTATGCTCTGTCACAAGTGTGTGGAGATCCAAATTCTTATCTCCTGTGAGACAGTGAGAGCCCACGGTTTGACATTAATGTCTAATATGAAACCCCTCAGGTGCCTGTTGGAAGACAAGGAGTATCCTCACAAACCCAGGAACCCTTTCAAGGAAAACAACTGTTCTTAAAAAAAAAAAAAAAAAAAGAATTTCCCCAATATGTTTTCTAAAGCTAGGGTAATTTTTATATTCTAACCACTAAATGATAATAAGGGAAAACAAAATAGTTATGCCAATCTCATTTAGGAATATAATGTTAAATCCTAAAAGGCAGATTAGGAAATTGAATGTATCATTCTATTAAACAAATCAAAGATTCCATTTTCATTAGTATGTTAACAACCCTACAATAGAAAGCCAAAACAATGAGTGATATTTCTGTTTCTCAATCATTGCTGAGCTAAGAAAAAAGTAATAAATCTCCAAATGCCAAAAACAAATCGAAAGAACTACCACAGAGAAGTGAGCAACCTCTTAAGGCAGTTTTTAAACGGAGGCCCTGTGCTGAACTTTTGCTTGCTGGAGAAGGAAAAATAGCCCCCTTGGAATTTCTAAATACACACTGATCCTTAACAGGTGAGTTTACAGCTGAATTTCACACTACTCACAAGGAAACATAAAACCTCCCCAGAGGAATGACCTTTACCCCAAGCCTAAGGGATAACCACACAAATACAATGTTGCAAAGATTATGTGACTATAATAAAAATTCATAAGATGTTACACATGGAAATGAGGCACCATGATCAAGCCAGAAAAAAAGGTAGAATCAGATACACAAAAATTTCATACGTAGGAATCATCAGATACATAATACAAAATAATAATTTTTTTAAAGATTGTATTTATTTATGTGCCAGAGACAGAGAGTGAGAGAGCACAAGCGGGGGGTGGGTGGGTGGGTGGCAGTAGCAGAGGGAGAAGCAGGCTCACCGCTGAGCAGGGAACCTGATGCGAGGCTGGATCCCATGACCCTGAGATCATGACCTGAGCTGAAAGCAGCCACCCAACCAACTGAGCCACCCAGGCACCCCTAAAATAATTATGTTTAAAATATCTAAAGAAATAAAAGAAAAAATTAAAAATACCAGCAAGAACCTATAAAACTAAACAAATCATACAAAAATTAACAGGACAGGAAACAAGTATTGGCGAGGATGTGGAGAAAGGGGAACCCTCTTACACTGTTGGTGGGAACGCAAGCTGGCACAGCCACTCTGGAAAACAGTATAGCTGTTCCTCGGTACGTTAAAAATAGAGCTACCCTATGACCCAGCAATTGCACTACTAGGTATTTACCCCAAAGATACAGATGTAGTGAAAAGCAGGGGCACATGAACCCCAATGTTCAGAGCAACAATGTCCACAATAGCCAAACTGTGCAAGGAGCTGAGATGCCCTTTGACAGACGAATGGATAAGGGAGACGTGGGTCATATAAACAATGGAATATTACTCAGCCATCAGAAAGGATGAATACCCACCATTTGCATCGACATGGGTGGAACTGGAGGGGATTATGCTAAGAGAAATAAGTCAAGTAGAAAAGACAATTATCATATGGTTTCACTCGTATGTGGAACATAAGGAATAGCATGGAGGACCACAGGGGAAAGGAGGGAAAACTGAAGGCGGGGGAATCAGAGAGAGAGACAAACCATGAGAGACTCTGGACTCAGGGAACCAAACTGAGGGTTACAGAAGGGAGGGGGGTGGAGGGGTGGGGTGATGGGTATTAAGGAGGGCACATGTTGTGATGAACCCTGGGTGTTATACGCAACTAATGAATCATTGAACACTACATCAAAAACTAATGATGTACTATATGCTGGCTAACTGAACATAATAAAAAAAAACAATCAAATGGAATATCTAGAAATTTAAAATACTATAAAATTTGAACTTTACTCAGGATGAGCTAAACAATATATTCAATAGAGATGAGGGAAAACTAACAATTGATAGATATGAAGAAATTATCCAGAATGTATAAGAGAGAAAAAAGGTAGTGAATATATTGGAAAGACAAATGGAAGATAGACTAAGAAGGCCTAGTATTTCTGAATAATGTTCTTCCATTTTCTCTATGTTCTCCATCTGGAAATCTAATTCTAGATAAATTAACAGAGAATTTTCTAGAATTGTTGAGATATACCAAACCTCAAAGTCATTCAATTATACATGGAACATTCTTTAATGGCCATACATTTTATCATGAAGCAAATAAAAATTTTAATAAATTGCACTCATATACAATATGTTCTCTGACACAAAGTAAAAATCAGCAATAAATGCTAAATAAGAAAGCCTTGTATATTTATAAATTGGAAAACATATTTCAAACAACTCATGAGTGAATGAATTAACCATGCTGGAAAGACAGTTAGATGATAGGTACATAGGAAAAATACTTAAAATGCTCTGAGTCAAGTATCTGTACTGGGGAAATAGAAAGGCTGAAATTTATGATCCAAACATACAATTGAAAAGGTTTGAAAATGAACAACAGAATCTAAGGAAGATAAAATGAAGACATAATACAGGTACAAACACAAGTTAATAAATTAGAAACAAATAAGAAAACAATGAAACAGAGAAAATCAACAGTATTATTTGAAAAGATTAATAGAAGTGACAAAAAGAAAACCCCAAATCAAGCAAATTAAAAAGGGGGACATTAAAAATGTTACAGAGAATAAGAAGTTGAGAAGATGAAATAAACAACTACATGTCAATAAACATAAAACTTAGCTCACATAAACACACATATACAAATATTATTAAACAATACTGACACAAAAAGATATGGGAAATAATGTCTTTCAAAACAGCTAAATAGCCAAACTGTATCAGAGCTTCAAAATTTTCCCACAAATAAGATTCCATGCTCAGCAAGTTTTACCAGTGAGATCTAAGAAAAATTTTACCACCCTATTCAAAAATATTCCAAGGACTAGAAACATGTGAAATAGTCTACTTGGTTATAATAATCAAAATCATTATAAACTTGATACCATAAAGCAAAACAACAAACAAAAGAAAGTGTTTTTAAAAATGACTGTCAATCTAGATAAAGAGTGTGCAATCTTTTTCTGTAAAGGGCCAGATGGAAAATATTTTAGGCTCTGTGGGCCAGATAGTCTCCACTGCAACTACTCAACTCTACCCTCATATCACAAAAGCAGCCAAAAACAGTATGTAAATGAGTGAGCAGGGCTGTGTTTCAGTAAAACTTTATTTACAAAAACACACTGTGGTCATGCCCTGCCATCCACATGCCCTGCACCTGTGCTGCTCTACTGGGAGTAGCCAACGATGAACTGATACATTACAGAAGCTCGGCCCACTTGTCTCAAAGCAAAAAGACTCTGGAGTGGTACTCCAATAGCTGACTTTACCTGAGACTAAATCTTTGCTTGGCCCTGGCCCTTTCCTTACCGTAGGGTGCTCTCCCAGTAATTCATATACAACCAAACATCAGTCTGAGCTCCCCACTGTTTCTAGCCCAGAGGTATGGCGCGATCACATATTGTTGTGCCTAAAGCATGGTCACAACTTTGCAAGTAATCGATTGCCATTCTATAGCATTAGAAAATGTACACGACCAATTAGACCTATTATTTATTTTTTTAAGATTTCATATTAAGTAATCTCTATCCCCAACATGGGGCCTGAACCCACAACCCTGAGATCAAGAGTCACATGCTCTACTGACTGAGCCAGCCAGGCGCCCCTAGACATACTATTTAAAAAAATAACACTGACAATATTTCAAAGACACCCAGGAATAAATCTAATAAAAGATGTCAGACATAATGGGCAAATTAATAAAAGTTTATTGATGTAGACACAGTAAATGCTAATATTTTTAGATGGGTAGATTATGTGTGTGGATAGAAAGACCATATATTGTAAAAATGTCAACGTTTTCCTAATCTATGAGTTCAGTGCATTTCAAATAAATAATATTTTTGCAGGAATTAAGCAACTAATCCAAAATGCATATGGGAATTTAAAAGGGCCATAATGGTAAGATAATTCTGAAGAACTCGAGGAGAGATACTCTGTATAAGACACATGGCTTATTAAAAGCATATAGTAATTTTTAAAATGTGATGTTGGCAAAACTATAGGGATGATCAATAAAACAATGGCAAAAAATAGTCTATAAATATGTTAACATGCACCAAGCATTTGGTATAACAGAGATTACATTATGAAGGCATGGCGGGGAGAATGTGCTATTGGATTTTATAAAGACACCGATATATCTGGCCATTCATATGGAAAAACACTTTTTTACTGCTTATACTACAGAAATCTAATATGAATCAAAATCTGATGAGAAGAATTAAAACATAAAAATATTAAAAGAAATTATAGAAAATATATTAATGACATTGAGGTGGTAAAGGAGAAGACAAAGAAGACCAAAAAAAAAAAAAGAATTCAAAATGAATAAAAAGTATGAATTTATCTTTGGCAAAATTAAAATCTTTCAAAAGATGCCATAAATAAAGTTAAAATATAAGCCACACTGTGGGGGGAAAATGCTTGGAATGATTCTAATTCTTATGAGTTCAGTAGTAGTTTATAAAATATACAGATATAAACATATAGATGTATAGGTAAAAGTATTTACTCCATGTATATTATGTGTATATGTGTGTGTGTGTGCGTGTTTAATGGAAGAAAAAACCTGAATGGCTAATGGCATAAAAAAGTTACTCTACTCCCTCACCAACATGAAAAAAATAATTATAAGAAAATTTTGATGTCATTGTGTATCAGTCTGATCCACATCTACTTAAAGTGTCTGATACTACTAAGTGTTGACAGGAAAATGCAATAACAGACACTTTTATACTCTGTTTTGGGGAATGTAAAATGGTGGTTTTATAAAATCTACAGCCCAAACTTAGGGAAGATCTCCTTCTCCCTTCTGCTATAAATTAAATCTCAAGTTCTTATAAGGCGGTGGATACAAGTTTCATAAGTCTAAGATACAGATATCAATCGGAAAGGTTTACAAATATATTTCTAGTTTGCTAGTCAGGATAACATTAGGTAGTATTATGATCTTGTGCTTTCAGCCCTCTCTTGACGTGGTCCCTTTCTTTTAGTAAGTTTTTACTTAATATTAGAGTTGTTAAGACTTCACTTTTAAAATCAAATCACCTGCTATTTATAAACAGGTGACATTTATTTATGATCACCTCATATTTATAATGTGGCAAAAACATAAAATACCATTAAATGTCGTAGACACATTAATTTACAATAATAATGCACAAGTCAGGAGAGAATAGAATTAGGTCCTAAAACAAAATAAGTGCTTAAGCCTGTTTTCTATCTACAAAATTATTCTGCCTCTCGATGCTGATATGATGGTAGTAATTTCATAAGCCTGGTTGAAAAACTAATCTGAATTTGAAAGAAATTTCCATTACTTTTCTTTTAGCTCCAGAATGCAGTACATAAATTGGAAATATTCACTTGTCAAAAATACCATTTCCCATTTTCAGTTCTGTTCTAATTTCCATCCTAAAAGTCATTCTGTGTGTGTGATACCATAGCAGGACTTCTAGTGGTGCAGCCTGACATTAAGAGAAGTACAAGATACCAAACTTGACAAAGGAGGAAGCTCTCGCTGGCACAGAAGGCATTTCTAAAAATTGCAGGACTCCTCCACAAATAGTATCATTTAAATAATCCTTTTAATAAATGTCAATATCCAGCACTCTAGATAATAGTTTCACCTACTTTTATTTCCCTAGTTCCAGCCACAAATTACAAAAAAGCAATAAAATCAACGAAATCTACTGTATTCCACTTATCGGGCTTGAACAAATTCTCAAGATAGGAAGACATTTGTAGATGTATTTCGAGATGTCACATTGTTTCCAAAGGCTCTTAAAAAGTTCAAACAAAACAGATGAAAATGGAGTAAAAATGTAAAATTACCCTTTCTTCACAGTAACAACGTAGCAGTTTGGTCAAAATGGTTACCATAGCAATCTTGGGATGAATATCATTAAAACAACCTATGCATCACCAAGTACACTATCAGTGATTTCTTTTTAAGAGTTGTTTTTTTTTTATATATTTTAAGTAGGCCCCACGCCCGAGGTGGGGCTTGAACTCACGACCCTGAGATCAAGAGTTGCACGTTCTACTGACTCAGGCAGCCAGGCACCCAACTGTTAGCGATTTTTAAGGTTAATTCCCAGAACTGGAATTTCTGAATCAATGCACACCCATTTAAAACTTCAGAAAATTTTGCCAAGATCCCACACAGTTTGTACCAAGTTTGTACCAAGAGACACTCAAACAACAGTGTATGAGAATCAGTATATGCTCACCCCTTTGCCCCTACTGTCAATCTTTAAAAACTATTTCCTGTGTGACAGACAAACATGAATATGCATTCCTGGTTTCATCTGTGATGTTGCAGATCTATCCAGAGATGTACTGGCCCTTTGAAAGCTTCTGCTGATCTCTTCCTGATCATATGCTTCAACAACTGTCTGTTGTTTTACCGCACGGAACTGAGTTGAATCTTACTGCTTTCCCTAGTGTAATTCAATAATGTCTCAATAATGTTATGAATGTTTATCCTTTCCTGAATATGTGGCAAATATTTTCTTCACTCCGCATGTAATTTTTGACTTTGTGTTTGCTTTGATCAGACAAAAAGAGTTTCTTTTTATATAATCAAATTTAAATCTTTGTTTTCTTTACATCTTCTAGATTTGGAGTGTCACTTAAGAAATCGAATTCAGAGGCACCTGGGTGGCTCAGTCAGTTAAGCATCCGATTCTTGGTTTTGGCTCAGGTCCCGATGTCATGGCCGGTGGAATTGGATCAGGCCCTCGGTCAGGCTCTGCACTCAGTGGGAGCCTGCTTGGGTATTCTCTCCCTCTGCCCCTTCCCCTGCTCACACGTGCACTCTCTCTTTCAGATAAATAAATAAATCTTTTAAAAGATAAAGAAATGGAATTCAAGAATATTAAAAATATTGTCCCATATTTTTATCTAACCATACTAAAAATTATGTAAGCCCAGAATCCACCTAAAATGTATTCTCATACATGGGGTAAGGTAGATAATTAACACTGTCTTTCCAATAGTATGGCCAAATTATTATGACACCACGGACTATCCCCTTCTTTGCCCACTGATAAAAAATGGCACCTTAAGTACTTATTAAAATTTATATATACACATATACATAATATATATGTGTGTGTATATATATATATATGTGTGTGTGTGTGTGTGTGTGTGTGTCTTTCCAAGTGTATGGCCAAATTATTACACCATATAATAATATATACAGTGACATATATGTATACATACATTATGTATATATGAATATATGTGTATATGTATATATATGTACGAATTAGTGTCTGAATTTTCTACTGTTTCATTGCCCTATTTTTCATACATTCAGCACTATCAAACTTTTAATGTTTCTTTATAAAATCTTTGCACATAGTAGAGAAATATTCATTTGTTTTTTCATTATATATAATTAGTTAGCTTTATGTAATCTTTCTTCAAGATAATTTGAGAATCCTATCAAGTTGTATACAATATTCTTTTATTAAAACGGCATTTAATTTTACACTGATTCAATTGTTTTATTTTAATAAGAATCATGATGTTTGCAGCACATTTAAGCCACGAAGCTTGAATTTTGCTCTGGTTTTAACAGTGGGATAAGCCTACTTTCTCCTATATGAGTCTATGTTTTCCCTTTTTAAATTTTTCCTTTACAACCACCAATAAGGCTTTCTTTATCCATATATCTATAAAAGTCTTCCACAATTTTGGTCAATTCATTCTTATGCACATATTTATTACTTAATTCCAAATTGCATGTTAAATGATTATTGGTGCTAATATGTAGGAAAAGATGCTCTGTATATTTGTCTTGTACACTGGCATCTAATAAATTTTTATAAGATTTCTGATCATTTTTTCATTTAATTCTTTTGGATATCATACACAGAAAATCACACAATCTGCAAAGGATGATAGTTTTCTCTCTTCCTTTCTAACATGTATGCTCCTCCTTTATTTTCCTTAACGTTATTTCCAGGAATTGTGTATGTAATATTTGATAGTAAGAATCAACCTTATTTTGCTCCTGATTTTTAAGAGAAAGCATTCTTCAATGTTAAAAAAAATTGATTGTGGTATGTGATCAAATTTGGTAGGTATGATTGATCAAATTAAGAAAGTTTCCTTTGTTCCTAATTTGTCCTAACTTTAAAAAAAAATAATAAAGGTAAGGGATATTTTTATAAGACGCTTTCTCAACATTTGTTTTTCTCTCTCTTTTAGTTTCAAAATGTGGCAGTGCACATTAATGGATTTCTCAATACTGAGTCAATCTTGTATTCCAAAAATAAAACATTTTTATCTTACTACAGAAAGGTTTCAGTGAGTTAGTATTTTATTTAGAACTTTTTGCCCTTATTGATACTGTCTGAATGGTGTATCTGCCTGAATGTGTGCATTTGTGTTTATGTGTGTGTTGCATGTGATCTGTCCTTATCGATTTGTTGTTTGAGTCATAGGCAAGCCTCAGAGAATGAGTGTGAAAAATGTCAGTCTCTTTTTCTATGCTCTGAAAAAAAATTTATATATCACCCTCACTAAAGGATTAGTAGGACTGACCTTTAAACACTGACTGGGTTTGGTGTCTATTTAGGGAAGAAATTTTTCCAACTTTTCCGTTTATTGCTTGGTTGCTTATATATCCAAGTTTTCTATCACTTCAGCCTAATTTGAGTGACTGATATTTTCTCAGAAAAAAAATAATTTCTCTAAATTTTCAAGTGCCTTGATGATGTAATAGAACTATTTTTTTTTAATGTTATAGTATATTCCACACACCTGGCTATGAGTCATTTCTCATTCTGTGTGCATTCTCTCTTTCTCTCTGTTTATCCAAATCTCAAAATAAACCTAATAAAACTTAACTATTCTATTGCTCTTTCCAAAGAAGCAACTTTTGGTTTCCCTATCAGTTTTTCCCAATAATTCACTTATTTATCTTCTATTTTGTTTTTTTAAAGCTTTATTCCTATATACCTTATATATTTGAAATATACTTTAATATGTGATTGAAGCTATACTTTCTTAAAACAAAAATGTTTGAGGCTATAAATTTTTTCCCTGAATTCCCCTTCAACTTTACTTTAATGTTTTGATATGAAGTATTCTCATTTTTCATTTTTATATGTATAATTTCCATTATTAATAATTTTAATTTATTATGTATTAACCTTCATTAAAGGACAGTTTAGAGTTTAGAGCTATCCTGTTGTATTTTTCATTTTTATTGAATTACATTAAGTGAATATAACTTTTAGAGGTTTTTCCTTTCCTTTTTTCCTTTTTTCTAATTTTTTTGAGATTGTTTTGAGTTATTGCACAGAGTTGATTCTTCCAAACATGTTTGAAAAACTTTTATTCCAAGTAACTCATCTTTCTAACTCTTATTATTTAAATCCTCAATATCGTTAATTATTTTTGGTCTACTTTATCACATTTTAATGCACACTAATGTCCTACTGAAATGGTAGATTGGTTAATTTCTCCTTAAAATTATTATTATTATTTTTTAAAGATTTTATTTATTTATTTGACAGAGATAGAGACAGCCAGTGAGAGAGGGAACACAAGCAGGGGGAGTGGGAGAGGAAGAAGCAGGCTCATAGTGGAGGAGCCTGATGTGGGGCTCGATCCCATAACGCCGGGATCACACCCCGAGCCGAAGGCAGACGCTTAACTGCTGTGCCACCCAGGCGCCCCTCTCCTTAAAATTATTATTCACATTTTGCCTTAAGTTTGTTTGTTTATTATTTAATAGGCTCTATGCCCAATGTGGGACTTGAACTCACAACCCCTACATTAAGAGTCATATGCTCTATCGACCGAGTCACAAAAGATTCAAGGCCACTGTGTTTGTTTCCTTGGACTGAAATTTTTATCAATATGAAATTGATGCCTACTTAATGCATTCACCATGAGTTCTAACTTGTCTGAGATCAATACTGCACTATCCATTTTCCTTTTGTAAGCAATACTAAATAATCCTGTGATTCTTTTATATTTATCAACTTTAATTTATTTTAAGCTCTTTGTGTTGAAATTATTGTATCCCATTTTCTTCTAATTATTGTTCCACTGTATTGATTTGTCTTATTTTTAAATTAACATATTTTCATTTTAAATTATGCAAAAATTCAAACACACATGAAATTATGCAACAGATTACCATTTAACCAACTAGATTTAAGTGCCATTTATAGACTAAATCACCCTGCATCAGCAGAATGCGCATTCTTTTCATGGTCAAATGGGATAAACACCAAGATAGATCCTGTCTTAAGTCATAAGACAAACCTTAACAATTTTACAAGGATTGCAATCATCCAAAGTTTTTCCTCTGACCATAACAGAATTAACTAAAATTTTCCAGGATTTTAGTAAGTGATCAGAGAAAGCCACAAGGAAAACCAGAAAATACTTTAACAGAATGAAAAATGACTTTTATTTTTAATTACTGGAAATTGGAAACAGCCTAAATGTCTGTCCCTTAATGGTGAATAAACCGTGAAACATCTGTAACATGGACTACTACTCAGCTGTAGAAAGAAGGAACTTCAGCTGTACATGACCTCAGATCCACACAAGAACATGCTGAATCTCAAGTGAAAGATGCCAGAGTGAAAAAAGCTACATACTGTGTAGCTCCATTTATAGGACATTCTGGAAAAGGCAAATGTATAAAAACATTAAAAAATTCCGTTTTCCAGGGGCTGGTGGGGAAGTGATTTTAAAAAGGCAGCACAAGGGATATCGTGGGGTTAATGGAACTCTTGTATCTTATTTCTGGTGATTGTCACCCAACTGTATTCATCTGTCAAATTCTTAGAAGAGCACAGGAAGTGTAACTTCTGTCTGTAAATTTTAAAAATGAATAAAAACGTAAGAATATATATGGCTGGCAAAAATATCCCAAAGTTATCTGGGTAAAAAGCATTTCAAATTCCTTTCACAATTTTTTCGCTCTTATTCAGGAAATTGAAGCCAACAACTCCAGAACAAAACAAACCAAAAAACAAGGGCAGAGAAAGAATGATCATGCCTTCATGGTAGTTTCGAAGAAGAAGAAGAAGAAGAAGAAGAAGAAGAAGAAGGAGGAGGAGGAAGAGGAGGAGGAGGAGGAGGAGGAGGAGGAGGAGGAGGAGGAGAAGGAGAAGAAGAAGAAGAAGAAGAAATATAGCAGCAGACTAAATCACTGCAATTCTCTTAAGGTCCTCTTTCTGCCCTATTTTATTCTGGGGAATCTCTCACTCCAGCACCACTTCGGCAACACCCAGTGACAAGTGATCCTCTTGTTCATTATGGAGCTACAGCCCCCCTGTTTCCAATCTGTTCTTTGAGCCCCCCCCCCCCCGCCCAGTTCTGAGTGGTACCCACTCTGCTGTTCTGCTTGACCATTAGAATTCCTTTCATCTTTACAATTACCCTTATCCCAGCTGACACACCAGCTCTTTCTTTGGATGAATCACTCCAGCTCGAGGTGGCCCAGCTCTGGCTCTGGGAATCAGCTGTTCATTCCCATCTGATAGGCATGATTAAGTTCCTTTGATCCCTACACCGTCCTTTGGTAACCCCAGCAGCTGGAGCATGAAGTCTTGGATTACAAACTAGTCTTCAGCCCCGGCGCCTCCTCACTGGAGCAGTGGACAGAAACTGAAAGTACCAACTCAAGTGTCAAAGAAATTAAGTAACAAGAGAGGCAAGGGAAGCTGTTATCTTCAGTCAACAAATACATATCAGTGTTGCTTTAAAAATGGTTTCAACAATTTTAAAATGTAACTGAGCTAAAGTTTCTAGGTGTTACTAATAGAGAAGAAAGAATATAGGTTAGAATCAAACAAACGGAAGCTTGTCCAAGGTCCCTTCAATAGAAGCCTTCCGCCTCCTGGCCCCCTGTCCGCCCCCACTGCTTAAATGACAAGGGTGCAGTGAGCCAGCTGTGATCTGTAACTGCCAGTAAGCATTCAGTGATGCTCTAAGAGAGAGATGGCCCTGTACCTGTCACATGGTTGCCCTCTTCCCTTCTCCCTCAGATTCTTGCTGAATGTTAACTCCAGGAGTTAACAGCTCTGCAGAACATAGGGTAGGAGGCTGTGAGTCATATTTTAGTCATACTTCAAAAGAGTAAGAAATAAATCACACTACAGTTCCCTTCTCGTGCGATTCTTTCACCTTTGACGAACCTGTTAACCAGTTCCTTTGTAGTTAGATTATATCAATTCACAGATGTAAATACTAGATTTTCATGTTCGGTTCAGTGAAATTCTAAGCTTCTTTTCTGTTTACATGGAAAATTTATAACTTTCTGGCAGATAACATGTAATAGAGTTAGCTGAGGTTATGTGAGAAAATGGTTGAGTGGCAGCACAGAGACCATAAATGTTTTGCTTATTATTCACATTTTATGTTTTCTCTTCCACATTTTTTCCATAGGAAATGTCTAGGAAGAAAGCTTTCCAGAGTGGAAAAGCATGACATTGTTGCCATATGTGGAGCACTTAAAACGTATGTCTCATCTGCAAAAATATGGCTGAAACATGAAGAATGAGGGGGGAGAGGGGTTGCATGGGTTCACACCATGAAGGAATGATGAGTGTCTTAAGCTAAGGCTTCTTCACCATTTGCTCATATTAAAGAAAACATACAGGTAGACAGGCTTTGGTTTAGGAATCTCCTACATTAAAGCTATTGGATAGGCTTTAGAAATAGATAAAATTCATGTGGTGAAATATCACTACAAACCCTGAATTTTTTCATCCTTATCTCTGCCTAAATTCTGCACATCACCCACCCTACCAAAAACTCCAGCATGCCAGAAATGACATGCTAAAAAAAAAAAGAAGCAAACTATGTTGCAGGAATCAGCTATCACTGAGAGCTTTGCTACAAATGTGGCAATACAAATGCCTTCCATTTTGAGTACAATAGTACCCTTTATCTGCAGGGGATATGTTCCAAGACCCCTAGTGGATGCCTGAAACCACAGATAGTACCAAACTCTATATATAATATGATTTTTCCTATACATACATATGATAGAGTTTAATTTATAAATTAAGTACAGCAAGAGATTAATAGAACAATTAGAACAATATATCATAACAAGTTATATGAAGGTGGTCTCACTCTCAAAATAGCTTATTATACTGTACTCATTCTTTTTGTGTTGATGGGAGATGATAAAATGCCTACATGATGAGATGAAGTGAGGTAAATGGCGTTGGCATTGTGACGCAGGGTTAGGTAGGCTGCTGTGGACCTTCTGAGGATGAGTCAGAAGGAGGATCATCTGCTTCTGGGGCAAATAACTGCAGGTAACTGAAACCATGGAAAGCAAAACTTCAGATCAAAGGGAAATTACTAGAATCACATTGGTGGGGTTCAAGGCAGGCTGCCCCAAAACAGGCCACTTCAGCATGTGGATTATTTGGAACTGAAGTTATTTAAGAAGCAGCTGGTGCAAGGACACTCTGACCTTCCTTTGTCCCATAGAAACCAAGAAATGAATCTGCCTCCTTTACCGGGAGGTAGAGAATATCCTTATCACCAGAGATAGAGAATTCAGAACTGAAAAGGCTGTAGCAACAAACCTTGTGACTTCTTCACCAATTTACTACCTCTAGCCCAAACTTCTTGGTCTTGTCAATTCCTCACAAATGTACTGTTGATCTAAAAAGTATAAAAACTGCCTGCTCTGGTTATTTGAGTTTTGTATTTTTATGAGCTCCCATATACACAAATTTAATTTGTTTTTCTCCTGTTAATCCATCTTGTCAATTTAATCATTAGACCAGCCAAAGAATCTAGAAGGGAAGAAGGGAAAAGTTAACCTCCCCTGCAGCATCCATACAGAGATGAAAAATGAGCAGAACTTGTATTAGCCAAACCCATTGCCTGAGGGGCATATACAGTGACTGATACTAGGATTTCAAAATGAAACCAACATGGCTTTTTATTTTGTACAAGCAGAAAATGAACAAGATGGGGGGAAGGAGCCTCGGTGGCTCAGTCGGTTAAATGTCAGACTTGTGATATCGGTTCAGCTTGTGAGATGGAGCCCCGAGTCTGGCTCCACACTCAGTGGGAAGTCAGCTTGGGATTCTCTCTCTCCCCCCCTCTCCCTTTGCCCCCTCCCCTACTCGCGTGCTCGCTCTCTCCTTCTCTCTCTCCAAAATAAATGAATAAATCTTAAAAAGAAAGAAAGAAAGAAAGAAAGAAAGAAAGAAAGAAAGAAAGAAAGAAAGAAAGAAAGAAAGAAAGAAAATGAATGGGGCGGGGAGAGAGAAGGGGACAGGCGTAAGTAGATGTTACTGAAATATCGGTGGCTGCAGTGGGGAGTGTATTGCGCTTGACGATGGATCTTTCCAAGAAATTTCTGATTTTGCAGTGGAAGTCTCATTCCCGCCCTCCTCCCCACAGCCCCCTGTGTTCATGCAAGATGATGCCACAGTCCTCTGGAGAGACCAGATCCTCTCCCCAACTTACTGCTGTTTCAATCTGGCTGTTTGGAAATGTGTTCCTGTTGCTGCCATGATCTCAAGATGCATCGGGAATGTTGATTTTCCATTGTGTTCTCTCAAACTCGCCATTTCTCTGGCAGTGCATTTCAGCAAATGTAGTAAGAACAAACTGTATTATCCAAACACAGGGCAATAAAATCCCAGCTGGGCCTTCTCTCAGCAGCAGGCATCTCATCATGAGCCCCATACTGTCTGGTTGATTGTGCCCTAAACTGCCAGAATGCCGAGAAACTTCGTCACAGAGATCACTGTGAATTGGAATGAGAGGACGTCTGTGATCTCGAATGAGAGGACTTGGAGATTAGTCTCTGCATGGCCCTCGAAGCCTCCTTTCCTGGACCTAACCTTGCTTGGGGTTTGAGTTGGTGACATGTTTGCCTTTATTCTCTTCCCTCAGGAAACAGGGACATTCTCCTCCCTCACTCCTGTCACTCCTGTGAAAACGCAGGTGCACGGGGTGCTCCCTTCAGTCAGACACAAGTGCGGCACTGTAGCATGCAGGTGGGTTATGCTGTTCATTCTGAAAACAGTTTAGTAATAGAACATCTTGGGCCTGACTTAGGAGTTCAGCATGGCGAGTAAAGACATGAGTGAAAGTCTGCAAGTAGGCATGACAGAAAGAAGGGGAATCACATCTTGCAAGGGTGGCAAGCCCACTCAGATAACTGTTATTTGCTATTTTTGTAATGTCACCCACCCTCACTGTGGCATATCTTGCTCTGCCACTTGCACGCCCGTTCAAAATGTGTGACTCTCTTGGTCTCCAGCAAGAGAGTGTGTCTGCCATTTAGCCAGGCTCACGTTACTCATGAGATTGGATTTATAGAGCAGAAATACATCACAATTATAACACTGCCACTTTACTCTGTCCAGCTGTCTTACTTCATTCCATTCATTAGATTAAAATAAAATAGAAACATTCATTTCCGCAAAAGAGAATCTCTCTGTGCCTCTCTGACAATAATAAAGGTTTCTGGTTTTGTTTAAAATCATTCTCTGCAGTAATCTCTGTCGATTGAGAACTGTGGATTGTGGGCATTTACAAGAAGAAAACAGAGGTTTCCGAAGAAGGAGAGCCCATTGGCTAGTTCACGTTGCCTCTACTTACCCACAGAATTTCTAGATTCCAAATGTGGTCCACAGCCTGGTTTATGATCCGGGGTCCACAAGGAGAAGGAAGGAATGAAGAAACATTACTTCTTTCCTATTCGTTTAGACTCATTTGAAAGAGACCATACAGCCTATATGATTTACAATTCATTATATCCTCTCTGGTCTTCCAGCTCCAGCCCTCCCAACAAGGGGCAAGACAACTATACCCAACACTCCCTTGTTCTGCCACACTTACAGTGCCTGCCAATCATGAGATCAAACCCAGTCCTCATGGCTCTTTGAACGCTCCAAACCCTAACAACCCTTCCTCTGTAAATATAATTAAGTCAACTAATATTCCTAGTTGGTGGAACTCCTACCTGAAGAGAAGACTTCTTCATTACTGCTTTTCCAATTCTAAACATTACAGGATAAAAGGCCAACTTTGGCCCATGGTGAAGGCTAAGCCTCTTTTTCTGGCTTATACAGACATGGGTCTCAAAAGTTCAAAGCCAGATCTTATAACAGTACATACCACTGAAACAAATAAGATGAAAATGGACAGAATTTTAGACCTAGGCTAAATAGACATATATTTTCAATAAAACTTATTTTGACGAATTCTGCTACAATGAAAAAATGTTGACACTTATTAAAGTTGATTTGAATGAGATTTTTATGATTTTTCACTTCTAATCTTTGAACTTTCAGAGATGCAACCATATATCAGTTCCTTAAGTCTTCACAATATCAAAATCGTATTCTTTAAACTGACATTTTGCAAAGGCAAGCAACCAGAAACTCTCCAGTGCTGGAAAAACTATATGATGAAAATGCCCAGGCTTGAAATTGGGCAAACTCTGATTTAAATGTAGTAATCACATCATACATAAAAAACAATAATAGCACTACTATTTGCCCCCAAAGATATAGATGCAAAGAAGGAACACATGTATCCCAATGTTCATAGCAGCATTGTCCACAATAGCCAAACTGTGGAAGGAGCTGGGATGCCCTTCAACAGACGAATGGATGAAGAAGATGTGGTTCATATATACAATGGAATATTACTCAGCCATCAGAAAGGATGATTACATAACATTTGCATCAACATAGGTGGAACTGGAGGGGATTATGCTAAGTGAAATAAGTCAAGCAGAGAAAGACAATTATCATATGGTTTCATGTATTTGTGGAACATAAGGAATAGCACGGAGATCACTAGAAGGAAGGGTAAAATGAAGGGGGGGAAATCAGAGGGGGAGACGAACCATGAGAGACTATGGACTCCAGGAAACAAACTGAGGGTTTTAGAGGGCAGGGGGTGGGGGGATGGGTTAGCCTGGTGTTGGGTATTAAGAAGGCACGTATTGCATGGAGCACTGGGTGTTATACGCAAACAATGAATCATGGAACACTACATCAAAACCTAATGATGTACTGTATGGTGACTAACAATGTAATAAAAAAAATTTTAAATAATAAAAAATTAAAATAATAGATAGAAGCCTTTATTAAGCACACGCTATGGGCTAGGTACTGTATGACACCGGAAAGGGTATTAGTCGGCTTCCCGGCAGGAAGCAACAGTCAGACCTAGAGATGGATTACTGAAGAGATTTAATCAAAGGAATATATACAGGAGAGTTAAGAGAAACCGATAAGGGATGGTAAAGGAGCTCAATGACTGTAACAGGGGAGCACAGCAGCAGCAAGGCCTGAAGAGGCAAGTGGAGTCAGCCACTAGATCCCCAAGAAAGCCTGCAGGTGTAGGTAAGGAACGCCTGCCAGGAACTGAAGTCCTCGGTGGAAGAAGCAGCCATTGACAATTCCTGGCCCATGAGGGAGGAGGCTGAGAGAATAAACACCCTGATCTGGTAGCTCTCTTAGCCAGAAAGCAGTGAAGCCCAACTGATGCTTCCACTAAGGTCAGCCCCTGGGAGCACAGAAGCTGGGAAAGAGAGGAGGAGAGTGGATCTGGAAGGGCAAATGGGAAATATCCAACACAGCAGCACAAATGAATAAGACACTCTCTGCCCTCCTCCCTGAAATGGGGCGTGGAAATGTGGGGCATCTTGTGGAAATATCGAACTGCTCAGTTGGGAGATTCCTCATAGAATGCATAAGGGACAACAGAGTATTCCTCACTCTTAGATGATAATCTTCTCATTTCTTACCTTATTTTCATGCCCCCTCCTCAAAAAAGAAGAAAGATAAATTGTTCCAAAGCAATGCCTATTGCCTTTTTTCTTACTTCTGGGCTTTGGCTGAAATTTTGTTGTTTGGGGACACTGCTTATTAGGGTTTCCAAATTGTGCCCCGAAGCTGCTGGGGCACCTGCAGCAGAAGGGGCCATGCTTGAATAATATCCATTCCCAGAGTTACTGGTGTTCAGATTGAGAGGTGGCTTTCTCCTCCATCAGGCTCAGCCAGGTCCAACTCAATCTCAAAATAAAGATCATCTAGTCCTCTAGCCCATTTTCCAAAGAATTTCTTACCTCCCTTGCCATCAGCATTAAACTTCCCTAATAGGCATGACACTGCAAACTTCTTTGTAACAACATCTATCAGTCAGGTGTCATGGGATGATTCAACCATCTCTGATCCACTGTTACTGCCAGGTAGGACCAGGGCTTTTACTGGGCTGGAGTTTGCCCAAATGTGTGAAGTTCCTTGCCATGCCTTTTCCAACAGCAGCAACAACAACATCATCATCATCAACAACAACAACAAAACGTGTCTACCTTCACAAAGGATGATTAGTTCCCGGGGAACTTGGAGCTGAGTTAGTCCCAAAGAAGCTTGAGATCCTCCAGTAGCTTCAGACACTGTTAGCTTTAAAACACACACACACACACACACACACACACACACACACCTTCAGGACTGAGATTAACTTGGATTTGAAAACTCATTGTCTCCTTATGAGGTAGAAAGAATTTTGGCCCTATGCCTGCCTATTTCTGGGAGTTAGCCAAAATTTGGGATCAGGCTCCAGGGACTACAGATGGATGGAGTGGTGTTTACAGGGACAATCTCTGAACTTATTTCAAAGGGAACCAGAAAGAAGAATGTGTCCCTACGATAAATGGGTATTTTACTGCTGCCTCCTCCTTGATCTTGCCATTAGCAGCCCAATAAGTCCTCAGGCACTACAGTGCTAATGAACAAAAAATCCAGCTTAAAAGCATAGCTTTATATCCAAATGCCTTCAGCTTTTGAAAATTCTTCTCTAAGACTGCCTATCCATTTTACAATCAGAGAGAGAGAGAGAGAGAGGACACAAACACATATACAAGAAGAGCTCAAAAAAAAAAAAAAGATATTAAAGTTGGTCATACAAACTTGGAACACTAAGTCCTCCCACCAGTCCAGGTAGCCTGGATGCTGGGTCTTTTCCTTATGGTTCATAAACCTCTTGCAATCTTTGCAGGTGTATATGTCATTAATATTAAGATAATATGCCGTAACATTGCTGTGTTTGGGGCATGCGGACATTTAGAACGGCCTGGGAAGCAGAAAATGGCTGCTAAATGGTTGATGGTTCTCCCCCGGCAGAAAGGGAGATGGCAGCCTCGGTGGCTCTCTCTGTGTGGGGCAGTCTGTGCCCTGTCTGAGCACATCCGGAGGCCGCCACACTCTCCGTAGTGAAGCTACTGCAGGAGCACGGCTGGGAGGCTCTACTCTGACACGCATTTGTCAGGAAATTTGGAGCTTGATTCCATAGTGTATAATCCCTTTTCTTCATAGAGCAGATTCTATGAGCTCTTTTTTTTTTTTTTAAGTTTTTTCAAAAAAAATTTTAACTTTTTTTTTTTTTTTTAAGATTTTATTTATTTATTTGACAGAGAGCGACAGCCAGCCAGCGTGAGAGGGAACACAAGCAGGGGGAGTGGGAGAGGAAGAAGCAGGCTCCTAGTGGAGGAGCCTGATGTGGGGCTCGAACCCAGAACGCTGGGATCACGCCCTGAGCCGAAGGCAGATGCTTAACCGCTGTGCTACCCAGGCGCCCCTTAACTTTTTTTTTTTAAGTAATCTCTCCACTCAACGTGGGGCTTGAATTCACAACCCTGAGACCAAGAGTCACACACACTATGGACTAAGCCAGCCACAGGCCCCAGATTCTATGAGTTCTTAAGTGACTCAAAAAAAACCACCACCACCACCACCACCACACCCAGGTCAGTTCTCTGGAGAAATAATAATTACAATCATAAGAAATAGCATTTGTTGGACATCTGCTCCATGTTTGTATTATTTAATCCTCAATACAGTCCATAAAGTACTATTACCCTCCCCTTTTACAAATGACGAATGTGAGGTGCAGAGCGTGGAGGTAAACCTTGAGGCACTAAACCTTGAGACTATTAGAGTCCATCAAAGTGGACACGATTGCTGTCATTAATTGAGTACCGCTGGTTGCCAGACCATGCCGGGGAGGGCTTTACCTAAGCCGTCTTGAAGAAACGGATGCTAAAAGAGATTAAGTGACGTAAGCTCTGAAAGAACACGCAGGCTTTAGTGTCTAATGTGGGATGCAAAGTCCAGGTTTTCTACAGGCTTTCACTAGGCCACACTGGTTCCCTTCACAACTTCCTCGAGGGGGCCCTGTGTGGGACTATTTTTAGTTTCGCCAAAAAACACTCATTTTGAAAGAACGAAACACAAAAAGGAATGTAACTGTTAAGGCTCAGCTGTCCAGGGAAGGATGGGAAGGAGTGCAGAGAGGAACTGATAGTAATGGTGCGAGTCAGTAAATGCCAGGGACGTCGCAAGGTGTCTAACACACGCTGTAATCGAGGATTCTGACACTATCAATCAACTGGAAATTACAGAAAACTCAAGCTTCTGTGGTTTTTGCTGTCCAGGGGGCCCCTCCTGTTGCAAGGGAGCCTGAGGAAGCAAGTATTTCAGTGGCAGTTAAACACTGCTACTATACTTGCAGGATTATTTAATAATGTCCTTTCTTTCTCCTATGACCAAATGCTTCACGATCACCTCCCACATCCCCAGATATGGAATCAGCCATTTCTACAAGAAGCCTTCATTTTAATTTTGTTTGTTTGTTTCTCTCTTGTTTTGTTTTGTTCTGTTTCCATGGACTTTGCTTTTCATTTATTTCCTGTCTCTTGCTCTGCTTTCTGGGGCGGCTGTTCTCAAAGCACTACTTGTAATTTAGTCTTTGTTTAGAGTGTTGTTTCTCTATTCAACAACTTAGTTTGATACACATTTCATATCCTGTTTTCAGGCCATCACTTCCTGTTTTCTGGTCACCTGTTCTTTGAGATCCTCTGTGCTTTGTAGCATCCCTGCATAACTAGAATGGCTCTTTCAAGGATCTGTTCGTTTTCTGTTGACTTTTTTCCGTTCTTTCTGTAGTGGTAAGTTATAATATTCATCTGCTTTGTGGAAACCATTCGCAGATAAGTGTTTCTACTATCTATAGGAATTGATGGTGCTCTCATTTATGGTTTATTCTCTAGTATCCCTGTGTGCAGGCAGAGCTTCCCCCATAGGATGGATTTTCCTAGACTTCTAGTAAGAAATGGGGCAGGGGATACAGGGATGTGCCAGGATATCATTTCTAGCTTCACAGCTCACAACTCCCTCCTCTGTCACCACAGAGAGTGTCGTAAATATGGTCATCTCTGTAGCTAGCCCTGCTCTCTCTGAGCCCAGCCTGGTTCTGGTGACCTTCCCCCATGAGCCCTGGGTTTCCTAGTCCCCTCCACAGCCCTTTCTTCCACCATGATGCACTTTCAGACATTACTTCTTGATGGGTACGTCTGCTATCTTCTATGTCTGGGCTCCTGAACACTTTCTGAACCTGATCTCTCTCTTTCTTTCCTAGTCCTCTTAAGGTGTTCAGTCTGAGGTGTACTCACAGTAGTCCCCGCTCATTTGGGGAGCAACTATCTGCTGGAGAGATCTGAGATATACCAGCCCTCAGGAACCTCTTTGCCTGCCCTGTCCTGTCCTCCCCTGCCCTCAAAGTTTTTACCATCATCGGCTTCTGTGTGGCCTCACCGTTGGTGTAATCCATATGCCAACAGGAGTCTGAGAGTTTTCTCTGTCTCCCAGTTTCAGTGAAAATCTAGTTTATGGTTTGTTTTTAATTTCTCCTTTTTTCGCCACAAGGTTTCCATCAGAAAGGAGATATTCCAAAATGACTTGCTTGGTTATAAAACTCTTGGTTCTAAAGTTTGATTTCCAAACTTTTCTACACAGTTATAAGAATAGGTGTACTCACTAAGAGCTGCCGAGGGCCAGGCTCAGTGCCACGTCCTAGAGATATAATGACTCAGTGAAACAAACTGGAGGGCTAATTGCTGCCATTATCTCAGTGTCAGATGGGGTAACGGAGGTCCAGGAAGGGTAAGTAATTTGCTTAACCTGCCACAGAGAGGATAAGTTAGAACTGGGATTTAAAACCAATTTGTTCTAAATCCAGAGCCCTAACTCTGAGCCCGTGAAAGGATTTGCCACTTTTCCTGCAGACATTAATCTTTCAAGATTAAAATCATTTCTCTACATTTCCTAGCATGCATACAACAGGGCATCCTGTCGTGGTTCAATGTGGACCAAACAAAAAGACCTCCCTTTATAAACTGCCCCAAGGTGGGCTCCCTGAGAGCTTCGCATATTTCTCATTTAGCCTTGAAAGTGGAAATCTGATCTCTAATTTTCATATGAAAAGATCAGTATGTCCTAATTTGCAGCTATGCACCTAATTGGAGATCTTGGAGAAAATTGGGGAAGTTTAAGAGTGCAACCACTGGTAATGCAGATAATCTTACAATTTTAAGAATGTCAACACTACAAATGGAGTGAACTATACATTGCGCATGTCTTTTAACAAATGTAGGTGTATGCTTTGATATTTTGATATTTTATCTTCCGCTATAAACTTTTATAATGTACATCCTTAAGATGACAGGTAAATGTAAACACAAAGTGTCATTCAAATATCTGTTTCTCGTGAAGTAAGAATTCTTTCCTGAATAAAATTTAAAGAACATCAATGACAACATTAAGTAAATCCCCAATGATTACTGACATCCCTATTAATATTCAATTTCAGGAGCTCTCCTTCATTATTGGTGGGAGTGCAACTTTGGAAGACAGGCAGTTTCTTACAAAACTAAACACACTCTGTGAGCCAGTAATTGCACTCCTTGGTATTTACCCAAATGAACAGAAAAGTTGTGTCCACACAAAACCTGCACATGGACATTTACAGCAGCTTTATTCATGAGGGCTAAAACTTGGGAGCAACCAAGGTATCCTTCAGTAGATGAATGGATAAATAAACCATGCCACATCCAGACAACTGAATGTCACTCAGTGCTAAAAGGAAATAAGCTATCAAGTCATGGAAAGACATGGTGGAACCTTAAACACATATGGCTAAGTGAAGGAAGTAAATATGAAAAGGCTGTGTACCATAGGATTCCAACTGTATGACATTCTGAAAAAGGCTATGGAGACACTGAAAAGATCAATGGTTGCCAGGGGTGGAAGGGAGGGAGAGATGAATAGACGGAGCACAGAGGATTTTTAGGGCAGTGAAACTCTTCTGTATGATACTGTAAGAGTAGACATATGTCATCATGCATTTGTCAAAACCCCCAGGATGTACAACACCAAAAGTGAACCCTAATGTAAACTATGGACTTTAGGTGATAATGATGTGTCAACATCGGTGCAGGATGCTGGTAGTGAGGGAGGCCGTGCGTGTTGAGGGAAGGACCAGGGGGTGTCGGGGAACTCTGTATTTTCCCCTTAATTTTGCTGTGAACCTAAAACTGCTCTTTTTAAACAAAGCCTATTTTTATTTTTCTCTTTTGCCAGGATCTGTCCACTTATTTTAGAGAGAGAGCGAGCGAGTGAGCACGGGGAGGGTGGTGTAGGGGGAGAAAAGCAGACTCCCCACTGAGTGCAGAGCCGGCCAGCCCTGACGTGCTCAATACCAGGACCTTAGATCATGACCTGAGCTAAAATCAAGAGTCGGATGCTCATTCGACTGAGCCACCCAGGCACCCCAAACAAAGTCTATTTTTTAAAAATTCAATGTCAGCACCGATACCTGTGGAAAAAGTCAATTTACTAACAGGTTACAAGTTTGGAGTGTATCACTCCTTTTCTACTCTAAAATTAACCCTAGGACATGCAAGAACATTCAAGAACATTCTGACAGTGAGAAGTAAATGATACATTTGAAAATTCCTAGCGGTATCTGACTATAGTAGGTGCTCAACAGATATGAATTGAAAAGTCTTTAAGGCATCTATATGAATCACTTGGGAAGCTTATTAAGATGAAAATCCTGATTCAGCAATTCTGGGGTGGGGTCTAAGATTCTGCATTTCAAACAATTTTCCAGGTAATGCTGATGGTGCTGGTTCCTCAGACCACACTTTGTGTGGTAAGAATTGCTTTACAAACAAGTAGGACTCTGAAGAGTATTCCTGCTTAGTGGTGGTTGGCCAAGGAAAAATTCCTCTAATGAAACTGGTTTGGAAAATGATGAATATATGGCCACTTTCTTGAAGAACGTGATATGCACAGAGACTTTAAAAGCTCTGAGTAAAGCAAACTGTTGAACTTGGCATAACCCAGCATTCTCCAATCATATATGACCATATATGATTGTAAAAGCCATTAATCATTTTAATATTTCACGGTACACATTTCAGAGTGCTGATTTATACAGGTTAAGAAAATAAAAAGCACACAATTTTAGCATAAGGATGATATATTTCCTATGAAAATATTTTAAGTCTGAATTACCCAGCCTCATTTATCTGATTCTCTTTACGTGAAGGAAATGACCACAGCAAGTGGAAAGTTAAGCCTAGATAACACTGACTTACCTAACTATACATCAGGAGGAGAACAAGCAGGGGACACAAGCAGATTGCAGAATCTCAGACAGTATGCTTGCTGCAGAATGCTGAAGATACAATATTCCAGATTGGGTGGCCAGGTGCATGTCAGAGTGATTAGTGAAGGAAAAAAGGGAACAAAGTCCCTCACTTTCTTGACATAAACTGTCAGGTAAAGGAGAATAAGATCACCTGTTTCCTGCTGACTCAAGAGTGTTCTTGACCGTATATCTCTTCCCTAAGCAAAGGTACTAGTATGTATTTTCTTTAAGGTTACAAGTCAAAGAGGTATGAGCTGTCTGGCCCCACCCTCCTTTCAACTTGAGTGGAGGTGGAAGACAGTTTTGGTTCTTCTAACTGCGCGTATCCAAAAGAGTTAAGCACACAATTATATCACTTAACATCCTGTGAACCGGGCGTGGGTGGGCCAACAATCTCTTCAGATCTCGTAAGTCTGACGATTACACTAGCATCCTACCTTCCCACCTAAGGCTAAGAGGGCCAGTCGACTGTGAGGAGAGCCCTCAAAGCTGTTCCCAGTAGACTGCAAGAGTGAACTTGAGATTGACACATAAATATTGTTAGTTTCTAGAGCTCTATGCCTTCTTTTTGAAAAAAGTTAATGGAGTAAAAAGTACTTGAGAAAACAGAAATAGTGAGCAAATGGAAGAAAAATACAGGATGACATCTCTTTTAAAAATGTTTTGTACTTATTTAAAAAAAACACATCACAGAAAATACGGATGAAAATTTGCACGAAATGAATTACAAAATTCTTTCAACTTTACAACAGGTTTGAAATTTTTCATAATAAAATTTGGGGAAAATAAAAGATAATCACAATCATTACACCGAACATAATTTCTAATCCTATGACTCAGAGATAACTGCTAGTAATATTTTGGCATATTTCCTGTCAGATTTTTTTCTCTGCCTTACACATTATTTCCTTTATATACACAGACTCATGCTAAGTAACATTTTGTAACTTAAATATTTTTTGTTATTAATAGATATTGAGAATATAATTCTATGCTATGTAGTATGTAGGTGTATAATTTATTTAACCATAATATTAGTTTTCACAAAGAGTTTCATAGTTTCGTAAACAAGCAAATCCTTCCCCGAATGGCCCTGAGAATAAAAATGATTATCTTAATATTTTCAACCTTGCAGGTGTTTCACAGAAGAATCAGTATCAACAATAGGCCTGAGAGACTCTGTAGGTTTTTTTAACCACACCTTGTTCTCCTACTGCTCTACGGAAGGAAGGGAGCAGCTTGTAGCGAACAGGATCCAGGCTTTCTTTAGAATCAGGGAAGACGTGATTTCATTTCTAGGTTTGTCACTTACTCTGCGACTTCAGGCAAGACGTTACTATACCTAGGCCCCGGTTTTCACATCTGCAAATGCTGAATAACGATGGTCTATTCCCCAAAAAGGTGCCGAGCTGTTGAACTGAAATCAGGTTTACGTGGGCACCATACTTGGTGGGGCTCACTAGGCTTCACTGGCTCTTTTCTGAAGACCTCCGGCAGGTTCAGTCCAGCTGGGTACAGATCAGGGTCGGTGTCTTTTGCTTAAAACAAAGACCTTCCTTCCAATGACGAAAGGCTTTGTGATAATTCCTGAATCTGTCCCCTGATTTGGGAGCTACAAGAATAATCGAACCTCTCACAAAAACAGATATGGCCGCAAAAGACACCTAAGTGGGGTTCTGGTATCAGAAGCCACTTTTCCGTCTGGGAAGACAGGGTGACAACCCCTAAGCCACGTGGAGGCAGACTAATCCCTGGACTGCCGGCTAGATCTCCCTCTTCCGAGGCCCTCCTTTTCCTGTGTGTCCCATCTCTCTGGTAAATCACAGACGTTTTCCCTCTGCAATGCTACTTTCCTGGGTGACGGCTCTACTCACTGTACACACCAAGTGTCTCCCCGTTCTCACGCCAAGTGTCCACGACAGGGCCTACGAGGCCTGTCTCCATCCTTTGTTTCCTACCGCGACACCACCCAGACACTCGGCAGAAGGCGGACTGTCTCCCGTCAGCCCGCTCCCCAAAGCGGGTTTCTGCTCTCTTGCCCTCGATCCCTCCCTCAGCTACCTCCTTGTTCTAAAGCTCTGTTTTCTAGCTTGTTGCCCCACATATTTTACTTCACTTTGAGTTTTTAAAAGCTCAGAAATAAATAAAAATGACAATCAATTCTTGATTAGAATCTGAATGAGTGGCGTAAATACCACTGGATCTTCGGGGAAACTGCCCTGAACATCCCTTTTAGGCAGCAGCCACTCCAGGAATGTTCCCATGGAAACAATCATGTTGAATATTACCTCAAGTGCATTAGTGCTATGTCTAGTCTCAAAGTCAATTATATTTAGCTGAGGATAATCTGCCTTAACTCCCATTAAATTAACTCCTTTTACTAATAATGTTAATATTTGTAATATCTGACTTTTTTTATTTGCAGTTTTTCTTTTTTTTTTTTTTTTTTAAAGATTTTATTTATTTATGTGACAGACAGCCAGCGAGAGAGGGAACACAGCAGGGGGAGTGGGAGAGGAAGAAGCAGGCTCATAGCGGAAGAGCCTGATGTGGGACTCGATCCCGGATTGCCAGGATCACGCCCTGAGCCGAAGGCAGACGCTTTAACGACTGCGCTACCCAGGCGCCCCTATTTGCAGTTTTTCTAAACTACAGAGCCATAGTTTATAAAGTGAACAGATACACTTTTAGACGATTCATATTTCCTATTCTTCTAATGATCTGTTGTTAGATTCTAAAAATACTCCCGTATATTTTGACGAATTTGAGTCTTGTACAAAATGACATGACCTTTCAGTATTTCAAGTAATCACTTGTCTCCATTTCTGAGTAATAAACCCAGTTCATCTTTAATATATAAAAGATGCAGGCTCTAGAACAGTCCAACAGAACTTTCTACAATAATATAAATGTTTTATATGTGTTCTGTCCAATATAGTAGTCACTAGCCACAAAGGACACTTGAAGTGTAACCAGTGCAACTAAGAAATGGAATTTTTTAATTAATTTAAACAGCCACACATGGCTAGTTACTACCATATTGTACAGCATAGCTTCCGGAAAACTTCTGATAGAAATGTCTGGCATTAAATACACTCTGTTTAATATCTTATGTCATAACAGCAATGTTTCCACTTAGAACCTTGAAGCTCTTTTCTGCCTTATTCAGAGTGCACATTCAGCCAGTCCCATTCTGCCCTCGTTACCTCCTATGCATCAGAGTTATTTATAAGTATCCACATCTTCTCCAAGAGGTTATAAACTCCTCGAGAGCAGGAACCACATCTTTCTCAATTCTGTATGCCTCACTGGCTGTACTATAGTACAATGCATATAAGTACTCGGAGTTTGCAAATAATAATGACAAACTCTTTCTCATTTCACTTTTGCAAACATATTCTGATGGCATACTTCCCTTAGTACTGACTGCTCTGTGACCTGGTATAACTTAACTCCTCCAGAGTTTAAACTCTGTTCTCTGTGTTGTATTATAAGCCTCCCAGAGAGTACATTTTATCGCTCTGGGAACAATCTAAATCAGAACTCTAGAAGAAAAATACCAAAATTTATATCCTTGCTACCATGATATGTTTTGAAAGAACTAGAATAGACCTTTTTTTGCAACACTGTATCAAGAAAAGGAAGTGATGGTGAACTAGAGGTCTGCAGCCAGAGAATTAAAAAACTAGTTCGTGTTAAGTGCGCCCTTCCTCTCCCTGGCTCCGTCTGGAGGCATTGTTTCCTTGATCCTTTGTGACAAATACAGAAGAGAACACTAGCTGATCCTTTGTGACAAATACAAAAGAGAACGCTAGCTGGAAGACTACATGCAACTCAGTGTAATGGCATACTCAAACCAGTTCAAAAGGCAAGGAGGCAAGAGGCAGAAATCTGTTACTCACCCGTTTTACTATGAAACATTTTAAAATAACTTCACTACAGACGATTATTTAGAAAGCTCATGTTTAGGACTAAGGGACATTAGCTTGAATTATTGATTGTTCCAAATTTTGGGCACCAATGGGAAGAAAATAAGGTTTTAAGTTTAAAATAAAAGCTCTAGACAATATTGAACAGTCTAAAAATGATAATTAATCCACCCAAGTATCTATTTTATTAAAAAGCTAGCTTTATACACAACTCTGTTTGGGGAAGGAGGGAAGTAAGAAACTAGACTGTTAAAACATACACCATGTCTGGCTGATTAAGCTTTATTTATATAAAATTTCATTTTTCATTTTATTTTTTACTCTGTGGACAAAGTGTGCGGGAACTTGATGGCAATTTTAGTCTCATCTATAGAGTCTCATATGGTTACATAAGAATAAGGGCCTTCTACAGCCTAGAAATCAGGAGCACCACCATGAAAATCAAACATTAATTCAAAAGATAGTTTAATTATGCTTCTTTCTATTCTATTCTTTTTTTTAGACTCCCAAATTGTATATCTAGGTTTATCTATATCTTTATTTTATTTATATCTAGGTTGGCTTCTGGTGGAAAAGAACTTGTGTCTCCCTTATCACAGGAAGACTATAAAATCGGAATAGGTATCAAAATTCTGCATCTTGCCGTTCAACTCAGGAACCAGGGTTCCAGGCTTTGCATTTCTCGTGTCCTTTATCGTTTGCAATTATGAGGTAAAGGAGATTTGGTTAGTGGATGAACAAATCCTTTGTTAAGGGATTTCTTCACACTGATACCAAAAAATATGCAGTTTTCTGACCACGTTATAAACACACCACAGGGGCTCCTGGGTGGCTCAGTCAGTTAAGCGTCCGCCTTCAGTTCAGGTTATGATCCTGCTCCCGGGCTCAAGGCCTGCATCCGGCTCCCTGCTCTGCGGGGAGCCTGCTTCTCCCCGTCCCTCCCCCTGCTTGTGTGCTCCCTCTCTCTCAAATAAATAAAGTCTTTAAAACAACAACAACGACAACAACAACTACAACTGACCTTTGAACACCACAGATTTGAAAAGCGTGGGTTCACTTATATGCAGATTTTTTCAATAACTACATTAGAAAAATTTTTGGAGACTTGTAACCATTTCAAAAAACTTGCAGACAAACTATGCAGTTTGCATAGCTTAGAAATACCAAAAAAATTAAGAAAAACATCAAGAATACACAAAATATATACTAGTCTATTTTATCATTTACTACCATAAGATACAAAGTTTATCAAAACTTACGCATACATTTACAGACTACACAGTGCCATTCCTAGTGGAAAGAAATGTAAACAAATGTAAAGATGTAGTTTTAAATCGTATCTGCAATAAAATGAACTGTAGTACATACCCCACTGCTGCCGTAGTTTCACAGCCACCTCCTGCAGCTACTGCCGTGAGCTCAAGTGCTGCTGGGATCTACTCCGAAAGCCACGTGACGCTAATCAGCTCTGCGGCACATTGCCCGGCCCAGGAGAAAGTGATCTCTCGCGGTTCTCGTGTATTTTTCATCGTGTTTAGTACAATACCCTAGACCTTGAGTAACACTATGGGACCATATGAAGTGCCACTAGTGATGCTGGAAGTGCTCCCAAGAAGCAGAGAAAAGTCATGATAGCACAAGAAAAGGTTGAATTGCTTGATATGTACCACAGATGGAGGCCTGCAGCTGCAGGTGCCCACCATTTCGAGATGAATGAATCCAGCTGAAGGACGGAGGTAATAAAAGAAAAGAAAATTCGTGAAGCCACTGTTGCAGCTATGCCAGCAGGCATGAAAACCTTGCACTTTTTGCAAACTACTTTTTATCTCATTTTGAAAATGCAGCGATTATGTGGGTGCAGGACTGCTGTAAGAAAGGCTTGCCTATATAGACTCTAATACGATTCAAGAAAAAAGGAAGTCATTATATGACCACTTAAAGCAAAAGAAAGGTGAAGGATCTAAAACTGGAGAATTTAAAACCAGCAAAGGATGGTTTGATTTTAGAAAGTGGTCTGGCTTAAAAAAAATGTCAAGGTAACAGGAGAAGTAACTTCTGTCGACCAAGAGGCAGCAGACAAGTTCCCAGACGCAATTAAGAAAGTCATTGAGAAAGGATATCTGCCTGAACAGGTTTTAATGCAGACGAAACTGCCGTATTCTGGGGGAAAAAATGCCACTAAGGACGTTTACTAGTAAATAAGAGAAGCGGGCACCAGGATTTAAGGCAGGAAGGGAAAGGCTAACTACTGTTTTGTGCAGATGTGACAGCCCTCCAACCTGTCTTAAGGGTTAGCTTGCTTCAGGTTAATACGCTCCTTGCTTGTTGACCTAAGGCTCTTGACCTGTAACAGAGCCAATTTACTTTGAGATTTGCAGACCACTGGCAAAGGACCAGAATTTTCCCAGGCCACAGAGGCCAACAAGTCTGTTTGAAGTTGGCTCAACTTTCTGATTAGCCCAGCAATCTTTTAGCAAAATGTTTTTTTTCTTTTTTAAAGTCACACAAATGACTCTTCCTGACCTCCCTTTGCATATCCGTAGACCTTGGCCTCCTTTGCAGAAAGAAGAGAATACTCTTGCACAACCCCTGGCGCTAAGGAACCATGACCCCCTTGAGCAACCTCTGAGCACTGAGATAACGTCTGTAGCTGGCATCACTGAGCCTGAACATAATCAAGAAATGTTACGGACCACTACACTGCCTTTGCTGATTAACTACCCTAAACCCCTGGGCCAGGCAAAAACTGGGGAGTTGGCTTTTGGACAGGAGTCCTCCTTCTCCCCACGTTGCTGGCCTCCTGAGAATAAAGCTCAAATTCCTTTCCAATCAAAACTTGTCTCTTGAGTATTGGCCTTTCCAACATATGAGCAGCCAAACTTGGGTTTGGTAACACAAATGCAGTGGAGTTTATGACCAGGACTGCCCTTATCTATAAAGCTGCTAACCCCCAAGCCTTGAAGGGAAGAGATGAACACCAGCTGTCAGTCTTTGGGTTGTACAAGAAGGTCTGGACAATGAGAAGCCTTTTTCTGGATTGGTTCCATCGATTCTTGTCCTTGAAGTCAGGAAGTACCCTGCTTTTAAAGTTCTTTTGATATCGGACAGTGCCCCTGGCCACCCAGAAGCCCATGAGTTCAACACCAAAGGCATCAAAGTGGTCTACTTGCCCCCAGACACAACGTCTCTAGTTCAGCCTCTAGATCTGACCTTTAAAGACCTTTAAAGCTCATTACACACATACTCTATAGAAAGAATTGTCGATGCTGTGGAAGAGAACTCCGACAGAGAGAACGTCATGAAAGTCTGGAAGGATTACACCCTTGAAGATGCCATCACTGTTATAGGAAAAGCCATGAAAGCCATCAGTCTGAAACAATAAACTCCTGCTGAGGAAAACTGTGTCCAGATGTTTTGCCTGACTTCCCAGGATTTCTACAGTGCAGATCAGAGAAATTGTGAAGGAGATGGTGGCTATGGCAAGAAAGGTGGGATGTGAAAGATTTCCAGATATGAGTCTTGGAGAAGTTCAAGAGCTAGCAGACACCACACCAGAGGAGTGAACAGAAGGCAACTTGATGGAGATGAGTGCTTCCCAAGCAGTGCGAGACGATGGAGAAGAAGACCTAGAGGTAGCAGAACAGAAAACAAATGGGCATTAGACAGCCTGGCAGAAGGGCTTCAACTATCCAAGCCTGATTTCGACTTCTTTTACAACTGGACCCTTCTATGATATGGGTAGGGCAACTAAAGTGCACAGGGGAAGGATTGGTCCCATCCAATTTTTTAGAAATGAAACAGCAAAAAAGTCAGACAGAAATTACAATGTATTTCTTTAAAGTTACACAGAGTGTGCCTTCCTGTCCTGCCCCTCATTTCACCTCTACCTCTTCCTCTGCCACCTCTCAGGCAGCAAGACCAACCCGTCCTCTTCCTCATCCTTCTCAGCCCACTTGACACAAAGAGACAAGGATGAAGACCGATGGTCCACTTCCACTTAATGGATAGCAAATAATCATCAAGCCATACAGTTAAATAAACTTATCTGTTGTGTATGTGTATCAGTGTCTTCATGTGAAAATCTACTAACTGGCTAATTGAACATAATAAGTAAAAACATAAAAAGCATGTATCTGTAAAAAAGAAAAAAAAAGAAAATCTACTAACTGTATGGCTAGAAAGGCATGTGTTTGTGTCATCATCATCATCATCACCGAAATACCCATCCTGTAGAACGTGGTATGCAAGTCTCGTATGGAAGTTGTTAGCCTAAGGTGAGTGATATTTAATATAAAATTAATAATGTGTTAGTTTTACTGTTTACAGTATGCCTCTCTCTTGTGATTGAAGAAACTGTGTATCAGACTATCATCATAGGTAAGTGGTTTTTAAAAAATGTAACAATGTTTCCAATATGGTATTATGAATATGACTGTAATACTATATGCCATAAAATTTTTGTAATGATTCATTCATTAATGTATATGCTAGGCTACCATAAAGCAATTATATTGCTGCTTCTTTGTTAATGCATGAATTGTAATACCTATAAATAAATATAAATCTCTTTGCACATTATCTTTTCATTTTTGATACCTCATGTTAGCAGTAAGTACAACATGTCTACAGTGTTTTGTGTTATATAAGATAATATTGATGTAGATACTGACAGACAATTCATCTTATGAACTATGTAAACTTACAGTATTGATAAATACAGTACTATAAATGTATTTTCTCTTCTTTATGATTTTCATAATAATATTTTATTTTCTCTAGCTTACTTTAAGAATGCAGTATGTGATACCTATAACATAACAAAATAGGTGTTAATCGACTGTTTATGTTACTGGTAAGGCTTCCAGTCAACAGTAGGCTATTAGTTAAGTTTGGGGGGACTCAAAAATTACACACATATTTTTAACCCATGTTGTTCAAGGGTCAACAGTAGTTTTAAATCAAAATGAAGCATATCATAGAGCATTTCCCCTCAAGGAATGAAGATCCCTTCCAGTTTATTATTTTCCAATTATGGTTTGGCACTTTGTAGCCTTGAAATTGAAGAAAATGGCCAATGATTTGCAACCAACCATAAAATTCAAGCTTCTGCTTGGCTGTCCTAAGAGTAACAAAGGGGTCTGTTGGTAAAAATGATTATGGGTCAGTCTTTTCACTGCATCTCTAGGTAAGGGAATGTGATAACTCTGTTAGTTACAGTATCTGCAGTTTTTATTTTTTATTTTTGTTTTTTTCATTGATAAAACCTTAAGTTTTATTTTTTTAATTTAAATTTTGTAGGTTAACATATAGGGCAATATTGGTTTCTGGAGTAGACTTCAGTGACTCATCACTTACATACCACACCCAGTGCTCATCAGAAGTGTCCTCTTTAATCCCATCCCCCATCTAGCCCATCCCCCACCCGTCCTCCCTCCAGCAACCCTCAGTTTGTTCTCTATCATTAAGAGTCATTTATGGCTTGTTTCCCTCTCTCCTTCCCCCTCTTTCCCATATGTTTTCTTTCTTAAATTCCACATATGAGTGAGATCATATGGTATTTGTCTTTTTCTGACTGACTTATTTCACTTAGCATAATACACTCTAGCTCCATCCAGGTCATTGCAAATGGCAAGAGTTCATTCTTTTTGATGGCTGAGTAATATTCCATCATATATATATACCACATCTTCTTTATCCATTCATCAGTCAATGGACATTTGGGCTCTCTCCATAGTTTGGTTATTGTTAATAATGCTACTATAAACATCGGGGTGCATGTGCCCCTTGGAATCTATATTTTTGTATCCTTTGGGTAAATACCTAGTAGCACAATTGCTGAATCTTAGGGTAGTACTATTTTTAACTTTTTGAGGAACCTCCAAACTGTTCTCCAGAGTGGCTGCACCAGTCCCCATAATATATTTTTGAAAGTCATGCAATTGATATTTTACTATCATAAAGGAAAATATTAAAAATCAGAGCTTAAGATTTTTCCAAGACATAAATCCTTATTCTGAGAAAACCAAATATGAATCCAACTGTGAAGGTAAATGAACTGTTTGTTTAATATTCACAAAATTGACTTGTATTTGGATATTTTATTCATTTTAAGTAAGCCAGTTCTATTGTTAAACCTGGATATGTGCTTTGGTTCTGTGAAAAAAGCAAATAAAAAAGAACAAAAAGCTTATGTATAGCAACAAGTATTCTATTCTTCTAACCGAAACTGCTAGACACTTGAGTAAGAACACACTTCTCCATCCCTATCCCTGTGATGACATGTTGCCTTTTCACAGCTCATATTCATGATTAGCCCAGCATTATTTAGAATAATTTTTAGTAATGGACACAGCAGGAAAAGCATGTGGGCTTTAGAAATTAATGTGAATAAAAACGACAAAATTGCATTAAAAGGGTCTCCATTTATTACAATTTAGTATTGTAAGACATTGTGGGAGGTTCCCACCTTATTATGTTTTTAATTTTATACTGAACAATGTTCAAGTGTGTACTTTAGCTATTCTGTTTTGAAGCCTACTGATCAGATTTACATTTTACCTTGAAAGTTATCATTTACATATTGAAATGCCAGCATCATTTACTAGTAATATAATAGAAGACGATTATTCTCACTTTATGGCTGAAGCAAATTGCCACACTGTCAAAGGTCAGTTAACTTTTTAGAATGTATTTCTGATGCTGTTTAGAAATAGATTCTGTTGGTTTGTTCCCTTCAAATTTGGGTAGCATTCAAATCTCACCTGTAGGAGTGATGTCACCAAAATGGTGATGTAGGAGACACCAGCCTCACCTCCACATCTCCCTATAAATATCAACAACTAGATAGCTATCCACAAACAAAAACACCTCTGGGAGAGCCCTAGAATCCTACTCAGAAATTTCAGCAACACAGTGGAACAAAAAAACCTGAGAATAACTGCAAAAGACGAGAAGGAAGAGAGCTTCATTTTGCCTGCACCATCCCATCCCACAAGCCAGAATTGTTTAATGCCAAGAGAGTTTCCCCAGGCAGAGAGAGCTCCCCTCTCCAGGAAAGGAAGAGTTGGATGAGCCACAGCTTCTCCATCTTTTCAGGGCACCGAACAACGGCTTCACTCCACCCATATAAGAAAGTTGAGATGTACTGAGATGGCTAGGAACAAGGAAGAAAAGCAGGGGCGACTAATAGCAGTTACGCAGCAGGAGCAATTATAGTTCACGGTGACCTGCTCTGCACACAGACCCAGCAGATTTCACCACTGATAAAACCAACAGCCAGCACAGCACGGTGGACCAACTGCAAATGTCATCAGCTTTCACCCCACAGGTATAAATATTCGCTGATGCCAGCCACCTGAGTCACCCTCTGCTCTCTCCCCTGCAGCCCCTGTCAGAACCAAGGAACCACCCTAGCAGCCAGCTCAGGCCTCTGCAGCTGTGAGAGTGCAAGATGCACCCCCTCAGCTGGCCCCCATGGCCCTGAAATGCTTAGGGACAGCCGCTTCAGCCAGCCTCTACTGCAGTGTGTATGCCCAGTGGAATAATGTGCAGCCACGGGCAGCACGCAACAGCCAGGGCCTCTGCAGCTGCTTGTGGGCTCAGATCAGGCCCTGTCTTGTATCACTGGCCTGCACCGCCATACTCACTTGTAGCCAGCCCCTCCAGATGTGCACCTGCACACCCTCCACACAGACCCCCAACACAGACCCCCAGCACGCAAGCAGTGTGCTGGAGGAGAGTGTGCAGCCATTGGAGACCATGCTGGTGGCCAGGGTCCCTGCAGCTGCCAGCGAGTTCTTAGTTGGCCCAGGCCTTTGCTGCTGGCCTTGGACCCCACCATTGTATGTATATCTGCAACCACCCTCTGCCTCTACATAGGCAACAGCAGCTTGCAGCCGCAACTGAGTGTGTGAATACCAACAGCTCAGGCCATCACCCATGCTTGCCCTGGTACCTAGCAGCTGATCTTGGAAGGGCCACCGAAGACCTCACTAGTGCTTATACCCACTGTGGACCCCCCACAGTTTTCACCAAGGTCCACACAGTTGTCAATAATGTGGAACCAATCAACCTGAGCCAAAGAGACATCACACCTCCCCAGACCCAGTGTTATCACATGTCCCCACACTAGGTGTCCTGCACTATTAGACCCAGAATCCCAGCCTGTCCCATTGTACCCCTGACCACAGGTGAAAGTCTTCCCTTATCAATGGCAGTCCATAAAGACTGGCAGAGTTGACTGCTTCTTCAAATGTGCAGATACCTACACAATGCTACAAAATCACAAAGAATCAGGAAAATATGACTCCATCAAAGGAATACAGTAAACCTCCAGGAACTGGCCCCAAAGAAATGGAGGTACAGGAATTGCTGGATGAGGATAAGCAATTAATGATATCAGGAAAACCATACAAGAACATAATGAGAAGTTTAACAAAGAGACAGAAAACATTAAAAAGAACCAAACAAATTCTGCAGGTAAAGAATTAAACGAGTGAAATGAACAATGCAATAGAGAACTTCTGCAACATACTTAACAAAGTAGAAGAATCAATGATCTAGAAGGTGATGCAAGAGTATTATCCTATAAGAGGAACAAAAAGGGGTAGAAAGCTTACTTGAAGAAATATTGGCTGAGAATGCCCCAAACCTAGGGAGAGATTTGGTCATCCAAGTTCATGAAGCTAATGGCTTGTCCCAAAAGTCCAATCCAAAATGATCTTCACCAGGAAACATAATAACACTGACTAAAATCAAAGAAAATCTTAAAAGCAGCAAGAGAAAAAAGTTTATTTCATGCAAGAGAACCCCTACAAGTTTATCAGGGGATTTCTCAGCAGAGACCTTGCAGGCCAAGAGAGAATGGGATGATTTACTCGAAGGGCTGAAAGAAATAAACTGCCAAACAAGAATATATTAACAGCAAGCTTTTCTTCAGATATAAAGGCAAGATAAAGATGTTCCCTAATAAAGAAAAGCTGAAGGAATTCATCACCACTAAACGTACCTTATAAGAAATGCTGAAAGGAGTTCCTTAGGCTGAGATGAAAGGATGCTAATTAGTAACATGAAAATATATGAAAATATACAAGACACAGAGAAAGACAAATATAGAGTCAGATTCAGAATACTCTAATAGAGCAATGTAGTGTGCTAATTAACTCTAGAATAAAGGATAAAGGGTAAAAAGAAAGTATTAAAGATAACTATAGCTACAACAATCCAGTAATGGATATGCAATATAAAAAGATGTAAACAGTGGCATCACAAACATAAAAAGAGAGGATTAAAAGAGTAGTATTTTGTATGTAATCGAAGTTAAATTCTTACCAACATAAAATAGACTTATTTTTAGAGAAAAAGCATAACAATCATAAATATGTATGCAACCAACATCAGAGCACCTAAATATATTAAGCAAATACTAACAAATCTAAAGGTAGAAACAGACAATAGTACAGTGATATTAGGGATTTTCAATACCCCACTTTCAATAATCCAGAACAGACAGAAAAATCAACATGAAGTGTTGGACTTGTATCATACTTTAGAGCAAATGAAACTAACACATATACAGACCATTCCATTAAACAGAAGCAGAATATGCATTCTTCTCAAGCACACACAGAACATTCTAAATCATAAATGATATGATAATTCACAAAATAAGCCTTAGAAAATTAAAAACATCTGAAATCATAACAAGTATCTTTTTTGACCACAGTGGTCTGAAACTAAAAACCAGTAACAGGAGGAAAACTGGAAAATTCACAAATATGTGGATATTAAATACTGGAATACAGTATTTAATATCCAGTGAGTCAAAGAAGAAATCAAAATTGAGATTAAAAAATATCTTAAAACAAATGAAAATGGAAACACAGCATATCAAAACCCATGTGATGTTGCAAAGCAGTTCTTAGAGAAAACATATAGTGATAAATGCCTTCATTAAGAAAAAAGATCTCAACCTAAATTTCCATCTCAAGGAACAAGAAAAAGAACAAATTAAGCCCAAAGGTAGCAGAAGGGAGGAAATAACAAGGATCAGAGGAGAAATTAGTTAAATACCGATCATAAGAACTAGAGAAAAGATTAACAAAATTAAGAGCCAGTTTTCTGAAAAGATAAAATTGACAAACCCTTAGCTAGACTAAGAAAAAGAAAAGATGCATCAAATAGAATCAGAAATGAAAGAGGAAACACTAGAACTGATACCACAAAAATATAAAGGACCATAAGAAACTACTATGAACAAATATATACCAACAAATTAAATCACCTAGAATAAATAAACATATTCCTAGAAACATATGACCTACCAAGATTGAATCATGAAGAACTAGAAAACCTAAACAGACCAATAAGGAGTAAGGAAATTGAGTCAGTAATCAAAAACCTACCAACAGAGAAAAGCCCAGCACTATATAGTTTCACTGATGAATTCTGCCAAACATTTAAAGAAGAATTAAAGCCAATCCTTCTCGGAAAAACAAAGCTGGGGGCATCACAATGCCAGATTTCGAGCTGTACTACAAAGCTGTGATCACAAAGACAGCATGGTACTGGCACAAAAACAGACACATAGACCAATGGAACAGAATAGAGAACCCAGAAATGGACCCTCGGCTCTTTGGGCAACTAATCTTTGATAAAGCAGGAAAAAACATCCGGTGGAAAAAAGACAGTCTCTTCTATAAATGGTGCTGGGAAAATTGGACAGCTACATGCAAAAGAATGAAACTTGACCACTCTCTCACACCATACACAAAAATAAACTCCAAATGGATGAAAGACCTCGATGTGAGACAGGAATCCATCAAAATTCTAGAGGAGAACATAGGCAGCAACCTCTACGACATCGGCCAAAGCAACCTTTTTCATGACACATCTCCAAAGGCAAGAGAAACAAAAGATAAAATGAACTTATGGGACTTCATCAAGATCAAAAGCTTCTGCACAGCCAAGGAAACAGTCAAAAAAACTAAGAGGTAGCCCACGGAATGGGAGAATATATTTGCAAATGACACTACAGATAAAAGACTGGTATCCAAGATCTACAAAGAACTTCTCAAACTCAATACACGAGAAACAAATAAACAAATCAAAAAATGGGCAGAAGATATGAACAGACACTTTTCCAATGAAGACACACAAATGGCTAACAGACACATGAAAAAATGTTCAAAATCATTAGCCATCAGGGAAATTCAAATCAAAACCACACTGAGATACCACCTTACGCCAGTTAGAATGGCAAAAATAGACAAGGCAAGAAACAACAATTGCTGAAGAGGATGTGGAGAAAGGGGATCCCTCCTACATTGTTGGTGGGAATGCAAGTTGGTACAGCCACTCTGGAAAACAGTGTGGAGGTCCCTTAAAAAGTTAAAAATTGAGCTACCCTATGATCTAGCCATTGCACTACTGGGTGTTTACACCAAAGATACAGACGTAGTGAAGAGAAGGGCCATATGCACCCCAATGTTCATAGCAGCAATGTCCACAATAGCTAAATCGTGGAAGGAGCCGAGATGCCCTTCAACAGATGACTGGATTAAGAAGTTGTGGTCCATATATACAATGGAATATTACTCAGGTATCAGAAAGAACGAATTCTCAACATTTGCTGCAACATGGACGGCACTGGAGGAGATAATGCTAAGTGAAATAAGTCAAGCAGAGAAAGACAATTATCATATGATTTCTCTCATCTATGGAACATAAGAAGTAGGAAGATCGGTAGGAGAAGAAAGGGATAAAGAAAGGGGGGGTAATCAGAAGGGGGAATGAAACATGAGAGACTATGGACTATGAGAAACAAACTGAGGGCCTCAGAGGGGAGGGGGGTAGGGGAATGGGATAGACCCGTGATGGGTAGTGAGGAGGGCAAGCATTGCATGGTGCACTGGGTGTTATACGCAACTAATGAATCATCGAGCCTTACATCGGAAACCGGGGATGTACTGTATGGTGACTAACATAATATAATAAAAAAACATTTAAAAATAAATAAATAAATAAATAAAAGCAGGAAAAAAATAAAAATAATAAAACCAATCCTTCTCAAACTCTTCCAAAAATTGAAGAGGAAGGAGTACTCTCAAACTCACTTTATGAGGCCAGCACTACCCTGGTACCAAAGCAAGATAAGCACACTCCCAGAAAACTATAGATGTATATCCCTGATGAATGTACATGCAAAAATTCTCAACCAAATATTAGCAAAACAAATTCAACAGCACATTAAAAGGATCATATGCCATGATCTAGTGAGATTTACACCTGGGATGCAAAAAAGGTTCAACGCACAAAAACCAGTAAATGTGATACATAACATTAATAGAATGAAAGATAAAAGTCATATCATCTCAATAGATGAAGAAAAAGCATTTGAAGAAAATGCAACATCCTTTCATGGTAAAAACCCTCAACAAAGTGGGTACAGAAAGAACATACCTCAGCACAGTAAAGGCCCTCCATGTATGACAAAGCCATAGCCAACATCATACTCAATGGTGAAAAGTTGAAAGCTTTCCCTCTAATACCAAGAAGTAGATGAGGGTAACCACTCTCACCATTCTTATTCAACACAATACTAGAAGTCCTAGCCAGAGGAACCAGGCAATAAAAAGAAACAACTGGTATCTAAATTGCAAAGGAAGAAATAAAATTGTCTTTATTTACTGATTATATGATCTTATATATGTAAAATCCTAAACACTCCACCAGAAAACTGTTAGAACAGATCAACAAATTCAGTAAAGTTGCAGGATATAAAATCAATATATGGAAATCAGTTGCATTTCTATATACCAACAAGACATCTGAAAAAGAAAGACAACGGCATTTACAGTAGCATCAAAAACAATAAAATACTTAGGAATAAATTTAATCAAGGACGTGAAAGATCTATACATGGAAAACTATGAGACATTGATGAAAGAAACTGAAGAAGACACAAAGAAATAGAAAGATATCCTGTGTTCTGGATCAGAAGAACTAATATTGTCAAACGGTTCATACTACCCAAAGCCATCTACAGATTCAATGCATTCCCTATCAAAATTCCAATATCATTTTTCACTGAAATAGAACAAACATTCCAAAACTCTGTATGGAATTATAAAAAAAACAAACCCAAATAGCCAAAGCATTCCTGAGAAAGAAGAACAAAGCTGGAGACATCACACTTCCTGATTTCAAATTATACTACAATACTACAGTAGTCAAAACAATATGGTACTGGCATAAAAACAGACACTTAGACCAATGGGAAAGAATCAAGGGCCCAGAAATAAACCCTCACACATACCTGCAACTAATATTTGGCAAGGGTGCAAGAATACTCAATGGGGAAAAGATAGTCCCTTCAACAATGAATCATGGAATACTACATCAAAAACTAATGATGTATTGTATGGTGACTAACATAACATAAAAAATAAAATAAAATAAAATAAAATAAAATAAAATAAAATAAAATAAAATAAAAGGTGCTGGGAAACCTGGATGCTTACATGCAGAATGATAAAACAGCACCCCTATCATACACCACTCAGACAAAAGAACTCAAAGTGGATTAAAGGCTTAAACATAAGGACTGAAACCATAAACTACATGCAAAAAAACTTAGGGAAAAAGCTCCTTGGCATTGGTCTTGGAGATAACTTTTTGGATATTACAGCAAAAATTCAAGCATCGAAAGCAAAAATAAACAAGTGGGACTATAAAATAAAAAGCTGCATAGGGGCGCCTGGGTGGCTCAGTCAGTTAAGCATCTGACTTCGGCTCAGGTCATGATCTCAGGGTCCTGGGATCGAGTCCCATGCCAAGCTACTAGTTCAGCAGGGAGTCTGCTTGTCCCTCTGCCCCTCTCTCAAATAAATAAAAATACAATCTTTTTTTTTAAGAAAAGCTGCATAGCAAAAGAAATCATCAACAAAATGAACAGGCAACTTACTGAATGGGAGAAAATACTTGCAAATCGAGTATCTGATAAGGTGTCGATATCCAAAATATATAAAGAACTCACACAAATCAATAGCAAAAAAAAGAAAAAAATCTGATTTTTAAAATACACAGAGGATCAAAATAGACATTTCTCCAAAGACATACAGATGGCCAGTAGGTACCTGAAAAGGTGCTTAACATCACTCATCATCAGGGAAATGCAAATCAAACCAAATGAGCTATCACTTCACACCTGTTCAAACAGCTATTATCAAAAAGTCAAGAGGTAGCAAATGTTGGCAAGGTTGTGGCGAAAAGGAAGCCTCTATACACTGTTGGTGGGAATGTAAATTGGCACAGCCACTTTGGAAAACAGTATGGAGGTTCCTCAAAAGACTAAAAATGAAATGACCATATGATCCGGCAATCTCACTTCTGGGTATATATGCAAAGGAAATGAAAACTGGATCTCAAAAAGATATTTGCACTTCCGTGTTCACCGCAGTATTACTCAAAATAGCCAAGATATGGAAACAACCCAAGTACCTGCCAACAAATGAATGGATAAAGATGTGGCATGTATCAACAATGGAAGATTATTCACCCATGTGATAACATGAAAGAATCCCGAGGACATCATGCCAAGTGAAATAAGTCAGAGAAAGACAAATACGATATAATCTCACTTATATGTGGAATCTAAAAATATTGATCTCATTGAAACAGAAAGTACAGTAGTGGTTACCAGGGGCTGGGGTATGGGAGAAATGGGGAGATGTTGTTTAAAGATTACAAATGTCCACTTATAAGATTAATAAATTCTAAGGATCTAATATACAGCATGGTAATTACAGTTAATAATACTGTATTAAATATTTGAAAGTTGCTAAGAGAGTAGATTTAAATATTCTCACCACAAAAAAGAAATGGTAATTATGTGACATGATGGAGGTATTAGCTCACACTATGGTGGTAATCGTTTTGCGGTATATATTAAATCAATATGTTGTATACCTTAAACTTACAAAATGTTGTATGTCAATTATATCTCAATAAAACTGGAAAAAATGAAAAAAAATCCAAATCTTATCTGTAATATATAAAAGAAATTCCAAGTCTGAAATATAAGAAAAATTGAACTCTTTTTCTCTAATAGGATAAATTGTAAAGAACAAAAATACATTGGATAGATTAGCAATGTACTTTCTGCCATTTATATCCTTTATTACAATAATGCATGAATAATGATTGCAATGAAACCTTTGTGGAAATATATATATGACACTCACATTAATATCTAATGAATCCATTATGATTGGTGTTATTTTGATGAATACTAATTCACTTCAGAAGGTTAAGCTACTCAATTTAATAGTATGTTTAATTAATGCAAAGCTGCAGTGGAATTCTCATGACATTAAATATGATAGTTACATGATATCAATTATATTAATATTGATCAGTGCCTTGACATTGAATATGAGTAGGTGAAATTTTTATGATCAAATATCAAATAGTAAGGAGTCTTTGCAGTATATTTCAAATTACTACAAATCCATGACAGTATCAATAAATATAGGATAAATCAACATTTTACACAATTTAGTAACCCAAATTCACATTCCCCTTTATAACAACAACCATGATGATGATGACGAATTATAGTTAACATCCATTGACTGCATATTTTGTGCCAGGAACTACTCTATGCTCTAAGCACTTTATATGAGTCAATTCATTTATGAGAAATAATTTTATAACTCTCTACCTAATTTATATACAATTAAGGAAACTATAGTGATGCCCTTTTGCAAGAAAGAGAGACACTTAACTACTTATGAGCAGATATTTCACAGATTTGTTGGAATTGAAGACTCATTGGTATCATCTTGGAAACCATCAAAATAGATGTATGTACATTCTCATTCAGAAAGCTGTGTTTTTTAAGAAATACTGAGACTTGATACTTTATTTTTCTTATCATTCAAAAAGAAAGCATCTTTATAAATTACAACAGTGATAGGCTCTACATTTAAGTGCAATATTTTATTTGTGCATTTTTATAAACTTAAATGTAAGTAAATATACATCCCTTGTAAAAATGTAGGTCAGAAGGAAAAGGTATCAACATAGTGTCGATCATAATCTTTTCAACGATGTCAGCCAACTCCTTTCCCACCCCACTCTGAATCAAATCTCAACAGATGATTTTACTTCCAACTTTACTGAGATTTTAACTATTTAACATGTGCTTTCTCAGCTCTACTCCACCTCTCTCTTCTCTCCTTTCTTTTCTCCTGTGTTTCCTTCTTGGGTGAGAAGATGATACATGTGTATTTCCTTCTAGGGCTAACACAGCCACTTTGCACTTTAGGCATGGGGCTTTACTATAAGAATGACCCGCACACCCTTCTAAAGTTTTAGATTCTTCCTCTAAAATTTATTTTGCTTGATTTGGGGTTATGATTTATTTTTTTCTCTCCTCAAATATTTCTTTTCTCGACCCTGCTACCTTATAAAGGTACTATCCTTCCACATTCTTCTAAGTTCTTCCAAGCCACCAATCCACACCACCAGAGTTACAATCAATTTTTCTTTTGATAATCAACAGCTTTATCTATTCACCCTCCTCAAATCCTCTATAGAACGTAAATGGATGATTAAATTTTCCAACTCTTTTTTTTTAAGATTTTATTTATTTATTTGACAGAGATAGAGACAGCCAGCAAGAGAGGGAACACAAGCAGGGGGAGTGGGAGAGGAAGAAGCAGGCTCATAGCAGAGGAGCCTGATGTGGGGCTCGATCCCATAACGCCGGGATCACGCCCTGAGCCGAAGGCAGACGCTTAACCACTGTGCCACCCAGGCGCTCCCTAAATTTTCCAACTCTTTATTTCCTTGGCTTTCATGATGTTATAGCCCATGGAGGTTTGCTCCTATTTCTCTGAACAATCTTTGGTTTTCCCATGTTTTTAGTTCTCACACCACCTTTTAAAGTAACATATCCTAAGATTCCATAGAAGCCTCTCATTTTTTACCTCACAGATTCCTAGTTGATATGCATATCTACCCCCACAATCTCTTCTTTTCCTCATGGCAGAACTTTCAAACCTTAAACTTTAGCCCTAACTTTTCTCTCAAGTTCCATATCCTCAGGGATATGGATATGGATTGGAACAATCCAAACGATTGGTAGATATCACCAAAGCACCTTAAACAACATATCCCGAGTTAAAAAGATTATTTTTCCAGACCTCAAAGCTACCAATTACACTAAAAGGAAAACAACGATATCTCACTATTTTCTGTCTTCTTTCTCTTTGTTGATGCCATTAAAATTCTACCCAGGCCTAACATTTGAAAAATCATATTTAACTCTTCCTTCTCCCTTAACCACCAATTCTATTCAGTTACCAAATCATTTGATTTTTAGCCTCAATTCCATCAAATATGTAGTCCACCTAAAAATATCTTCTATGGCTTTCCATTTCCTAAAGCCCATGTGAATTGTTTAGGGCTCTCCATATCCAGACTTGTACCTCCTTTTCTAGAACCATCTCTTGCTACTCCTCTCCGAGCACCCTTCAACCAAATATGGTCTTCTCCCAAACTAGCTTTCTTGTTTCCATGACACTGTTCATAATACGCCTTTGGCCTGAAATCCCTCTCCTCATGTTCATATACATATTCATCAATTCGTTCAGTGAATACCTACTTACCACTTGCAAGATACTGTTCTAGATGCTAGAGATGAGATGGTGAAGAAAACAATGACCCTCCCTATGCTAATGGAGCCTGTATTCTAGTGAGAAGATAGAAATTAAGTAAGTGAACATAATAAAATGTCAGGTATGAAAAAATAAAACAAAACAAGGGGACAGAGGTTAATCCCTAAAATCCAGCACTTAGGGAAGCATTCTCTGACAGGAGTAAATTGGAATCTGAATGGTATGAGAGAACCAGACACATTATATTGGGATCTGTGTAATAGTAGGTACAAAAACCCTTCACAGGAGTATGTGTGAAGTGTTAGGGGAATAGCAAGGAAACCAGGTGGCTGATGTAACTTGAGTGAGGGGTTTCAAAAACAGAAGGGAAGAAACAAGGTCAGAATAGGCAGAAATCAATTCTCCAAGGCTGCAGACTACAGTAAAGATAGGTTTATTTTCAGTGCAATAAAAAGTATTTGGAGGATGGAGAGCAGGGGAGTGATATGATTTTATTTATTTTTCAGGATCACTTTGCAGGTCTACAGAGACTGTGGGGGTGGTGGAAAGAGCGAACATAGGACAGGAATTAGGAGACTGTGGGACAAGTCCAAGTAAGAGATGAGTGTGGCTGAGGCTGGGGGAATTGGCATAAAGGTGGTAAGAAATGAGAAAATTAAAGATTAATATGAAAGACAGAAACAAAGAGATGTGCTGATAATTGGACATGGGGAATGAAAGAATGAGAAGAATCCTGGGTGACTCCTATATCTGGGCCCTGAGCAGTGGGGTAAATTATGACATGTACCATCTTCTGAGATAAGAAACACTGAACCAGGAGCAGATTTGAATAGGGAATCAAAAGGTCAACTTTGTACTTGCTAACTTTGAAAATAGGCATTAGACAGCAAAGTGGAACTGTCTAGTCAATCCTTTAATTATGAGTCTGGAGTTCAAGGGACAGCTCAAGGATGGAGAGTTCCATCTGAATCACAAGATTTTTTTGTGTCCTTTGGGGTCATTGAACTGGATGAGATCACTCCATTCAGTGATTCTCAACCCTGGCACACTTTCAATTCACTGGGGAAGCTTTAAAATAAAACACTGATTCCCTCTCCCATCCCCAGAACAACTGAATCCAAATCTCTGCAGGGAAATCAGGGTATCAGTGAATTTTTAAAACTCCTCTAATGTGCAACCAGGTTGACGAACTCCTGACCTATTGAAATGTTGTGGAAAAATGTCTGAGTACTTAACTCTGGGGCACATCAAAATTTAGAGATCTGTAAAAGCAGGTTACAAAAAGGAAGCCAGAACCAAGCTTGGCCACCAAGGTACAGGGGAAATCAAGAGGACAGTGCAGTATCCCATAAACCAAGAAAAAGTGTTTCAAGAAGGACAAACGAATTCAGTCAAATGCCATTAAGAGCTCAGTTAAGGTGAGGACTGAGATTAGACCACTGGATTTGATCATGTGAACGTAGCTGTAACAAGTGGTTTAGACAGTAGACAGGGACGAAAGACTTACACCATGCGTTCGAAACAGTAGAAGACAAAGACGGGGAAGTAAAGAGAAGAAGCAACAGGAACTCTTGGCCATATGCATCTGTCAGTGCTTTGCCCATTTCCAAGGCCTAGTTAAAAGGCGCTGAAGCCTCTGCTAATCTCACCAGCTAGAGACAATTTCTCCTTTGTGCAATTTCTACTTGCCCTTTCCTTTGAGATATCAACTTGAACTCTGGTTATTTATGCTCTTTGTGGAAAAGGAGCACATTTAGTTAATCTTTCTGGAGAAGGATCACATTTAGTTAGTCTTTGTATGCCCCAAAGTGAAGGAGAAGTAGATTCTTAGTAACTGTTGGCACAGGATTTAGGAAAGAAAAAGCTTTGGAATGGGGGCGCCTAGGTGGCTTAGTCGGTTAAGCATCTGCCTTCAACACAGGTCATGATCCCAGAGTCCAGGGTCCTGGATCGAGCCCCTCCCCCATCCCCAGGCTCCCTGGTCAGCTTCTCCCTCCTCTCCCTCTGCTCCTCCCCCCCACCTTGCAAGCATTCTCTCTCAAAAAAACAAAACAAAACAAAACAAAACAAAACAAAACAAAACAAAACAAAAACACCTTAAAAAAGAAAAAGAAAAAGCCTTGAAATATGCTGGCAAAGCAGTGAGGGTTAGTGCCGTACTGAGTGAGCAGAACCCTCACCTCACATACCAGAAAGGGAAGATGTTGAAATTCACTCAGCTGTTTCAACTAAATGTGAAGCATTGGGAGATAAAAAATGCAAAAATAATCGAAGAGCCAAAAAAAAAGTTTTTTTAATTATCTCTAATGCTATCTTCATTCCTGAGCACTGTGAGGCGTTAAATGGCAGTTATGCAACAAGCTACTGACCCATGCATAGATGACGACAAACCATTTATCCTCCTCTTGACTCACACAGAACCACCAGCCCTCACCTGAACCCTCAGCTCTGCCTCTAACAAGGTGATCAGCCAGAAGGCTGAAGTTGTTACAAGGAGCTGCATGGTCATAATTTTTGTTCGTTTTAATTTTTTTAGTAATAGAAATTTTACAACACAGAAAAATTTTTGGAAAATCTGCCTAAATAAGTTGGCAAAAAAAAAAAAAAAAAAAAAAGTACCTGCAGGGCTTGGAGGTCATTTAATAGGTATACATCCAATGGCGAGTATCAGATTTTTCAGTGACTTTGACTGTCCCTGAAGTGCTTAGTATTTACATAATTTTCTCTTGGTGGATCTTTAGACACATTCACTCTATCTGGTAATGATTTTCAGTTTAAATGCTTTGTAAATTAAATGTGTTTTAAAATATGAACTATACATAGCAAAAGATTTGATTGCCTCTCTTGAACCCCTGAGGCACTAAGCTCCCCATAAACCTGAATACAATTGCCTCAGCTGTCATCTTTGAACCTTTCCCCCCAAATCAACAACCTTCCCTCAAATTGATGAGTAACCCCTAATGTGTGAGGCAAAGATGATATTTTCTATCCTTCTTTAAAAAATGAGATACAAGAAAACTGAGTCACAGACACAAAAAAAATCTTCCCTCTCCTCCCTGAAAAAAAAAAAATTAAGAACACATTTCTTACAAAAGAGCTCCATGAATAAAAAAGCTTAATAAATATTAATAAAAAATAAGAATAACAAATAAAATTAGAAATGAAATTTGGAATTTCTTTCTCTAAAGCAAGAAAATATATAGTACTTATTTCAACATATGTTTGCAAGGAAACATATGTTAAATCTGGTTCATGATTAAGGACTACATTTTCTGAATCAGAGCAACGAATTCAACTGGTGTTTCTCAGAATGCAGATAAAATTACATATTGTACAACACAGTGTTTACTATAACTAGTGAAGAATAAAGGGGAAATTATTACTAATCAGAAATAATTTTCACTGCTTAGACATATATCTATTATAAAGGACATAGCTTTTTCTAACAACAGAAAACACCCACAAACCAAACAAAGATATTACTTATAAGCACTTTTTTCTGGTAAACCTTAACACAAAAAGAAAATCTTAGGCTGCTGTGAAAAACTACAATATAAATCAGTGCCTCACAAAGATCTCAATTTTTTTCCACTTTTATTTAATCTGTATTTTTTTAAATAATATCAAAGAATCACTAGTACATGTTGGAAAGCACTTAATTTTTACCTAGTCCAGCTTCAAAATCAATAAGGAATCCCTCTAAAGCAACCTTAAAAGGTGGTGTTCATACAGCACCTTCTGGAACCTTCCCAGCAACATGAAGTTCATTACTTTGTTAGGCAGGCTGGTCCACTGTTAAAAACTCTAATTATTAGAAGGTTCTACCACAAATATCAAAATTATGAGCCTGAATTACAATTAAGGAAGTCAGCCCAGATGGCATTAGCCTTCACCCCTTAATATGCTCCTCACACTAAGGAAAAACATCCTTAAGTCCTTTGCTGTTAAGAAAAAGAAAGAAGGTGGTCCTGGGGCATAAAAATTTATTTTAACAAGTCCTGAACCCAATGCTGCTGTATGTTTTTTTTTTTTTTTATAATGTTGCCATGTGATAGAAGAACGGTTTATTAGAACAAATTCCATGAAAAATCATAAGAAATAACTATTTTCTGAAAGACATCTATAAGAATACCCGAGGACAAACCTACCGAGGTCCCTCTGAGAAGCCAGGCAAGTAAGTTATGGATCACAAGTTGAAGGCTGGAGGGGAGAGGAACGAGAATGTGTGAATTAAAAAAAAAAAAAAAAAAAAAAAAAAAAACCCTGTACAGCAATCACATGAAAAAGGGGAGTGTAGACGAAGAAGAAAGGCCACTGCTTGTTTTCAGGGGACACACTGTGGGCAACTATGCAGGGCAGGCCACGGCAGAGGCGGGGGGAGGTATAGGATTAGGAACGCAGCAGGTTCACAGGGCGAGGGCAAAGTGGGGACCCCACTGCCACTCACATAAACATGGGGGGGCACAGGCATGCAGGACCTGTGTGCTCTACTCCACATCAGCTAAATGTAAACACGGAGAAATGCATCACCCGCTGTGGGCCCCAGAATTGCACCACGTGCACCCTGGGCCCCGGCCACAGTAACCTCTCCGCCGGCAGTCAGGCCTCTCCTATAATCCACACTCGCACAGACACAGAATGTGGCAAAGATTTACACGCAGCTCATTTGTTTTACCTCCTACTTCACCACTGTATCCAGTCTTTAGCTTCACATTATATGGACCCCTGTGTATACATAGATACATGTGTGTATATACACACACGCACACACATATATGCCAAATTCAGAAGAGTACTGACTATTTGGGAAGGCTTTGATTTTACTTCAGATGACTGGTGTATGTAAAGTGGTAACTGAATATGACACTTGTATATGCAGTTTAAAAATGTTCCAAGGTGTTTTTAAATGGGACCAAGTATTTTCCAAAGGCCTGTTAAGAGTGATTGTTAGGGGCGCCTGGGGGGCTCAGTCGGTTAAGCGTCTGCCTTTGGCTCAGGTCAGGATCTTGGGGTCCTAGGATTGAGCCCTGCGTCAGTTGTCAGTGTGGGGGGGGGGTTCCTGCTCAGTGGGGAGCCTGCTTCTCCCTCTCCCTTTCCCTCTGCCACTCCCTCTGCTTGTGCTCTCCTGCGTTTTCTCTCTTTCTCTCTCTGTCAAATAAATAAATAAAATCTTTTCTAAAAATTTAAAAAAATAAAAGTGATAAATGTTTGAGATTGCAAATAATAAAATAATAAGATTTTAAAGTAGAATTTAAAGTCTATGTAAAAATCAAGTGTTTTCACTTCTGACTTTAATCAATTAAACGTGGGTGTTAAGAAACAAAATTAACCTAATACATATTACTCTCAGAACATAAAGACCACTTTCAAAATTCATGCTCAGACATGCACATACACATACACACAGCCTCACACTTTACATCTCATTAGTAGGATGGTTTAGAGGCAGTAACTGTTTCTTCTTTGACTTTATACTCTTAGAATCTAGCTCACTATCGTCCTGCTTGATGTTCAGTATCTTCCTTCTTGTTGATGCTAAATGAATGAAGCTCCCAAGACACTGGCTGGCAAGCCCTTCCGTGTGGTGCTACTATGTACGGGCTGCACAGCTACTTGTCCTTGCCCTGCTCTGATTCTCGGTTGCAAAGAGAAACTTCTGTCTTTACTTTTTGCTACATCAATGGGAGCACTGTTCTTCCCAGTATGTAAAGCATAGGCTTTATGCATCCTGCTTTATGCAATGTTGCATTTCCAGTATCTGAGAACTTTAACAATTGCCCATAAATGTCAACCAAAAATCCATAGGCAAATTGGGCCTTGATCATCTACCATGTTATCTCAGAGTTTGTATTATAGGTATGGAGATTTATTGTGATACTGGGCCATACATCTAGTAAGTGAATCTCTTCATTATTTTCTGCTAAAACAGAACAAACAAAATCAAAGTGTTTTCTTCATAAGAGCTCTAAGATTTTGGAAAGAATACAACTGATGCACCCTGAAATCTACACTCTTGGCTGAAAAATCAGAAGAATACTGTTTCCATGCCTTACATGCTTGCTCTGGGTTACTTCCCTGGATCTATACCTAGGATGAATTCAGAAAAGTAGTTTCTGATCAATACAGTAGGACTCTCCCCTTCTGTGAACTAAACACTATTTCTTTTAATGCTGCCTAAGATGGCAGCAGATAGGATGTGGCGTTGAACACTGCCAGATGTTTCATGGTTTATATTCTGACCGTCAGCACTGCAACTCATGTAATTCTAAATGAAAGTGTAGGTCACAGTTGCTATGTGTCCTTACAGCTCTCCATTTTCACCCCAAATCACTGCCGATCATGGCACTTAACTGCCTGGTCTATATCGTAGGTCTGAGAAAATACCTTTACTTTCTCTCATATTAAATAGTGACCATTTCTTACCTTACAACTTCTAAAATTATCTATTTCCCCTTATACACAGGACCTTAGCTGGGTACTATTTTTTATATGACCCAATGCCTTTTTATAAATATGTTAACTAAAAGATGTCCTCTTTTAATTTTTTCACATTTTTAAAAATTTTAATTCAATTAATTAACATATAATGTATTATCAGTTTCAGAAGTAGAGTTCAGTAATTCATCAGTCTTATATAATACCCAGGGCTCATTATATCACAAGCCCTCTTTAATGTCCAGTGCCCACTAACGCCATCCCCCTACCCCTCTCCCCTCCAACAACTCTCAGTTTGTTTCCTACGAATAAGAGTCTCTTACGTTTTATCTCCCGCTCTGATTTCATCTTGTTTTATTTTTCCCTCACTTCCCGTAGGAGCCTCTGTTTTGTTTCTTAAATTCCACTTATGAGTGAGATCATATGATAATTGTCTTTCTCTGATTGACTTATTTCTTTTAGCATAATACCCTCTAGTTCCATACACGTCATTGCAAATGGCAAGATTTCATTTTTTGATGGCTGAGTAGTATTCCATGGTATATATATGCCATATTTTCTTCTTAATGGGTGATGGTTATTAAGGAGGGCACTAGTTATGATAAGCACTGGGTGTTATATGTAAGTGATGAATCACTAAATTCTACTCCTGAAAAAAAAAAAATAAATAAAAGATGTCTTCTTAGGACAAATGCCCTTGGGAAAAATAGCTACATTCATTCTGTAAAACAACAATCTCTTTAGCTCTGCCCAACATAAAAACATACGTGGGAAAAATACTGATTTTACTTAGTTGTAAATTACCTTAATATCCAATTGGTTGGAAAAGCAAAAAGCCACCTTAATATTACACGTTAACTATTAACTGATAGCTAATATCAGTTATTAACTATTAATTATGTTAACAATAAATCTGATAGCTTCAAAATGATGTCTGAAACTTTTCAGAGAGATTTTCATAAAGTTATTTAGCATAAATTACTAAAAATGCTGGCAAAAGTTATGCTTTAATTTATCTCCTAACTCCTTTCTACCCCTCTGCTATAAAGCAGGATGGTGATTGTCTTAGTACTCTCAAAAGAATGCAGAGTACAGACATATGATTCTAATAATATTATAAAATAGTCTAAGTAACTTTTTTGGATAATATTATTTTCAAATCTTTATGTAATTGTACTCCGTACAAAATATGAGATTCATTTTCCTACAAGGTCAATTAAATATGCAATTAAAAGTTATTCCCGCATGTCTTCCTCCCATGGCTGTCAGTGCAAATTCTCCGGGGTACCGATTTGTACATTGTACAGAATCATTCATGTGAACTGTATTCCAAATGGCTTTAAAATATTAAAAGTCCCATTTTACAATTTCTTCTGCTCAGTGATCAGTGTGGTGAATCTCCTTCATCTTGATAAAGGTCATAAAGTTTTTTTTTTTTTCTTCAAAGTGCCTGACTTTGTGGGTTGTAGCATGAAGAAAGAGTGAAGGGGAGACAGCAGGTTATGAGAAAGAAACAGAGCACAATCAGCATCAGGAAAGAGATGATATTCAAGTAGAATTAAACAAAATCCCCCTCATTCTGGATATTTCTACCCTTTGTAACTTATTCAGTCAGATGGCCATTGTTCATGACTCAACAGAAAGGTAAAGGGAACCTAAAAATAATCAGATTTTGTCTTTGTAATTTCAAACATCTAGGTTCAGAGGAATTGGGATAATTTTTATTCAGAGTCAACATATTTAGGAGAAGTTTTGATCAGTAGAAAAAATTTAATAGTTTCCCTACTAGCTTTCCATCTTCCCAAAGTGGATAATCCTTTTGCACTGTTGGTGAGAATGCAAACTGGTGCAGCCACTCCGGAAAACAGTATGGAGATTCCTCAAAAAGTTAAAAATAGTACTACCCTACAACCCAGTAATTGCACTACTAGGCATTTATCCAAAGGATGCAAACATAGTAATTCAAAGGGGCACATGCACCCCAATGTTTATAGCAGCACTATCCACAATAGCCAAAATATGGAAAGAGCCCAAGTGTTCATCAGTTGATGAATGGATAAAGAAGATGTGGTATATATATATATATATATATATATATATATATATATATATATATATGCAATAGAATATTACTCAGCCATCAAAAAGAATGAAATCCTGTCATTTGCAATGACATGAATAGAAATAGAGTGTATTATGCTAAGCGAAATCAGTCAGTCCAAGAAAGAAAAATGCCATGTGATTTCACTCATACATGGAATTTAAGAAACAAAACAGATGAATATAGGGGAAATGAAGGAAAAATAGAATAAGATAAAAACAGAGAGGAAGGCAAACCATAAAGGACTCTTAACTATAGGGAACAAACTGAGGATTTCTGGAGGGGAGGTGGGTGGGGAGATGGGGTAAATGGGTGATGGGGATTAAGGAGGGCACTTGTGATGAGCACTGAGTGTTCTATGCAACTGATGAATCATCAAATTCTACCCCTGAAACTAATACTATACTATATGTTAACTAATTTGAATTAAAATAAAATTGTGGGATAAAAAAGAGAATGAAGATGTGAATAAACAACATCAGCAATGAAAAACGGGTAGCTAATTATTAAGGAATCTATCACTTAAGATTAAAAACCGTACATATGACCCAGCAATCCCTCTTCTGGGGATTATATCCAAAAGAAACTAAATCGGTATTTTGAAGAGATTTTTGCACTCCCATGTTCATTGCAACAGTAGTCACAATAGCCAAAATAAAGAAACAACCTAAATGTTCATCAATGGAGGAATGGTTAAAGAAAATGTGGTGTGTGTACATATATACTGGAATATTATTCAGCCATGAAAAAGAAGGAAATCCTGCCAGTTGTGACAATATGGAAGAACCTGGAGTACTTATGCTAAATGAAATAAGGTAGGCATGGAAATACCAAAGCTGTATGTACTCACTCATATACAGAATCTAAACAAAACAAAACAAAAGTCAAACTCGTAGAAACAGTAGAATGATGGTCACCACAGTCTAGATAGTGGGGAAAATGCAAGATGCTGATCAAAGAAAGGGTCAAACTTTCAGTTATAAGGTAAATAAGTTCTCATGCTCACTTCAGCAGCACATACACTAAAATTGGAACGATACAGAGGAGATTAGCATGGCCCCTGTGCAAGAATGACATACAAATTCATAAAGCATTCTATATTTTTCCACTTTCTTACACCATACACAAAAATACATTCAAAATGGATGAAAGACCTACATGTGAGACAGGAAACCATTAAAATCCTAAAGGAGAACACAGGCAGCAACCTTTATGACCATGGCAGTAGCAACTTCTTACTAGACACATCTTTGGAGGCCAGGGAAACAAAAGCAAAAATGAACTACTGGAACTTCATCAAGATAAAAGGCTTCTGCACAGTGAAGGAAACAATCAACAAAACTAAGAGGCAACCCATGGAACAGGAGAAGATATTTGCAAATGACAGATCTGAAAAAGGGTTCGTATCCAAAATCTATGAAGAACTTATCAAACTCAACACCCAAAAAACAAATAATCCAGCAGAAGACATGAATAGACAGTTTTCCAAAGAAGACATCAGATGGCTAACAAACACATGAAAAGATGCTCACCATCACTCAGCATCAGGGAAATACAGATCAAAACCACAGTGAGCTACAACCTCACACCTGTCAGAATGGCAAAAATTAACAACACAGGACACAACAGATGTTGGCGAGGATGCAGAGAAAGGGGAACCTTCTTACCCTGTTGGTGGGAATGCAACCTGGTGCAGCCACCCTGGAAAACAGTATGGAGGTTGCTCAAAAAGTTAAAAATAGAGCTACCCTATGACCAAGCAATTGTACTACTAGGTATTTACTCAAAGGATACAAAAATACTGATTTAAAGGGACACATGCACCCTGATGTTTATAGCAGCACTATCCACAATAGGCAAATTATGGAAAGAGCCCCAAGGTCCACTGACTGATGAATGAATGAAGAAAAGGTGGTATATATATATACAATGGAATAATACTTAGCCATCATACTCAAAAAGAATGAAATCTTGCCATTTTCAACAACATGGATGGGGTTAGAGTGTATTATGTTAAGCTAAATAAGTCAGTCAGAGAAAGACAAATACCATGTGATCTCACTCATATGTGGAATTTAAGAAATGAAACAGATGAATATGGGGTGGGTGAAGACAAATCATAAAATAGACTCTTAACTATAGAGAACAAACTGAGGGTTGCTGGAGGGGAGGTGGGCAGGGGGATGGGTTGAATAGGTGATGGGTATTAAGGAGGGCATTTAACTGTGATGAGCACTGGGTGTCATTAGTAAGTGATGAATCACTAATTTCTACTCCTGAAACTATTAATACCCTATATGTTAATCACCTGGAATTTAAATAAAAACTTGAAACAAAACAAAAAATACAAGATGAATAAGTTATTGGGACCTAATGTACAACATAGTGACTATACTTAATGATACTGTATAGTAGCCTCGAAATTTGCTGAGAACAGATCCTAAGCACTCTCACTATGCACATGCAGAAAAAAAGGTAACTATATAAGGTGAAGGATATGTTAATTAACTTGATTGTGGTAATCATTTCATAACATATACATGTATCGAATCATCACATTGTATACTTTATATACAATTTTATTCATCATAATACCTCAATAAAGCTGGAAAAACATTAAATAAAGGTAAAATAATAAAATACAGTGATCAACATAATAGAAATAAATATGAAAACCTAGATAACATGAAAAAATATTCTAGGGAAATATAAACCAGCAAAGTGGCACATCATGAAGAAAATCATAAAACCAAAGAAAGAGTAGTTAAATTTTTAGAATCACAAAGGTATCAGCCCTACTAAACTTGTTTTAAGAAGCTAATTTCAGCTGTAAAAAAAAACTATTCCAATATAGAACAGAATATAGACAAGTTCTCATTTTTTGAACTTAGTGAGTTCTATAGTCCCCAAGACAGAAAAGCACAAGAAAGCAAAAACATATATTAATCACACTTATAAAACACAGAAGCAAAATTCAAACATAGTATCAGCAAATCACTATCAATATTTCATTTTAATGACCTCATGACCAATGGTTTAATCTCAATATTCAAAGATAGCACAATTTAAGAAAATTCACCAACAAAGTTAATTCACTAAAATAATTTATCTAAATGAGAAAAACGTAACTAAATATAGGTTAATATACCATTGAATGATATCCAGCAATCAGTCATGATAAAAAAAAAAAACTTGGCAAACGACTTTCATAAATGTATCTACCAAATATGTATAGCAAATATATGTGCAGTATAAGATGCAAATCTAGAATAATTTACATTAAATTCAGAAATTTAGAAAGTCATCTCTTATCACCACTACTAATCAACCTTGTCCTAAAGGTTCAGGTCACTGCAAAAGATGAAAGAAAAAAACAAGGGGAGAATGGATGTAGAAGTTGGAAAATATTAAATAAAGTATTTTCAGTGGATAGGATCATCTATATAATCAATCCAAGATAACCAACTGACAAACAAGTAGAACTAAAAAGGGAATTCAACAGTGCCTAAATGCAAGATCAACACAGGGGGAAAAAAAAGCCTAATAGCTACCCTGTATAGCAACAATGAATCATTAAAAAAAAAATTATTCTGGTCTATGAAATTTGGAGTGGAGACATTTGGATGGATTTGAATGAAGTGAGAACCATGAACTTTAAAATCACCTGGAGTCACATTTGCCAAATGAAACTTCCATTCCTTTCTCCAATCTAAAGAAGCCAGCCCTTCCTCCGTTAAAAAATATGTATGTGTATATTTAAGGTGACCTCCGGGCGGGACTTCCTGCCTCTGCACCTTGGACCATCCTCCGTCATATTTGGTTCCGGCTTATCTGAGAAAGGCAACCGGAAGCACTAGGCAGAGACTCTTTCTCCGTCCGTTTTTCCACAACCGAACGGAAGCCATTTTCGAGGTTGGGGCCTAACTCTCTGCTTTGTAGGAGCCGAGTTACCCCAGCTTTAGTTTTGTGTGGTGTCCCTCTCTGTGGAGATTTGGTGCTCCTGACTGCGGTGTGGACGATCTTGTGCCTGGTATTTCCTCACACCCGCTGAGGCACGCCCTCTCGGGGCCTTGATACTGTAGCAATGGCGGAGGCGGGCGCACAGACAGATCCCAACCGCAACATTGTAACCTTTGAGGATGTGTGCATATACTTCTCTCCAGAGGAGTGGGAGCTACTTGATGAGGCTCAGAAACGCCTATACTGTAATGTGATCCTGGAGAACTTTCTACTGGTGACCTCACTGGGACTTGCAATTTCCAGGTATCATTTAATTCCCCAACTACTGCCAGTGAGAGAGCCCGGGGTTCCTGCAAATGTAGCCATAGCTCCAGCAGGGGCAGGGATGGTCCAGGGGAGCCATGGCCCTTGTCATAGAGTAGAGAATGAAGGCGCATCTTCTCAACAGGGTGTTTCTGTAAAAGAGTCACAGGTGAGAATTCTCAGCATGGGTCCTTCCAATCAAAAGAGCCACCCATGTAACATGTGTGACCCGATCTTAAAAGACATTTTGCATCTGTCTGGGCAGCAGGGAACATCCCTTGGGCCTCAACCACACCCATGCGGGTCATGTGGAAGAACCTTCTGGGTCACTGTCAACATTGACCAAATCCCGCAGCAGCAGAATGGAGAGGTAGTCCCCAGGGGAAAAAAGGAGGAAGGTTCCGTTGTGGAGAGCTACGGAAAACACAAGTCAGAGAAGGCCTTCACTTGCAAGGAGGATGAGAAGGACTTCTTGGTCAGCTCTGCACTTGTCCAGCACCATGCCACTAAAGATGAGGAGAAGCCATGCAGCAGCACCCAGTGTGAGGAAGCCCTTCACAGTGGACGAAAAGATTACAAGTGCAGTGAATGTGGGAAAGCTTTTAGCACCAAAGGCAAATGTGATCGGCACCAGGCAATCCACTCTGGAGAAAAGCCTTATAAGTGCAATGGTTGTGGGAAATCTTTTGTCTCCAACTCCAGCCTCCAAGAACACCAGAGAGCTCACATGGGATCAAAACCTAATGAGTGTGCTGAATGTGGGAAATCTTTTATCAGAAAATCCCATTTTATTCAGCACCAGAGAATACACAGTGGAGCAAAACCCTACGAGTGCCATGAATGTGGGAAAGCCTTTGGCCGCAAAGATACACTTATGCAGCACCAAAAAACTCACAGTGGAGAAAAGCCTTTCATGTGCAGCCAATGTGGGAAAGCCTTTCTCCGCAAAGATGCACTTGCCGAGCACCAGAAAAGCCACACTAAGGAGAGGGCTTACGAGTGTGATACATGTGGGAAATTCTTTAGCCACAGCTCCTACATTAAAGTACATAAGAGGATTCACAGTGGAGCAAGGCCTTATGTGTGCACTGAATGTGGAAAAGCCTACATCAGTCATCCCCAGCTTTTTCAACACATGAAAGTTCACACTGCAGCAAGGCCTATGGATGAAGTGAACGTGGGCAATTCTTTGGTGACAAATCCAGCCTCATCATGCATCAGAAGCATAACACCAGAGCAAAGCCAGATGTGTTCAGCGAATGTGGGAGGGCCCACAGAAGACCCTCCCACTTGGCTTGGCACATAAAAGTTCAGACCAAAGAAAGGCTTCCTGTGTGTGTGAGTTTCAGTGATCCTTTAGCTACATCTTTTAAGTTCATTTAGCACCAGGAACTTTACACCAAAGCAAGGCCTTAAGAGAGCAGGGAACGTGCTTTCTCCTTGCTCAACATAGTATGACTCCTTAAAGAGAAATCTTTGAAAGTAGCCTTTGAGATAGAGTCAACGCCCTGCATTTGAACTTTGTACATAGAGGTATCCACGCGGGGGAGGTAACTGCAAGTGCCAGGTATGTGCGGAGGTTTCAGGACCTACTTTTACATTTTCTAACCTTCCCAGGGCCTTCCCTTGGCCTGAGCTATGCCATTGCCTATGTTTGTTGCAGAGGCCACTGCACCTGTGCCAGCAGTCAGTGTCCTCAGGGAAGGCACACCTCCACCTCTCTCCTATTTGCTGGAGGGAGTCATGAGTGATATGAACCCATTAGGGATCCTCATTTCCTACCCGCGGATGGTTTCAGTGTGGACATGACCCAGCACCTGCCAAGAAGATCTGAGCTGGAATATGCTGCAGTTTTCCAGAGGTTTCTCTTTTCCATGGACAGTACTGACTCTACACTAGATAGCTGTGATGGATTTCTCCAGCCTCCAAATCACCCAACCTTGGAACTGCGTGCCCCACCCTGATCTGCTTTGTGCCCTAAAAAAGCCTTATTGTTAAAGCCTTTGTTCTGTTCACGGTGTGGGGTGGATTGAGAAAAGAAATGGGCTTTCAAGAAACAGGTCATGATTCACTGAGCTCATTTCTTCCCTTCACACCTGTATACAAGGGTGTTGATTGCTTTCCACAGTCAGGAAGAAAACCAGCACTGAGGGTTAAATAGAGTCGTGCTGTCCAACACGGTAGGCACTAGCCACAGATGACTAGTAAGCACCTGGAAGGTGGCTGGTGTGAGCTGAGATATGCTGTTAAGTATAAAATGCACACTAGATTTCTAAAACATAGCATGAGAAAGAGAGAGATAGAATGTAGAACATCTTATAGTCTTTGAGTACATATTAAAATGATAATATTTGGGTATATTGGGCTAAATAAAATGTTATTAAAATTTTAAAAAAGAGAGCGAGATATGGGCTTTGCCAGCATGAATGGAAGAAGCCTTTTGTGGCAGTCCCAGATATTATGTGCATCAGAGAAAATGGCAGGATGGCAGAGAACAGCTCTCAGTCTAATTTGGCCTAATTGGCAATGCTGTCTTAGCCTTCTTAGGAAAAACCATTCAGCCTTGTGGGACTGATCTTATGACCTAGATGTCAGGATCTCCTGCGAGTCCTAAACTCTCCCTGACAAAGGGGTGAGTGGTATGACAACCTTCAGTTCTTTTGGGAATGGCAGGATTTAAGTCCCTTTTTCCTAGGGGATGTCTCATATTCCCCAACACTGTTGAGCTGTAGCCATCTCCCGAGACCTACCCTGAAGTTACCGCCCCTATTAAGTCCAAAATTCAGGAGGCAGATAAGACCTGCAGGGGCCAAGTAGGAAACACAATGTTGTCATTTTTCCTGCCATTCAAATTTGTTAAGGGTAAAGATACAGGTTTTGTTTTTCTACTTTCTGAAATTTAAGCATTAGTACTTAGTAAGGCTAACTCTGGTTTTATTTAGATATACTAAAGTAGGCTTGATTATAACTTATTTAAAGAAAGCAAATCTTTCAAAACTTAAAATTAATAGTTAAAGTATACCTTTAAGTTTAAAAAAAACATAATATAGAAACAAAGAGTACAGAAACCTTGATTAATTAGAGAGTGGTGGAGATTGTGGCAAACTAGAGATTATGTGTCTGCTCTGAAGGGCAGACATAAATTTCATGTGAGTGTGGCTCTGGGTTAAAGGTGTACAGAAATTCTTAGAAACTACAGACCTCTTTATCTCCTGTGGCAGAGGTCAGTGTCAGAGCAAAAAATCCAAAGGTTTTCTGGATTCCTATACCACCCTGGGCTGTTGACCTTAGGCCATTACTGCAAAAGCAGGTACCCCAGAGCAAGGAAGAGAGATCCTGCAGTCTTGGGTGGGTCTTATACCCAGCCAGCATTTGGGTGAGCGTGGTATTAATTGTTCTCTAGTTTTTGCTGCCACTGAGGCAGAGCTGACCCTACCAAGATATGAGAAGTGGGAAATAGTTGAGTAAATATAGGGTTGGTTGATTTTCTGAGAGAAATGGGGGATCCAGATTTTTATGTGGTAGCATTATATCTCTTAATAGCTTTACTGGTGTATAATTAGAATATAATAAACTGCATATATTTAAGTTGTACATTTTGATGAATTTTGACAAATGTAGACATCTGTGATACCATCACCATAATTAAAGTAATGAGCATATCGTTAACCCCAAAAGTTTTCTCATGCCCCTTCATAATCTCTTCCTCTTGCCCCTCCCTAATCCCTCATTCTCATTCAACCATTGATTTGTTTTATTTCACAGTATTTTAATTTGCACTTTCTGGTATTTTCTGTAATAAATAGTATATAATAATATATAATAAATAAAAAAGCCAGTATGGCCTTTTTTTTAACCTTCTTCCAGTAAGCATAATTGCTCAGAGATTAATTAAATTATTTATTTTTGTTACTGAGTACTATGTCACTGTGTATGGATATAATATGTATGTAATACAATTGTTCACCTATCAATTGTTGGTGGACATTTAATTTGTTTCCAGATTCTGACTATTAAAAATAAAGCTTATTTGAAGGAAAAAAAAGAATCCTTAATTAATTTACAGAGGCAGTTCTCTTGCAAAAGAAAGGCAACTCTTCTAGAACAAACCCCTCCACTCACATTGTCTCTCCATTGGCCTTGAGGAGTCAGATTCTAGCATGGTCCAGGGAAGAATTTCAAGATCTGGGGAGGAGAAAGCACTTACATCCAATGTCATTGCAAATTGTTGCTAATTTGTGTAAGCAAGAAATCAAGAAGTATTGTGAGAATGGATTTTAAGTTTGCTGGACCAAGGAGAATAGAAAATAAGGTTAAATTAGGTAAAATTGATCAAGATAGGTAAACTTGGGCCACCTGCGTGGCTCAGTTGGTTGAGCATTGGACTCTTGATTTTGGCTCATGTCATGATCTCAGGGTCTTGGGATCCAGCCCCAAGTGCCTTGGTGCTCCACACTCAGCAGGGAGTCTGCCTCTCTCCCTCTCCCTCTGACCCTCTTCTCTCTCTCTGTCTCTCTCTCTCACCCATGCATGCACATGTGCATTCTCTCTCTAAAATAGATAAATAAAGCTTAAAAAATAGGTAAACTTACTGAGATTTGGCATTTAATGGGCAAAGTGAAGCTGCTGGAAGCGGATCTAACAGTTTGCTAAATTCTGGCCTGAATACTGGCCTACATGAAAGAGTTCAAAGGCCCCAGAATTTCCCTGCGGCAATGTTTCCGTATCTCAGAGGTATGACTCCTGCGCAAATTAACATCTCCAAGCTTTTTGTTCTCTGGTTTCCTTGTAGGTTTAGCCAGTGGGAGGCACTTAAAGGAGACTGGCGGGCAGAAGGTCAGGAGGATTCAGGTTTCTTCTCCTCCCTCTATGCCCCAGCCAGCTTCTCTGGCAATGCCTGCATCTCCTTCTTAAAGATTTTTATTTATTTACTTGACAGAGAGACAGCCAGTGAGAGAGGGAACACAAGCAGGGGGAGTGGGAGAGGGAGAAGCAGGCTCCCAGCAGAGAAGCCTGATGTGGGGCTCAGTATCACGCCCTGAGCCGAAGGCAGACGCTTAACGACTGCGCCACCCAGGCGCCCCCGCCTTCATCTCCTTCTTTGCTCCAGTAGCCCTTCCAAACAATCCTGCCATGGCTCCCACATCTACCAGGTGATTTTGAGCCCTGGACACCAACAACACCACCCTAAGTTTGTCCCTCAGCCTAGGGGTGGTGATTGTTTCCTGCTGATACTCATGTCTGTGTTGCCCCACCTCCCCTCAGTTTGGGGTTACCAACACATCAACGGAGTGGCCAATTTCTTGACTTAAACACCTTCTGTTTAAATACCTTACTAAGGTATTTTTTGTTAAGTCCCATTTTTCTCTAGTCACATTCTAAGCAGTGAATGAGTATGCTGAAAGAATAGGAGGAGGATGTGAGTGAGAAATGTGGGAGCTAGACATTTTTTAGTCAAGGTTTCCTCAGAAAACAGCTTATTCAAAAGGTAGTTGAAGAAAATTTAATGAAAGGGCAATTTACAGAGTTCAGAGAAGGATTAAAGAACTCAACTGAATGGTGATGTACCCAGAGACTAACAAGAGTATGAAGCTATTCCCAGCCTTACAAGAGAAGGCAAGGGAGAGAGCAGTGTTACTGGAACCGACAAGATCTGTAACTATGGGAAACGGCCCCCCAACAGGAGTTGTGGCCATAAGTAGGGGAACATGGCCACTATTAAACTGTAATCTGGCAAGGAAGGATCATCCGGAAATGGAAACAGACACCCGACCTCTCTGCTCCTGACCTTAGATCCTGTTCAAATACCTGTCATTGGCAGGGGCGCCTGGGGGGCACAGCGGTTGGGCGTCTGCCTTCGGCTCAGGGCGTGATCCCCGCGTTATGGAATCGAGCCCCACATCAGGCTCCTCTGCTGGGAGCCTGCTTCTTCCTCTTCCACTCCCCCTGCTTGTGTTCCCTCTCTCACTGGCTGTCTCTCTGTCAAATAAATAAATGAAATCTCTAAAAAAAAAAAAAAAATACCTGTCATTGGCAAAATGCAATTATAAGCCAAAGCTAAAAAGGGCTCTGGTGATCCAGTCCATGGGGGTCATCCTGTCAGCACATAGAACAGAGCAGAGAAAGACAGAGATCGGGTGGGTCTAGAGAAACAAATAGACATTAAGCAGCATAACCAACTAATGAATTGAAAGTTGAGGGTACTTGCTAAAACTGATAAATCAGGAAATAGCCGTAATAGTATGTGTTGAGGGAAAAGCACAGTTTCCTCACACACAACGTTTCTAACACTGGATATGTGGGGTTTTTTCCCACACTGACTGACTCTCTCACACCAGCCAAATGTCCTGCGACTCAATTCAGTCATAATTCTAACTGGAGTTGGCACAGACACCACAGGTTAAGGCCTTAGTCCCATAAGACTGCTCCCTACTTCAGATGTCAATTGTCCATAGTAGGTCCATAGGTTACTCACAACGTCTGTCTGAATTGGCTTCAAATCAGAGGTTCCCATGACCCCCTCCTCAGGTTTGACAGTTTGCTAGAATGGCTCACAGAACCCAGGAAAACAGTTTCCTTACTGTTGCCAATTTATTACAAAGGGCATTTAAAAGGATACAAATGAATAGTCAGCTGAAGAGAAACACAGGGTAAGGTCTGGGAGAGTCCCAAGCATAGGGGCTTCTGTCATTGTGGAGTTGGGGTGTGGCACCCTCCTAGAATGTAGATGTGTTCACCAATCTGAAAGCTGCTCAAGTCCCATACTTCGAGGATTTTTATGGAAGCTTCACCATGTAGGCATGATCCGATCATTAACTCAAACTCCAGCCTCTCTCCTTCTGTGGATAGGGAGTAGCACTGAAAGTTCCAAGCTTCTAATCATGACTTGGTCTTTCTGGCTTACCAGCCCCCATCCTGAAGCTATCCAGGAGCTCACCAAGAATTACCTCACTGGAACAAAAAAACACTCCTATCACCCAGGAAATTACAAGGGGTTTTGGAGTTCTGTGTCAGGAACTGGAGTTAAAGACCAAATATTAAAAGATGCTCCTAGAGCTCTTTCTAGGAAATTTCAAGGGCTGTAAGAGCTCTATGCCAGGAACAGGGGCAGAGACCAATATATATATTTTATATTATTTCACAGTACATTATATACAAAAATAATATAGCTAAAAGAGTTGAAAATGATCACAACTGAAAGTGAGATGCAAAAGCAGTTTTTTAAATAAGCCATAATGAACTATTTGAATATTTAAACTGTGTGTGTATGTGTATGTGTATGTGTATGTGTGTGTGTACATAATGTTTTGTGTGCTGGTCTCAGCTTATCAATAACTGACTTTGTGGCTGGACTGGTCCTTATGGTTACTATGATCGCAAGCTGCCCTTCAACAATAACTACCCGGAAACACTGAAAAAAGAAAAAAGGTTTATTACTTACAGATCCCGGAAATTACCTGGCACACCTGGGGCCACACAGCAGTGTCACAGGTAGAGAGAGAGAGCACGGGCCTGGGGTTCTGCTTTTATTGGGGTCAAGGGTGGGGGCCTAAGGTTTCACAGGCTCCCTCTTAATTGGTGAATTTAAAACATGAGAGTGGGGAGCACCTGGGTGGCTCAGTCAGTTAAGTGTCCAACTCTTGATTTCAGCTCTGGTCATGATCTCGGGGTCGTGAGATCTAGCCCCACACAGGCTCCATGCTGGGCGGGGAGCCTGCTTGAGATTCTCTCTCTCCCTCTCCCTGTGCACCCCTCCAACCCCTGGTCACCACACGCCCATGCTCATGCAGTGCGTGCTCTCGCTCACTCTCTCTCAACACACACACACACACACACACACACACACACACACACACACACACACAAAGTGGGGGCGGTATTTAAAGCTTGGGAAGGGAAAAAACAAGTGGCCCAAACCAAGATCTCTAAAACAAAGGAGAGGCGTGGGTGGCCTGGCTCCTTATCTAGTCCTGTGGCTGGTAATGGGTTTATTCAAGATAACTGTTGTTGAAGATGATGCCTCTGCAACCAAAGTTTAAGTCAGGCACTTGCATTACAAAAAAGAGAAAACCAACTATCAGGGCTTACACTACAAACTTATACACACATTAGATAGATAGATAGATAGATAGATAGATAGATAGATATCCATATCCATATCTATGTATCTATTTATCTATACCATGCAACTTAATTAAAAATAAAGTTCTTAGAAGAGAAGTGAAAAAACACTGGTGTCAGTATTTCGGTTTGGCTGGGACAGGCCCCGTTTGTCCCTGCTGCTGCCATGTAATTTATTCACAGTGCTCTCTTTTACTCTGTGGTAGGCTGAATAATGATGCCCCCCTCTCCAAGATAGCCACTTCATAATACCCAGAACCTGTAAATGCTACCTTAGATAGCAAGAGAAAAATGGATCTTTGCTTATGTAGTTAAGGTAAGGATTTTGAGAAGGGAGCCTATCCTGATTATCAGGGTGAGCCCTAAATGCAATCACATGTATCTTTATGAGACAGGGACAGAGGAAAATGGGACAGACACAAAGGAGGATAAGGTGATGTGACCATGGAAGCAGAGAGCGGAGTGAGGCAGACACATGACAAGGAATGTTGACAACCACCAGAAGGTGGAAGAGACAAGGAACACTCCATGAAAGATGGTGGAAGGGAGGGAGCAGGGCTCTGCTGATGCCTTGATTTCAGCGCAGTGAAACTGAGGTAGGACTTTCGGCCTCCAGACTGTGAGAGAACAAATTTCTGTTGTTTTAAGCAAACCAAGTTTATGGTAATTTGTTACAAGAGGAAACTAACACGTTGTCAAAAGTGCCCCATTTTGGAAGGTAAAGTCTATGTTCATTCTATCTCCATCTCAGCTAGTTCACACTTTCTTCGCTGTCCCTTCATCCCATTCTACCCATTTCCCTTCAGTCTCAGCTAATGAATCTAGTATCTATTTGAGCAGTAAGTGGACATGTTCAGGTAAGAAATTCCTCAACATCTGGCCTCCAGTTTACCCATGATTTGCATGAATATTAACCTTTACCTCCTTTTTTGCTGCTCTCCAAGGAAGTGTTAACCTCACATTTGTGCTATTTGGAGGCAAATTTGAGACCTTCAGATTACTGAAATGTTCTTTCATAAGTAGCCGTGAGGCAGGACAATGGTCACCATCCACTCAAGAAGGCAGGTTGCAGAGGAAACAATTATCTATGAGATAGACACAGAAAGCTGCTGGCCCACGCAACACCCGTGTGCACATCCTGGCAGGTGCGGCCCAGCACCAGGGTGTATAGGCTCGGTCACTCTACAAGCAGTCTTCATAACCAGATGCAGGAGCCCTAGATAGACACCAGCATCAAGGAAGGCAAGGAAGAAAAAGTGTTTGTTAAGAAGTTTGGAAGTCAAAGAGGAGAGGTTGAATTTGAATCACTGATAAACACAGATAGAGAACATGAGGTAGAAACAGCCTATTTCGAAATTCCTAATGGATATTTGCTATGAACTTCAGGCACTATAGAACTTTCTTCATGATGAGTGGGCACCAAATTTTCTAATGCAATATTTTCCCAATGTTTCTGCTCACTTCCTCTTGCCTTATCTCATTTCCTCAATTGCCCAGATTTCTGTGTGGGAATCACAACTTGGTAAAAGCTATAATCTCTTCCTGACAGGGAACATCAAGATCTGACTTTTTTTCTTAGATTGTCTATTTAAATGCAAATCCATTAGATAATTTCAACTAATTTTTCAACTTTATGCTGTGCAGATGCAGCTTAAATGTAAATTTCCTAAATTGGAAAAATACAATTAAAATAAGAAAATTAAATATAAGGCAGACGCATCCTTCTTTTTTTCCTTTCAAATTTTTTATACGCTACTCCCCAAGGTTTAGTTGAAAATTCTGAGAAGGAGCATGAAATTAGTTTCCTTAATGAAACAAGATGTCCTGTTTAAGCAAAATAATTTCTTCAGTTCTCCTACTCAAAAGAACATATTTAGTTGAAGAATGATGGAGAGAGATAAAGTTTGGGGGGATGAAAAACAAAACCAGCCCTGCAAAAGACACTACTTCAAGAATAATACATAATCTTTATTACTCTGTTGATAGATAGTTATGACAATATATGAGCATTGTTTTGAGTTGATAACACTGTTCTATCAGTTCCAAAATGTAAAAATTGTATCATGTAGTTTCTTGATGTAATGCACACATAAATAAAAAAACAAATCAAAGCAAAATGATTTTTCATATGGAAATGAAAAGGCATGAAGAGATAGAGGTAAGTAAACATGCTTTCTCAACCCCACAGAAAAGCATAGCACTACACTGAAAACACTTCTATTAGATTTTAAACCTGTTGATCGGCAAGCTATTTTGCTATCGTTTCCCTTGGAGATGCACTGGATACGCACACACATAATCCAATTCATTTCTCATATGCAACAACACTTACAGTTGAGTAAAAACAAACGGCCTTCTAATCTCATGACATTTAGAAAACAGCATGTGGAAAAGAAATTACAGTATGGATTTGGCAGTAAAATAAAATGGCAGAAGTGGAATCCCTCATCTATTCTTCTTCAGCTTGAGGGAGATCTAAATTAAGAAGGTGGTAAAGGTAAATTGAGCCAACCATAAACACAGCAACCTATTTCAAAAGCATTTCATTCTTAAATGCACCAGTGATTCATTTATCCATCTATTCCTTTGGCATTTTTCCATAACTTGTAAATTTTGAAAGTTGGCCTTTGAGACAAGTTACTGACAACAAGCTCAATCTCTTTCAATTTAGGAAAATCAAGTCTACTCAAAGTGGACTGTACTTAAAACTTTGCATTTTGAAAGGTAGCAAGCTGTTATAAAAAATGAAATCTCTTCTCTATGGTAATGGAGTTAGAAGCCTCCAATACAACAGTGCTAACAATAAGATTTTGAAAGCAATTTTAACCCACAAAGTCAAGCAATGACCTGTAGGATTGATTTTACTTCACTGAGGATGTATTAATGTGTTATTTCTTTGGGTTTCAGCAGTAACAGATTTATTTCACTATAAAAACAAAACAATGAAGTCGACTCTAATTTTTTTTATTTTTTTAAAGATTTATTTTGTTTTATTTTATTTTATTTTAAAGAAAGACAAAGAGCACACATGTGCAAGGGGGGGGGGCAGAGGGAGAGGAAGAGAAGCAGACTCCCCACTGAGTGTGGAGCCCTAGGCTCCATCCCAGGACCCTGAGATCATGACCTGAGCCAAAATCAAGAGTTGGTTGCTTAACTGACTGAACCACCCAGGGACCCCTCAACTCTAGTTTTAAATGACTAAATTATTTCATGCTTATCTACTTTATGAAATATTTTTTTAGAATTAGACCTTGGGAACTACTTTAATGTATTAGGCTAATGTTCTGCAGTTCCTAACAATATAGCTTCTTTGGCCAAAGGCATTGCTTTAATCTACAAAAATACTCCTTATGCAAATAGGGCAATTGTATAAATTCCACTTTCTAAGTTGACATTAAGACATTATTTAGCCTTGGGGTGCCTAGGTGGCTTAGTCAGTTAAGGGTCTGCTTGGGCTCAGGTCATGATCCCAGGGTCCTGGGATTGAGTCCCACATCAGGCTCCCCGCTCGGCAGGGGGTCTGCTTCCCCCTCTCTCTCTGCCGACCGCTCCCCCTCTTTATGCTTATGCTCTCTCTTTCTCAAATAAATAAAATCTTTTTTAAAAAAGACATTATTTAGCCTTCTCATAATAAGAACTGAGGTTGATCATGGTGCTATTCAGGAAAATAAATAGTTTTTTATATTTATAAATATTAACTGCAAAAGAGAAAAACAAAACATGCTAGCACGTGAGCTTATATCTTTAGAGAGTAGATATAATCCATCAAGTTCTCAATTAAACACTATTTTCTCTGGGGTGCTTGGGTAGCTCAGTCGGTTAAGTGTCTGCCTTCGGCTCAGGTCATGATCCCAGGGTCCTGAGATCAAGCCCTACATCAGGCTCCCTGCTCAGCGGGGAGCCTGCTTATCCCTCTCCCCGCTTGTCCTCTCTCTCTCAAATAAATAAACAAACACTATTTTCTCATTAAGTGATTTTATAGAATGGAGTGTGGCTACCTTCAAAACTGAATGATTTTAATGAGACAATCAAGATAACAATTATACGTATGGCACTGGGGGTTATACCCGTTTTTATCCCATCTCTCCTCCATCTCTCACTGCTTCATTTTCAAACCCTCCTGCTCCAGAAATTTCTACAGATTGGGTTTAGCCCTGTCTTTTCTGTTTTTATCTTATAAGTTTTGAGATTTTATAAAGTAGGACAGTTATCACATATTTTCCATAGTTGCTGCTGTCTAGTATGTGATGTTCTAATATGTGATGAACAGGCTTCATTTTTAAAATAATTTATTAAGATCATGCCTCTTATAAAAATTAATTCATTGCTCTACCAAATAAATTTCATAAGTTTGAAATTTTGAGCTAAGTGGGACTGGGGTAAAGTAAATTACTCAACCTACTATATATGGGGCCTACAATTGTTGGTGGTTTTTAAAAGTTAGCAGCTCTCATGATAGTTCCAAATTTGTTGGAGGAAGAAATGGTGGAGGGAATATCAAGGATAAATGTCTAACTCTTCTCTATACAATAAAACATAGGTCTGGAAGAGTGGGGCTAGACTACACAACAAAAATGTCTTTAGGACAATTTTACAACTAAAAATTTATATTAAACATAGTTGTTTTATCAAATCAACTCATTTTATATACAAATACAGATATATACTGTTTTTCTGATACATATTTTGCACAGTTGTTCCCTGTGAGGCATCAGAAAGTAAAAATCCAAGTGAGCTAGACTGAGAAAATGATCCACTGTACTCTCTATAGTAAACTCCATCTCTTTACTAAAGCACGGAGGAGAATTGATATTTTGAAAAAATAGAGGTACATCTTGAACAATGTCATTCAACATAGGCGTCAATGCACTAACCACTGGGCAGAAGAAACTACTAAAACCTACATGGCTTTTTTATTGTACTGCAGAATAAAAAGGCAGGGCCTATGTTCTTCACTTGATGTATTCTCTTCTTTTCTAATGCCATTGAAGTGTAATAGAATAGCTATTGTTGGGCTATTTTCTGCCTGTAATAGAATCTTTGATTTATAAAGGTGCTGAATCATGCATTAGTCTTATTTCTCAGTATACACACAGGAGTCAGTTCAACCAGAACTGAAGGGCTGCAACCATGATAGAACTCGGCAGCTGTTTAACATCACACAATATAATCATGCATATGAAAGAGCAGCAAGGATTTCACTTTATTGATTTAATTTCAGAACATTTGCACATTACAACAGCAATCATACCAAGACATTTTCATTTTAAGGGACACCACTGGTCCACGTTTAATGAGATTCTATCCTCAATAGAATTTGAGGGTCATACAATTTCAGAGTTAGAAAATTCTGCAGAGAATCTCTTCCCCTCCCCCTCAATTTCTATACTAAGAAACCAAGGCCCAAAAGAGGTTAAATGATTTGACCAAGATCACATGGCTGGTAGATAGCTCTGACTAGAGCCCAATTCTGAGCCCTTTGATCTTTTTATATAGCACAATTATTGAAAATAAAAAAATATGTAATTCAATTCTTCTTATGTTGCACACAAAATATGGTATTTAAAATACACATTAGGAACCAGTTATTCTTAGCAATTATGTGGCATGAAACAGAATGAATGGCAATCATTCAGTGTGCCTTTGTCTCACTGAAAATTCCTATAGATTTTCTAGGTTTGAGTACTTGGCTATGAAGAAATTCAATATAGTAAAAGTGGATTCCGGGAGGGACACAGTGAACATTTGTTCTGAGTAGGACTTCTTTAAGTAAGTTTCTTAATTTCCTGGGTCATTAACTTTTCTAGTATTCTAATCTCACACGATCTTAGTTAGGCTCCTCAACTTCCTGAAATCTGAGGGAGAATAAGAAAGAAACATTTCTAAAAAGACAAAAAAAAAAGTGGTTGAACAAAATTGTAGCTGAATGAACAAGTACTCCTATTTCCCCAAGTATTCCATAATGAGTGACATAACTGATAGTAGCTAAGATCAAGGGAAAGAAGTATATTTTATTTTACCTTCATTAGTTGTTTCAGTTAAAGACTATTGATGCCCAGTTTTGACATTAACCCTAGAGGCACCAAACCCACGCCATTTTTAACTGCTATAGATGAGAGATCCAGGCTGCCTGGAACCCAAGCTAGTGGCACCGTAAGCATCTGGCAAGCCAAGAATTGCCAAAACACAGAGAAAAGGTTAAATGACTGAAAATACTTAGCAACAAGTAATTCCAAAAAAATATCTAATCCTTAAACTCGCCCTTTAAAGCCTGCTGTGATCAGTAGGTGAGTGATCTAAGCGGTTGTAAACTCTACCTAGAAGCCAAGTAAACAGTAGTTGAGGGGCGCCTGGGTGGCACAGTTGTTAAGTGTCTGCCTTCGGCTCAGGGCGTGATCCCAGCATTCTGGGATCGAGCCCCACATCAGGCTTCTCCACTAGGAGCCTGCTTCTTCCTCTCCCACTCCCCCTGCTTGTGTTCCCTCTCTCACTGGCTGTCTCTCTCTGTCAAATAAATAAATAAATAAATAAAATCTTTATTTAAAAAAAAGTAAATAGTAGTTGAGGTCCCAGGAAGTGAAAGGACAGAAAAAGAAAAGCTAGGTCAGGGAAAGTGGGAGGTGCTCCTCACAATTAATAACATTTTTAAAAAAGATTTTTAAATTTTTAAGTCACCTCTACACCCAAGATGGGGCTCGAACCCACAACGCTGAGATCAAGAGTTGCACGCTCTACCAACTGAGCCAAACAGGCACCCCAACAACATTTTAAATACAGAAAACACTGTTACTTGCATGTACTCATATAAACTATAAATGTTCATTATTAAACCATTGTTTTTAACAAACTGGAAACTACATGAATATGCATCAATTGGTACATGACTAAATTAATAACTTCACACTGATACTTTGAAATAGCACACTTCTATTATATTGAATGTACTAGGTCCAGATGTGTTGACTTCAAGGTGTATCCTTGACATAGAGTTACATTTTTTTTAAAGATTTATTTTATTTATTTGAGAGAGAGCAAAGCAAGAGAGAGAGCACGAGCGGAGGTAAGGGGCAGAGGGAGAGGGACAAGCAGACTCCCTGCCGAGCAGGGAGCCTGATGTGGGGCTCGATCCCGTGACCCTGGGATCATGCGCTGAGCCAAAGGTAGATGCTTAATGACTGAGCCACCCAGGTGCCACAGACATAGAGTTAAATTTTAAATGCTCAATAATATTGTATTTTATCATACTAATTTCATAAAATCTGTTTTTGTACATCTCTAACCATATAAGGGTATATTTGTTTTTATATATGTACATACAGAAGAAAGCAGGGGGAAAGAAAACCCATTAGATTCTAAATGGTGGTTACATTCCAGAGGCAGAATTGGAGTGTGGTGGAGGGGGAGACCACTGATTTCATTTTAGATCTTCTGATAATGTCTATATAATGAGCATATGTAATTTATTCAATTAAATCACTGGGTTTTGTTGTTTTTTTATTTTTATTTTTATTTTATTTTTTAAAAAGATTTTATTTATTTATTTGACAGAGATAGAGACAGCCAGCGAGAGACGAAACACAAGCAGGGGGAGTGGGAGAGGAAGAAGCAGGCTCATAGCGGAGGAGCCTGATGTGGGGCTCGATCCCAGAATGCTGGGATCACGCCCTGAGCCGAAGGCAGATGCTTAACCGCTGTGCCACCCAGGCGCCCCTGAAGTAGTTTTTTTTTTTAAACTGAGCTTCAAAATAACAAGTTTCTAGAAACACATACTATTTCCTTATAAAGACCCAAATAAAACACTTGGCAGTTCCTAAATAGACTACTAAAATGCAAATACTTAACAAAGATATATACATGAACATATGGCCAAGAAGAAGGAACAGTGAATTGAAAATCAATGGTGTTCTCTAGAAGTCAATAGTCTTAAACTTTGGTTCTTGCTATCCTCTTTACAACTGTGGTCTCAAGCAAGCTTTAAACAAGATTTCTTTTACGGAGTCTCTGTAAAAGGCAAGGCAAACACTGAGCAAACAGAGTTACACTTCTCTTTTGAGATCCCTTTGAACTGAAAGCCAAGATATTTGATAAAGCAGTGATGAAGTGTGAAACCGTGTGATATTATTGCATGGCAAAGGCCTTAGAAAGTCTGTGTAAGAGAAGATCAGTATAAGTTGGTCTGACGGAGGCAAGTTACCATGGATGAAGGAGACTTAAGTGGGCTTCATACAATGCATCACTAGACTTCGCATTGAAAAATCCAAGAAACTGATTTTGTATTGCCAGATCCAACAGATAGCTTGCTGGATTTTGATCCTCTGTTGGGCACCAATTACCACATTCTCTGGTTGAAGTATCAGGTACTTTTAATTTCATGGGAACATTCTCATTTTCTCCTGTTTCTCATCCTAACTCCTTTTTGAAGTCTATAATAATTAACTTCTCTTTCCTTGTCTCCTGCCTTACCTTTTATATCCCAAGGGCTCTATCCAGACCACTGCTCTATTCATTCTACGTGATAGGCCTGCATGATTCATTCCCCCTTTTCCTCCTTTTAACTACCATTTAAATTCCAATGGCCCTTGGTTCTTATCTCACCCCAGAGCTTCACATTTATATATCCAACTGTTGGTTGCAAACATCCACTTGAATGTTCCATAAAAACTCAAACTCAGGTTCCTTTTTCTTCACTCTACAACCCTAAGACCTGCCCCTATTCTTGTATTCCATTTCTTAGTGAATATACTATTTATAAAGTTAGCCAAGCCGGAAATATGTTCTTCTTAAATTTCTTTTTCCTCCATACCCTCAGAAATAATAAAAATATATCCCCCATTCATTTATTTCTCCTTTTATTCTCTGAAAACACCCTAAGGACTACAGTAGCATTTGTGTGCTAGAGGTCAATGATTCGAAGACAGGCTCAAATGACTCTTACAAAATAAAGACTGGAATTATCTACAGCAGTACTTCTCAAGGAAGGATTTTACCCCCAGGGGACACTTGACAATGTCAGAAGACGTTTTTGGTTGTCACAACTAAAGGAGGGAGGGCTTCCTAGTTGGTAGAGGCCAGGGATACTACAAAACATACTATAATGCATAGGACAGTCCCACCACAACAAAATCTCTCCCACCAAAATGTCAGTAGTACCGCAACTGATAAACTCCGACTTAGGGTTTTGTATTCCAACTGGAGGAATTTTAAGACATATTTACAGATTGGATTGTAGAACCAGTATATATCCACTCTCTAAGAACACAGCCCAATATTCTTATGTGACTAAGTCATGGAGATGATTTATTTTGAATCAGTATTAGTAATATTACAGTGGACACATCCTAAGGTGGCCTTCGGTGAGTCATGTCTTTATATAATCCCTTCTTCTTGATATCCATGGAAACTGTGACTTGCTCCTAGCCAATAGAATATAGCAAAGGTGATGAGATAATCACTCTCTTGATTAAATTACATAAAACTCCCTCTTAGCACATGGGGGCAAGAGGAAGTCTGCTGCTAGCCCTTGAAGAAACAAGCTACGTTATCAAAGGGCCATTTAGGAAGGAATGTAGGGGTCTCTAGGAACTGAGAGTTTATCCAAAACACTGCAAGGAAGCAAAAACCTCAGTCCTACAATTATAAGGAACCGTAAGGAACTGAATTCTGCCAACAACCACAGGAGTTTGGAAGAGGATGCCAAACTACAAATGAGAACACCAGCCAGCTAACACCTTGATTGCAGCCTTATGAGACTCTAGGCAGAGAACCCAGCTAAGCTGTGCCAGGACTCTTGGCCCACGGAAACTATGAGATAATAAATGTATGTTGTTTTAAGCCATTACATTTATGATCATTTATTATGCCACAACAGATAACAATACAAATGCTATTAGGGAAAAAAAGAAGCAAAGAGAAACCGGAAAAGTGAACACAAATGTCTTGGGTGAATAAAGTATGACAATTTGTAAGTTTTATTCTCTTCTAGCCATTGATTTATTTCAAATCCTTTGCTTTTTTTTTTTATATTTGAGAGACAGTATTAACATACATATTAATGTAAATAGATACCTTAAGATACTCCCAAGGTTTGTTTTCACTTCAAAACTTAGCAATGACATAGTTATGGTGAAGAGAATTTTGGCTGAAGGTCTAGAATTAAAAAGAATACATCAGCAAATGGATGGTCGAGTGTGACGACATGTATATGATATGGACATGATACAGATTTCTGTGTTTTTAGCCTTGTTTAGTAATTTAGGTTTGATGACCATTTACTTTAGTTATTTTCAATACATATTATTAAATTTCAAATGGATGTGATGTCTCTCTGGTGCAAAACAGTTAAAAAAAACACAGTCAGATTTGCTGGTAACTTAGCAGAGGATGAGAAATATGCTGTGTAACGAACAACAGAGGAGACATGAAGGATACAGAGCTAACCTGTGATTATTTCAGTACTTCGCAATAGCCACATCCGTTAAGATGACTACGTTATATTAAGTATTAGGAGATTTCTTCAAATCTGAAATACTTTGAAATTTTTAGACATCATAAAATTTTCTTTTTTTCTTACAGATCTAGACCCTTTACAGCAGAGATCATCAAACTATGAACAGCTCACTGCTTGTTTTTGGACAGTCCAGAAGCTAAGAATGGGTTTTACATGTTTAAATGGTTGAACACAATGAAAAGAAAAGTAATATCTAATGACCTGAAAACTGGGATATTCAAATGCCAGAGCAGATAAATAAAGTGTTAGTGGAACCCAGCCACACAGGATTTACACACCGTCTCTGGCTGTCTCGAGCTACACCAATAGAGACAAGTAGTTGAGATAGAGACTGGATGTAGCCTGCAAAACTTAAAATATATCTGTCCCTTTTTAGAAAAAGTTTGCTGATCCTTTCTTTAAAATATGTTGTTTTGAAAACCACCCTAAAAAGAAAGAATACATGCATACATTGTATTTAGTATGTGTGATGTATGTATTTATATGTGTGCATATCTATAATTCTATTTTTTCTTTAATACACCTATTTGATATTTTATTCAGTTTCAATTAAACATCACATTCCATAAATATAGGATATGACTTTTATATATATATATATATATATATATATATATATATATATATATAGCTCCATTCTTCAGGACTCTAGGGTAGAGGCTTCAAGTTTGGGTTCCATTATTTTTTTCTTTATCTCCCTTTTTTATGGATGTTTCACGCCTCATCCTAACTGCACAAAGCCTCCAAGATATTCCTGAGACCCACAGCCCTGCCTCCACATTTTCCGGAGTGTTTCACACCATCCGGCGACTTCTTTACAAAGGCCCTGCAGGGGCAAGGAGTTGTAAATCATTGCCTGGCATTTCCAAAGGGTTAACAAAAGGGATGGAAATTCTACTAGCGTGGCTTGAGGAGGACAGGCCAGTCCCGATCATCCCTGTCTGGACGGTTTGATAGCATGATGTCTCTATAAAATGGAAACAGGCCCAAAAGGAAGATAAAGATGCCAATAGTAAAGGTTAGAAAACTCTAGTAAAATTACTCTAAGAAACATACAAGCATCATGGCTGCTTTTGACACGTAAAAAGGGAGAGAGATTAATTAATGTATTGTTTACTGCTGTGGACATTAGGCTGTTTTGCTTGTGACAGAATGATTTTGAAACACACTGGAGATTTGTCTGATATTTATCTTCTTAGACTTTCTCAGTATGTAGAATTCATTTGTAATTGGGCTTGTTAAACAAGGAGACATAAAAAAAATATGTTTTAAGATGCATGTTTTTGCAGCTAAGCATTTAAATTTTTATTCTTCCTTCCATTTACAACCTTAATTTTACTAATATCTGTGATATGTGAAGATAATACAAAAGCCAATTCTTTTTTTTTAATTCCAGTACAGTTAACATACAGTGTATTAGTTTCAGATGTAAAATATAGTGATTTGACACTTCCATACGTCACTCGGTGCTCATCACAACAAGCGCCTTCCTTAATCCCGGTCACCTATTTCATCCATCCCCCCTATCCACCTCCCCTCTGGTAACCATCAGTTTGTTTTCTAGAGTTAAGAGGCTGTTTTCTGGTTTGTCTTTTTTTTCCTCTTTGTTTGTTTGTTTTGTTTCTTAAATTCCACATGTGAGTGAAATCGTATGGTATTTGTCTTTCTCTGACGGACTTATTTCACTTAGCCTTATACTCTCTAGATCCATCCATGTTGTTGCAAATGGCAAGATTTCATTCTTTTTTATGTCTGAGTAATATTCCATTATACACATAATAATATATAAAATATATCACATTATATGAGATATCACATTATATAAATGATATATGTAAGTGATATATATATATATATATATATATATATATATATATATAATGTGATGTCTTTTGTCTTTGCTTCTTTTTTCCCTAATGGCATATACAAATGACTCTTCTTCTTTATCCATTCATCTATTGATGGACAGTTGAGCTGTCTCCGTATTTTGGCTATAGTAAATAACGCTGCAATAAACATAGGGGTGCATATATCTTTTTGAATTCGTGTTTTCATTTTCTTTGGGTAAATACCCAGTAGTGGAATTCCTGGATTCTAAGGTAATTCTATTTTTATTTTTATTTTTTGAGGAAACTCCATACTATTTTCCAGAGTGGCTGCACCAGTTTGCATTCCCACCAACAGTGCAAGAGGATTCCCCTTACTCCACATCCTCACCAATGCTTGTTGTTTCTTGTGTTTTTTGTTTTGGCCATTCTGACAGATGTGAGGTGATATCTCAGTGTGGTTTTGATTTGCATTTCCCTGATAATGAGTGATGGTGAACATCTTTTCATGTGCCTGTTGGCCATCTGTATGTCTTCTTTGGAGAAATGTCTCTTCATGACTTCTGCCCATTTTTTAATTGGATTATTTGTGTTTTGGGTGTTGAGTTGTATCAGCTCTTTATATCTTTTGGACACTCTCCCTTTATCAGATGTCATTTGCAAATATCTTCTCCCATTCAGTATGTTGTCCTTTAGTTTTGTTGTTTCCTTTGCTGTTGTGGCACTCTTTTGATTGGGCTCCAGTCAAGGGCACATTGGAGGGGGCAGGTCTGAAGGCGAGTGGGGGCGGGGCGGGGGAGGAGGTTGTGCTGTTAGCAAGTTAGGTAACAAGTATCACGCTGCACTGGTTCCTGCAGATGTCTGTGTGTCTAGGCTGGGGGAAGGGGGAAGGAAATGGCACCCGTCAGTTCTTTTGTTCTTGGAGAAGTCACCCAACAATCCCTCCCGGGCCCTCCAGCACAGGCTCTGAAATTACTAAACAAATCTCCCTCCCCTAAACCCCAGGCATTTTTCAAACTGCTGTTTCTATGCTCTGTGGGGCTGTGTGTTGTGCCATCTCTTTAAGGGCAGGGACTCAAGATTCCTCCTGTCCTCCCAGCTCTCCCATAGACAAGCCAGATGATTTTTGAAGTTCCAGGTGTTAAGTCCCACTGATTCTAAGAACTCATGAAATTATGGTTTTCATGTGGGTGCCCAGTGCCTGGGGCACTTGGGGCTCCCCTTTTCATGCTAATGGCTTTCCGCCTTCCCACTGACAGTCTCCCTGGGTCCATTTAGCTCCCAACTGCATCTCCCCTGTCCTACCATCTTCGATGTAGCTTCTTCTCTACATTTAACTGTGGAGAGACTGTTCTGCCAGTCTTCAGATTGTGTTCTGGGTCATTTACACTGATGTGGGTATTATCTAGTTGTAACTATGGAATGAGGTAAAAATAGGGTCCTTCTATTCCACCAGGTTCCCTGGAAGATCCGCCACAAACCCCAATTCATATATGAATGGAATACTTTATAGAAATCTCATACGAGGCCTCTACTCTAACCTCTCTCGCCCAATAGAATGTCCTCATCAATGTTCCTGTCAATACTTACTGGGAAACAGAAAAGATCAGGGTCCTGTTACGGAATGGTGTTAACTGTGGCTCTGGGCCAGGAACCCAGAATTACTTCAATCCTACTTAGCCCAGCAAGATCTTCCCTATCACCTTCTTAAGGAAGGTACATGAGAGGCACAGAAAATAAAGAGATCCTTTATTGTTCAATGGGGCTTTGTTCCTAAACCTCACACAGAGTACTACAAGATGATTTAGGTCACCTGTCAGGGTCCATAATCCTGTAGTCTGGAGGAGAGATACTTAGAGCTTAGAATCATAGCAGGCTGAGTGGCCTTCTGGCTTCCATAGACCCACAGTCAAAAGTTTTGGTTTACTATTTCAACTAGACAAAAGGCTGCACCCAATTTTCAAGTTAAATCCTGGCCCTTAGCCCCCACTCCTATAAATAAGAAAAAAACATGTCAATGGAGAAAAAAAGAGAGGCTCAGATCTGAGTAAGAGGCCAAACCATGTGGATGAAGGGAGTGTGGAGACAGGAGAGAAAGGTCAAGGTCATTTGCGGGGGCCCTTTACATACTCAGAGCACCAGATGAGGATCATAACATTTTCTTGAAGAAAGAATAATGAGGAAAAGAGAGCCTGAGTTAATCTGAAAATCTGTCCTCTTAATAATCCAAGTTATATCTCTCTTTTCTTTGTAACTTCTTCTCAATGATTTCTTCTAGCACTGCACTCTGAATACAAATAGGTAAAGCCAATCAAATAATTGTTCAAGAAGTGGCTGGAATTGCAGGATTTACTCTCTCTCACCTCCCAAGGAAAACTTCATCACTACTCCCCCTCCCCATACACATACACAAAGAGGTAGCAAAAGGTAACATTTGAATGCACAGGGAACCCTGACTTTAGGAAACCACAATTTTTTAAAGGGGGGCTGCCAGTGAACCTGCCCAGCCTTTACTATTGAAGGAGACATTATCTTTTTTTTATTCCGGATAGCAAAAAAATCTGCCCTCTGTTTCCTACCCCAGAGGGAGACACTTTTTATCTTTCAAGGCTGTTTGTACAGCAACAAACAGCCTTGAAGTGTAGTTCAAAACAAAAGCTGATACAAGATGTGCAAAATGTGAGAAATCCCTGGATGCCTGTCTCCCCAAGTGTATGTATGTACACACACACACACACACACACACACACATATTATTGTACTCTTCACACTCAGAGAAATTAATTTTTGCATACATTGGATCCATTTTAATATATTTTGTGACATGCTTTTGCCATAGGCATCTTTCCTTGTTAGCATACCTTATTCTTTATAGCAACTACATAGTATTCTGTAGTACTTACATATCAAGGTTTATTCAAACTTTTGAGTCATTTCCCTATGAATGAATTTTTAGTTATTTCCCAAAGTTTTATTATTGCAAAAAAAAAAAAGATGCTGGGAAAAACAGTCTTTATAGAGCCTTTTTATCTTTGTGCATATGTCTGGGTATTTCTGCAGAAAAAATAAAGAGAAATGGAGTTACTTGATCAAAAAGACATGCATTGAAAAATTTGAAGGATATATACAAGTTGCCTGTGTCAACTTATATTCCTCCAAAAGTATTTGAGAATATCCAAGTGCTGTTATCCTATGTGTGCTAAAATATTTATATGTCCCTACTAAGGATAAACCTACGGAAAGACATGATTTAAAATGCTCATTGGATAGTACTTTGGGTTTTAATGCAATTTTGTCCTCTCTATTAAATTTATCCTTATACAAATCCTGGGAGCTGGGTATTATTAGTTCCAATTTTAGATGAGCAAAGTGAGGCATTTCAGTAAATGAGGAAGCAATGGAAAAGAGAGATGTAATCAGGACTTCTGTTGCTAATTTCTTATATTTTATATTCAGTGCTGCTGGCTTCCCCTCACACAAATAAGGTATGTGCAGTCCAGAAGGTCATACATCAAAAAGAATGCAGGAACTTCCTACTGGAGCATTTCTAGAATGTATTTCATCCCCCAAAGGCAACTTTAGTATATAGCTTCATCACATTTTCTAAAATTGAGTTTCATAGCAATGGACTTGCAACCGGGGACTCATATTGAACTTGAAGTCAACTAAAACTTCAGGTTCCTTTTGTGCTGTGGTTGTGGTCATTATTGTTGCTTTAACATAAACTACCACTTATCAAGGTTTCCCCAACCTGTTTATATATGCCATTGATTTTTTTATCCTGACTGAAGAACTTCACATGTATTGTTGCAAGATATAAATGCACCATATTGCTGTTAGCTCATATTTCCAATGTGTCAACATCTTTTTGACACTTGATTCTGTCATCCGTCATATTGGCTGACTCTCCCAATTTCGCATCATCCATGAATTTAACAAATATACATCCTTTCCATGAATTAACTCAACTCACTAGAATGTTGAACAGGATACATCCAAACCCAAGCACATGTCGTTCTACCAGCATCGTGTCCAAAGGTGGGCATCATTCCATTTATAACCCTGTCTTGCTTTTCATCAGGAGAGCTATGGCCCTGAATTGAAATGAGTCTGATGTCACTAGCCCAGGCGTGGGGTATATGAGATGACTGTGGTAGGAAGAAACACTAATGGAAAGGAGAAAGCTGCTATTTTTCACACAGATCTATAGTCAAACAGGCCTCCTGGGAAAGGTAGTAGAGAAGGACAGCATATAAATTGAATTAAATTCTCATAAAATGAGATGCCCTTAATTTATTTTTTCCTAAGCATCAGTGTAATGAATAATTAAAAATGCCCTTTCTCGTCTTAGATTTGCAGAAAGCAGTGAATTTCTCATATCCACTTGGCAGCTTTATTAGCTACTATTGTTTCTTTTTTTCAAAGAGGTCATCCGCCTGCTGAATTGTTTCTTTCTTTTTTTTTTTGGCAAGTATGTTTCAATGCTTTTATTTGCATGATTATGTTCAAAGCTCCCATGTCTAATAAATGCATTGAATGTAGAAAAAAGGCGGAAGGATAATATTGGATATGAAGGAAATGATACTTTAAATGCCCATTTGTAATTGTGCTCTTAATTAAAGACCAGTCGAGAAGAACTTTAGGTATAAAACCATTTTCTTTCATTTTTACTTAGAACTTTCCTATTTTCAAGATGAAGAAGAAATTTCTTTTTTCTCAGTTAAGTTGCCATTGGGAAATTTGCTCTAGTGAGAGGACCCAACTTATGTTTTTAAATATTATAATTACATTAATTCCTTAGTAGTAGTAGCAGCAAAGCAGGGATCAAATCTGGAACATACCCAAGCTTGAGAGAATAAATCCATGACAACTGCATCCCCAAGGCACTGTAGGATACAGTGTTGGTAATATCCAGAGCATAAGGCAATCCCAAACCTTTCGGTGAAGGAGGAAGAAACACCACCAGGAGAGCGTTGACGAAGCCCACAGATGTTACCGACATGGCTAATCTTCAATGTCAGGATCTGCCCCAGAGAGCAACGCTTTTTGGCCAAGTTCTGATCTTTGGGAACTTCACTGCATGGTCCTATTGTGTACCTAAAACGCTGTTTGCAATAGAAAACCCAGCCCTTGATCATTCCAACAAATTTATTCATATTTCAAGATGTAACATCAATGTGACCAGTCTTGTTCATCATGATCAAGCCTAGTATTGAAATAGCACTGGGGCACACACCACTGCTATTTTTCTTGCATGCAAGAAATAAATAACAAATACAATCCATCCTAGATATTTTTTGCTTTGGATTTCACTTTCTTATATGACTCAATTTTTATTTCTCCCTCTCTTTCTTGTTTGAAATGACTAATTCTATGCAGTAACTACTTAGTCTAATAAGATGACTCTGCAAAAAATATTGCAACAGTAGGAGGGAGATAACTATGCCCGAAAGGTCGTTTTTTTGTGTGTGGAGTAAATAGAACAAGTAACAGTAATGTGCATGACATTCATTACTTGTGGATTTATAAACATCTATCACAAAATCACTAGTACTACAGGGCTAAAGGGCACTTTAAGTACTTTTCTCCTCTTCTACAGTATTTAAACTTTTCTAACATATGTGACCTTATTAGTTATAGAAATTTCTTGCTTCTTTTCCAGACTTTAATTCTGTGAAGTTGACTGTAGTTTCATTGATCACTCAATCCCCAACAGGTTTGATAGTGCCTGGCAAATAATAGGCATTCAATGAATATTTGTTAATCAGATCTTCTCTATGTAAGGTAGAGAAAGAAAAACCCTGAAAGATTGATGTCATTTGCAGGGATCAGCTGAAGCCCTGGATCTTCCAATAAAATCTTATGTTATTAACTATTTTGCATTTGAATCTTGCCTTGCTTCCTTTATTTGCCTGGAGGACACAAATCATGTATTGAACGTCTAGAACATTGTCTTTGTTCCTCCATGTGCTCAATTCCAGTACAAAGGAGGTCTTTACAAAAAAACATATGGTGGGGCACCTGGGTGGCTCAGTCAGTTAAGTGTCCAACTCTTGATTTCGGCTCAGGTCATGATCTCAGGGTTGTGAGACCGAGCCCTGTGTTAGGTTCTGCAAAGGGTGTGGAGCCTGCTTAAGATTCTCTCTCTCTCAGGGAGGCAAACCATAATAGACTCTTAACTCTAGGAAACTAACTGAAGGTTGCTGAAGGGGATGTGGGTGGGGGGATGGGGTAACTGGGTGAGGGGCATTAAGGAGGGCACCTGACATAATAAGCACTGGGTGTTGCTGTATGCAACTGATGAATCACTAAATCTACCTCTGAAACTAAAATAAAAAAGGGGGGGTTCAAATTACCATTTGGACACCTGGCTTAAGGGGCAATATACTATAATCAGTAGGGGACTTGTTTTCCATTTTATCCTACAATTATCTTACAATGTTGTATAGTGTATTTATGTGGCTGTGTTTTGATTAAATCATATTCCCATGAGTCATAAAAAAAAGATTCTCTCTCTCCCTCTCCCTCTGCCTCTTCCCTCAACGCTCTCTCTCTCTAAAAACAAACAAAAACACAAATGGACTACTTTATTCTAAAATTGTGTTGTTAAAAAATGTTTTATGAAAAAAAGTTTTATGGTCAAATCCAGCTGCTCTATTGTAAATTGTTGACCCACCATTTTTCCTTGCCAAAAATCTCCCAGATTCCTATGAATCTCAGGGCAATGTAGAGAACACGGGGTAAAAATTTCTATTGTTTGGTAGTTCTTCCAAAAGAAAATCTATGCCTTTGACTGCCCACTTTAGACACTTAGAAATCCGGTAAGATAAAACCTATTCAGTAAAGATATCATGCAACAATATATATCGCACCCCACCTCCTCGAGGAGAAAAGTACAAAGGTAAACCACATGAACCTATTTCCTTCATTGTGCATAACACTTCTGAGAATAGCGTCACTCTAAAATGCTAATCCTTACTCAGTGCTCTCAGGCCTTGTCCTCATCCCCCGTAGGAGCAGTTCTCTCAGACAGTGGCCACTAGTTCAGTCACCAGTAAGCAAAGGCATAAAACTGATAAACATAAATTCCTCTGCCCTTAGCCAGGGAAACAATAAATAAATTCAACAGATATGTAATGAGCAGGCTGCCCAGCCAGTGTTCTGAGCTCCCCAAGCAGGGATTTAAGTCCAAATATGCACCAGTGTGTCCCCAGCAGACAAAAAGCAGACAAAAGAGAGAACCAAGATAAAAGAATGCAGGCCCCCCAAAATTCAACCAGCAGTTTAGTACCCAGTAATCATAACAATCTGTTCAGATCAAACACTAATATTCTCTGCCCTTAGAAGTCTCCTTAGGTCCAGCCAACAACTGCACACTCTTGTTTAAAAAGGAAGCTATGGACTCTGAGAAACAAACTGAGGGCTTCAGAGGGGAGGCGGGTGGGGGAATGGGATAGACTAGTGATGGGTAGTAAGGAGGGCACGTATTGCATGGTGCACTGGGTGTTATACGGAACTAATGAATCATCGAGCTTTACATCAGAAACCAGGGATGTACTGTATGGTGACTAACATAATATAATAAAAAAATATTATTATAATAAAAATAAAAAAAATAAAAAGGAAAGTCTTAACACAGGGGCTGGGGAGACAATATAGGAAGAAAAGGCAAACATTCTTATGGCCAGCACTCCATGTTTTGTTTTGTAGGATTTGGTTGTAAAATGTACTTCTTGCTTCTGAGAATTGTTTTTCAGCCCTGAAGCTCTCAAAAATCTGGTATACCTAATTCAAAGCCTTTAAAATTTATGTTATAAAATTTATTATAATGCCCTTATAAATCAGCACTTAGTGGTAACAAATTATCAGAACGTGCCATATATTTAAAAGATAAGTCAGAATTAAATAGTACAGAGAGAAGGTGTTTTCAAATCAGACAGCCAAAGCACTAACTAATGGGAACATTTGCAAACGCGACAATGATTTAGAGCAGGGCTCTTGGTTACGGTGCATAAATCTAGCAGAAGATTTTTGCATCTATCAACTGGGACTTTGGGTCCATTGTTTATAAATCAAGAAGTTAATGAAGAGTCAGGGATCTGTAAATCCAGACACTAAATTAGAGATTTGTAGTTTCTGATTTATAAATAAGTTACCTCAAGAATTACGTATATAAATAATCAGAAAAAGAAATTGCATTTAAAATCAGGCGGAGGTTAGTATTTATAAATCATGGTTGTAAATAAAAAGATTACCAATATCAACTCAACCAATTCTACAACTCCGCATTTCTTAAGACCAGAACAGGGATGTATAGAGTGGAATGCCAACACTTAACAACTTCAGTGAAATAATTAGCTTGTTCTTATTTCTTTAATAGGTTACCTTTTCAAAAATATGGTATTGACAGTACAATATTTTTTTGCTCTACCACAAAAGAACCCAAAAAAATGGCACATCATAACTCAAAAAGACACTGTCTAGTTATATACATGAACTTCAGAGATGTTCCTTTTCCCTTCAGATACACACACACACACACACACACACACACACACACACACACACATAGAAAACATACCAGGTAAGGACAGCTGTCTCGTGTTTTGGTTTGCTTCCTAACTTGGTCTCACAGTGGAATCCTAGACCAGCACATGCCATTTTGGGAGCAGGTTGCTCAAGCCCCACGGGGTTACTTTACAGAAGCCACAGCCTATGACACTGAAGCACATGAGCTTGAGGGACCCTCATAGACCTCCTGTTTGTTCATTCCCAAATATTTCCTGAAAGGAGAGGGAAGACGCTCATCACAAAAGAACACAAGTGAAGCAGAATCAAGGGACGTTAAAGAGCATGGGGCTAAGGAACCCAAACAGGTGACTGACTCGGAGATGAGCTTGAACAGGGCATGTTTGCCTTTCCCTGGCTTTGTTTCAGAGAGACCCCATTGCCGGATTGTCTTCCTCTGAGTTACATCACCAGGGAAGAGCTGGGCCTAATGGAGTTTCAGGGAGACTCATCCTGTCAAAGCTCCTCTCTGTCTTGTATCTCCACATCCCACCCAACCCTTGAGAGTCAAGTGCCTTATTTTGGGCTACTCTGAGGCTGTGGTAAAATATCATGCCTTCCCGTTCCCACTGCAGCCTGCTTTCTGTCTTTTCACCATATCACATTCGTGTCTCACTGATCAGTAAAATCTTGTATGCTCCAGATTTGAATGGTGGCTAATCCGTGACCTCATGTGGACTAACAGCTTTACATGTTAATAGGGACCTTTAGTACTCTTCCTTCAGGGAGGTCCGAATATGGGACTTAGTCAGTCCACTGCATCATATGAGGACTAGGGACTTGAGTAGAAAGTACGCACCCTTTTCTCTTCTCTGTTTTTACTGACTTGTTATTCATAGACATGAATACCCTGGACTCCCCCACATACCTCTTGCACAAGGTCTGGGATCCTAACATCTTAAGGCAGACATGGTCTTCCAAGAGGAGCAAGGAATAGAACAGGAGACCTGAGGTTTATCCTTCCAACCCCATTCTCCACCAGACTTCATAACATGCCCCTGTTTCTCTTCACTTTGCACAGTCTTTGCTATACAGCACCCCAAGTTCACATTTGTGGACTGTGTACTTCTATTGACTCCCTGCCTTTCAGTTGGGCAACTGTGCTGCTCTTCACAGCATGACATTCTTTGGGGAAACCACATAAAAATGTACATGTCAGTTGTGTCCTCATCACTGACTATAGATAGAATGACTTGTCCTATTATGCCATCAGATTCCTTAGGAGCCACCTAATGTTACTTGTTAAATTCTCAAAACACAGGCTTAAAGACACAATGCATTTCAATATTTGTTGAAAGGTATTCTGGTATAGTGTTTAAAGCAAATTTGTATTTCATAAATTAATTAAATGAAATCAAAGAGCACAGATCCTAAACCTGGAGTTTGAAGATAAGAATCTTTCTTCACTTAATATTTACTCTCGGGTTTATTTAATATCAGTCTTAAAGTTAGATCTGATATGACATTGCAGACTCATTGTACCTTTCTACATTTTGCTCAGAACTTTAGAGAGCTTGTCAAGAGAGTATTGGGGGTAGTAACAAAGTAGAAAACCAGAGTGAGTGGTTTCATAAGTTAGATCCAAAAAAATCTTCCATCGTACTAATGAAGAAACTCCATTAGTTTCAATACAAGCAAAGTAAAAACTATGAGATTGTATAACATGGTATTTTGCTTCATAAGCATTTGTTTATGTTTCATCTATTTGGAGGAAAGAAGAAGAGCCACCAGTCAGGAGACAGATACACACACACGCATATACACACACACACCCCAGTATATGAACATATATTGATTCTTATAAAGAATAAAATCAGGGATTTTTCACTCTTCATGCTTTCATTTGCAATGTTAAATAGAGTAATGCTAGTTGTAAAGTTGCAAACACTTTAATGTTTTCTCCATTATAACTTTTTCAACACTAAACATGTGTTACCCGAATTGTAATTATTCTAATATCACCTACCTTAAGAGGACTACCAAAGCTATGCTGCTGATAAAATTTTATTCTCTGTAAGAAAATGCAGTACTCATTTCTAAATTGGAGTTTGTACATTTCAACCAGTCCTCAAATAAAGATCAATGGTTTTTAGCTACCCTGGAGAAACTGGCTGATTTGTGAAATGGATACTCCATCTGCAAATTACCAGAGAGCACTTGCACATAGAGATGGAAATAAAGGCTGTTTAAGTAGATAAACAATCAAACAAACAAATGGCAGCTAGAACCTATCACTGCAAAAAGAACAACCAAATCAGGATTCAGGGTCTTCAGGAGATAGGTTCCATCTGCCCTTAGACCCACTGAAAGCCGTTTGCTGTTCTTCTCTGTGCTCAGAGAGGCTGAGTGTACATCACCTGGGCTCCTCTGCACTCTGGCTTCTGCTGGGTTTGGTCAATGGGAGGTGTCCGCAGAAGCTTGGAGGGCAGGAAGAGAGCAAGGTCATGGAATTTGTTCCCATCCCTTCTCTGGGCTAGGGCAATTGTGGCAGTGGCTGTCCCCCTGTAGAGCTACAACTTTTGCCAACAACCCCTCCCTCAAGTCTCCCTCTCTCCACCAGTCGCCAAAACACCTACTTTGGGTGTGATAAAGGCTTCTGTTGTTGCAGGTCCCTCGGTTCCTCAATCATTCCTCTGGGCTTCCCTAATCCTGCCCACACGGCTGCAAATAGCCCTATACTAAACGTAGTCACCTAAAGGATGGTCTTGTCAACCACACTCCTTGTTTCATAACAGAAGAAATTCACCAAACATCGTACAGCTATTGCAAAATTAGGGTTAGAATTTAGGTCTGGACTCCCAGTCTAGGCAGCCACAACATAACCCTCTGCCATATTCCCAGATGGAAGGAGGCCCAGAAGGCGGGGCTATAGCAGTAAGAGGAAAGCCCATGGCACATCCATAATGAGAAAGTGTGAAAGGGCACGAAGAGAGTGCATTGGTATCAACAGTGTTAGAAAGAGGGCTAGGCCCTTTAGAGGTAGATCGATTGCAATCTGCTCATGGAGAAGCACTCATGCAGATTTCATTCCCCCTCCCACAAAGGTCAGCTCACATTCCACCTTCTTTTTGAGGCCTCCCTGGAACTGAAACCACCACGTAAAATTAAATTCCCATAGAATTTATTGCTCGTAATGTTCTGAAGCTCAAGTGAGACAATGCATACTGGAATGCCTTGTAGAAAGTGATAGATTTACAGTGTTATCGATGACAACCATCAATGAAAGATGAGAATCCTTGCTCCCTTGGCATGGTGTTTGTTTGACATGAAAGGAAACATGCAAAAGATGTTACTATCTTAACGTGTAATTAATATTTCTGAACTTTCTTCATAGGGTTCAAATGAAAAAGCTCAGTGAAGAATGAGTAAATAACTTGAACTGACTCAGTTTGGCATCAGAATTTTGGCTTCAATGTCTGTTTAGGTCTTGATTTATATATCTTGACCACAGTCTGTGGTAGACAATTTTTCTTTATATAGCAGAGGATGAGGGGGTCTCAGTAGAGTCTGAGAGGGTCTGTACAATGGACAGGGACATAGTCTTTCTGACTGCCGAATTCGCAGAATGTTAACTAAAACCTTTGTTAAATTGTCCAATGTTGGATGGGTTACATCATCTCCAGCCGATTTTCAACAACCCTCCAATAAAACAGCTAGCACAAAAGATGAGGATTTACTAAATCATATTTTTCAGAGGAATCAGTTGACTCAGAGCTGGGAGAGTCAGTTCTAAGAGAGAAGGAAAACCAATCCTTCCCTGAGCTATACTTAATATAAAAGCAGCCAGAGAATACTTGGAAACCAGGTCTCACAAGGAACATGTGGCTTCCAAAGCCTGATAAGGGTGCCAGGATCTCTCAAAGCAATAAAACCTTAACAGTCACCAGAAGTCAGACATCCACTTTTTCATCCAAGCTGAGGATGCTGAAACAGTTCAGAGAAACAGTCTGAATGGGGAAGAATGAAGCTCCAGTCTCAATGAAGTTCAATTTCCCCTTGAGAACCTCAAGAAGAACTACCGGCTGCAGAGGCAGCCAACTCAGCCCCCCTCACCCCCGATGGACCCTGAGGAAATTCTGCCCGTTAATATTCACTGAACAGCATTGGATGCAGCACCATCTGCAAGGTGCTCTCAGGAAACAGATTTCTTACGTGGAAGACATAGCTCTAGATCTCTCGAGTACCTGCCACTAGCCACAGAACCACCCCAGGCCACGCTGCAGAGAGCATGGTCAGGCGGTTCGCAGAGAGGATGGGAGAGCGGCAGTTGCCGTGGGTGCCACGTGGGCTCAGCTGCCACCAGCAAGCAGACAGACAGACATATGCACCATGGCACTTGTGGACAAAGCTGTTTGTTTTCATAAACTTAAATCTGCAGCAACATCAGCATGTTTGGAAGAAAGCGGATAGGTGTGTCCAGGCACTTCTGACTTAGAAGAGATAAAAAATTATTCACTTTTATTGAAAGGACCATCAAAGAAGCAACACTGATTCTGACTTGAATAAGGAAGTGGAAGAGTTTGGTTCAGAGGAGGACTTTTAGGGGAGTCCATCTTCATTTAACTTGGGTTGCTGTTATGGTCAAATGCTGGGGAAGAGCTCTTTGAAGTTGGGCCACAGGCACAGGCAGTAGTCCTTGGAACACTGGCCCTAGGTTATAAGTTAAGAAAATATTTGCCTTTGGAGCAACACAGATCAGGCGAATTTTCCAGGCTGTTAGGAGACCATTTGACCATTTGCCTGCTGACCATATGGTAACCTTTTGTCGTTTTTAGAAGGGTGAGGTCAGGGATCTTAGCGGCCCACCACCACCCAGACTGATTCTCCCCAGGAGCTTGATACCATGAGAATACATCTGACCTCGGGGCATAAGTGGACATCACCAGATCTCAAGAAGCACTTCATAAATGGTTTACCCTGCAGACTTTCAAGTCAGGAAACACTGTTGCCCGAACCTCTTATGTGCCACCTCTGGACTTTTCATTGGCAATAACACTCTGAAGGGGCTATCTGGACTCTAGCTGCGTCTCTCCTCAGCTTGCCTGGTGGGTGAGCGCCCTCCTGTACACATGTCTGTTATTGCCCTGGAAAGTAACACCATAACTCTGAGTCTGTCTCCCCGGTAAGAATCCCAGTTTCTTTAGGGGGATGTGTATTTAAGCCTTATTGACATGTAGCATTCTCAATACAGACTTAGAGCATAGAAAAATGAAATATTTATAGAAGAAAGAAAGAATACGAAGGAGGGAAGGAAGAGAGAAGGGAAAATTACAGAATTATAAGTAATAATTGTCACCGTCTTTGAATCCTCAGTATACAATAGCAATGATCTTGCTTGCTTAATAAATATTTTCTCATGAAATTCTCAGAGAAACTCTAAGGTATCATCGTCTCTCTCTTAGTAGAGAAAACTAACCTCAAAAGAGTTAAGCTTACCTCAACTCCCAGAAAGGAAAAGTGGTAAAATCCACATCTGAAGCCAGTTTGACTAACTCCAAATCTTGTGCTCTTCCCTACCAAGTCCAGGAAACACGAGAGCCCAGAGAATTTGAGGATCTTACCCGATCCCATAACTAGTTAGTGGGGAGTAGTGGAAGACTCCTGATTCTAGCTATTAAAAGCTCTTTAAAGTCAAGTGACAGAAACCATATCAAGCTCAGTTAAACCAAAATTGTGCTCTTTAAGTGTTTCACAGATCACAGGAAAAAAAGATGATGTTCTGGGCCTCAGGAGCCACTGCAAAGCACAGACTGGAACCAAGGCTGAGAAAGTCACTGGGAGCATTCATGTCACTTCTTGATTCCTCTGCACATTTGCTTCATTCCTCCTTGGAGAGGAGCATTCTCTGCTTCTCAGTTACATAGTGGAAAAATCGCTGTCTCACAGTCCCTGAACAGAATGACTCAGACACGCCCACAGAAAAAGCCTTAGTTTAGTCCCAATCCAGAGTTTGTGGAAGAGCATTTGATCGTCCTAGACAGGTCTAGATGTCCACCCTGGTCCAAATGCTGCAGGCAGAGGGGTAAAGTCATGAACTTCTATGAGGATTGAGAGCGACTCACCTGGGTCTATAATCCTGTGGATTCAAGGATAGGTTGAGTCCTAGATTAGGGAGAATAACAGTAACGTGGAGAGACACTCTCAAATTATCTACTGTACTTGTTCAAACTTCTTACTGCTCCAATTGTTTTTCAATCCTGTATTAAAGGATCATTAAACTAAATTTAGAGTTTTTTACTCTATGAACACATTTTACTTTAAGGAGTTTTGCTTATAGTGAAGAAAAATGGTTAATTTTTTATTACTCTACAGAAAAAAATTTGAAAATGTATTGTTTTACGATGGTTTTCAAAATCTTGAAATTCCAAATTCAAATTCAAAATCCTTGAAAAAGAGCAAGCTACTGGTACAGGCAACACATACTATACCTTATCTAAAATAGAAAAACAAAAGCAAAATATTAAATTCAAAAAGCTTAGATGCCACTGAAATTTCTGAATTATTTTTCTGGAAGTTTCAGAAATGACCAGAGTATCAAACACTAAATACATGCTAGTCTTGCCCAAATGAAAAACTTAGTTCATGTAACTACTCAGCTCTCCTAGCTAATGCATAGATTTGTCTCATCTGCAAGAATAAAATTTTCTTAGTATGTATTATAGGTTCTTTAATACATGTAGTTTTCATATATTATTTTATATGTGTGTATATCCATTTGAAAATAAAATGAATACCCACTCTTAGGTATTTTCCCAAGAGGAATGAAAACATGTTCACACAAAGACTTATACACAAATGTTCCTAACAGCTTTGTTCATAACAGCTCAAAATGGAAATTACCTAAATGTCTTCCCATTGGTGAATGAAAAACTAAAAATTATATGTCAGACAATGGAATACTACTCAGAGTTAACATGGACCAAGCTACTGGTACAGGCAACAATATGAAAGAATTTGAAATGCCTTATGCTTCGTAAGTGAAGAATGTTGGGCACGAAAAGCTAACATACTGTGCAATTCTATTATAGGGCAAGATTCTGGAAAAGGCAAAACTATAGGAACAGAAATCAGATCAGTGTTGGGGATTCAGAAGGGGATTGATTACAAAGGGGCATGAAGAAACTTTAGGGAAATGTTCTATATTATTATTATGGTGATGGGTACATGTCTGTTTATATTTGTCAAAATTAATTAAACTGTGCACCCCAAAATGGTGAATTCTAATGTACCTATATTACACCTCAGGGGTGGCTGGGTGGGTCAGTCAGTTAAGCGTCTGACTCTAGGCTATGCCTCATGTTGTGGTTTCATGGGTAGTGAGATCGAGCCCCTCTGTGCTCAGCAGGGAGTTTGCCTGAAGATTTTCGCCATCTGCCTCTCCCCCAATGTGCTGCTCTCTTACACTCTCTCTCTCTCAACTAAATAAATAAATCTTTAAAAAAATAAATTATACCTCAGTAAATTTGACTCTAAAAAATAAAAGATATATATACTTACGGTAGATAATGAATACAGCATACAAATGTTCTCTTAAATCCACAAAAACTGGTTTTATTTATATAACATATATTTAAAAATTGAACTGTGTTCTGGAATCTCCTGATTATTCCTTACTTTAATTAAAAATAATACTTTTTGATGGATTGAACAGTGATGTTGTGTGATCAACCCATTCAAAACCTAAGTAATGTAGGAAAACATTGCAGTTTTGTTCTTTTTTTATTAAAAGCCAACATGCATATACTCCCCAAATACATACATACAAGCCCAGGAAGCATATCAGGAAATTCCAGAGAGCCCTGGTTTCATCTGACATTTAGATATCTAATTTATCATAGCACATTCTGAAAACTAAGTGCATTGCCATTTAATCAATGTGAGGTTACTGGGACCTTGTAAAATGGAAAAAATCAATTCAATCATTGACTAGGTCATTCTGGCCTTTCCTTTATAGAACATTTCTTCATTTACAATTTTCAAAGGAATAGGATTCTTAGGTGCTCCAGATGATAAGTTTAAAACTTAACTCAGTCTTGTAGAAAGAATCAAGTGAAGGCAAACAACAAAGTGAAGGAATCCGATCATGAAGAAAGCGAATTCCTAGGGACAGCTCCAAAGTAGGAGATGAGAATCTTATTCTTGATGAGAAACTTAGGAGTAGAAAAGGTTCTTCATTCACGGGTGCTAGGAGTTGGGCCAAAACTTTTAAGGCTCCCTCACATCCTGGAGTCCAGCTGTGGTTGTTAGGGAGAACAGTTGCCTGGGTGATATACTGTGAGGACACCCACATCCTCAGTTGCATGACCGCCGGGACCAATGCTTCCTAATAGCAGGGCTCGGCATACAGGCATACATGATTTCTTTCCCTTGTCAGGTCGGGACTTGAGGCATCCTTATGAGCACCACTGTGCTTTTCTGTAGCCCTGGGACCATCTCAAAGGCCAATTTTTCTAGGAAGTGCTGGAGTCAGCAGAATGAAGCACCTGAAGGAAAGTCCTCTGGCATAACAAGAACGAGGAGATGGCTTTGGGTTCTAGATGCTTTGTTGGGGCTACCGTCTTTTTAAATATCAAGGGCTCATCCAGTGAGGAGACACGCAAACAAGAAATGAGCATCAGGTTTCCTGGCCCTGGCCCCGGCTCCAGCTCTGGGGGCCCACCTACCTGCATGCCAGTCTTCCCAAGAGAGACAGGCTGGCAACTAAGATAGAAACAGGAGGAAAGAACCGGATACTTGCAGCATACATGCTACGGTTGTGTTTGTTGTTCTCCCTCCAAAATGGACTTTTATGGTGTTCATTAGTATGTACAATTTTTTAAAAGATCCTTTTACTGGCAAAGGGTAGAGAAGTTCTCAATTAAAATGCAGGGATATGGGTAATTTGAAATTGGACCTGACAGCAGAATGCCATACTAACCTAAGGCAGTTCTAAAGATTACCTCTCTTTTCTTTGTCCTGGGAAGTGTGCTTTTCCTCAAGCTATCCTCGCTTCTCTTTGGTCTATTCCATTCCCTTTCCTTTTCTCAAACAACTGATATTCTCTATTTATTCATAGGTTTTCATCCCTCTTAATTTTAACCTGGACCTTTATACCAAATTCATTCTCCTCTGTAGTCAGTGTCATGTGGTGATTAAGAGAAGAGGTTCTGGAATCACATAGACCTTGGGTTGAACTGTGGCCCCAGCAGTCATTGCATGGTCAAGTGACTTACCTTCCTGCAAATTAAGAAGAATGCCTGGGTCACAGAGCCATTATGGAAATGTAAAGGATAGCCCATGGAAGGTGCTAGGTAGCATCAGGCACATGGTAGGGACCTGGTAATTGTTAGCTTTTTATATTCTCATTTCATCCCTTCAGCTTCTGCCTCCAGTTCTGAACTGTAAATTATTTCTGACTCTCTGTGTTCAAGTCCCTAAGAAAGAAAATCGGGTTGGCATAAATATCTTTTCAAATCACACGGCTACAGGGCTGCCCATGGTTTAATGAGTGAGTCTGCAGTCAGATACCCTCTCCTGACCACCTTCCCAGAGCCTGGACATGAGCTTAGGTTACAAAACCTGCTCTCAAGGCAGCAGAGGCTCTGGGGAAGACAGTGTCCTGAAGTAGAGGTAGACTAGGTCGGTACTGATTAGCATCCCAGAGTTTGTTTATACGTGTTTGCAATATTGAACCAATGTCCCTTTATATCAGAAATGACCATGGGAAATGCTTGTTATTGGTTTTTATGAGTTTGGCTGGTAGTGTACATCTGTCTTTTACTTAAGCCTACTTACTTGGAGAACTTCTGTTGTTGTTTGATTAAGGTCATCAGTACAATAAAAATAATTAATTCAAAGGCGATTCTAGAAATACAAAATAAAACTGTTTCCATTAACCTGCCTTCACAGCAATCAGTCTCTGACATGGCAGTGGGCGGGGTAAACCTAACTCTTATCTGCCATTGCCTGTGTGATGAGTATTTTCCTGAAGGTAAATTAGCTTCACATAGCAGGCAGGCATGCCAGAAAACATCCACATAAACCTACTAGAAAGGGGTTTGGGGAGATCAAATTCAAATGAAATCATCTGTGCAGAGAGCTCTGCGAAGCTGATGAGTATGTTATTTACAGGCCAATTCCGTGAGGTTTGCTGGCTGAGTAATTAGGACAATAGCTGCTCTGGCCTCTCGCCCCCCTCTGACTCAGCTGACACAATTCATCCACTCAGTCGAACAGACCAGTTCTCCACTACTCTTTGAACCAAGCACAACACTGTCTATTGTAGGGCATAACTTTATTGCCAAATTATTGTCAACTTTGGCACAACGATTTATTTCTTCTTTGTTCATTTCATTTTAAAACTACTAGGAGATAACTTTTGTAACTCAGTTGTTAAAGACAGCAAGACACTAGAGTCAGATTCCATTGATTCATTCACCTATTCGTTTAGCAGGTATTTTCCAAGGACCTACTTATGCTAGACCTTGTTTCAAGTACTTGAGATCATTCATAGACAAGATAAAAAAAAATCCTACCTTAATAAAGCTTACCTTCTATGAAGATAGAAAAATAAACAAGATAAATAAGTACAATGTATGGTATGATGGAGAGTGATAACAAATGGCTTTAAAAAAAAGAGTGGTAAAGGAAATACCTTTGTTATTTTTAAGGTAGAGGGGTAGATATAACATTCATAAGACTGGAAAACATCCCATGAGTGTCTCACTTCTATATCCTCAAGTTCTGAAAGTAACATTGGGAAAACCTCTCACATGGACCAACCCATCTGCAGGTAACAACACCCCACTGGCCTATAGCCTCAGGTAGAACAGAAGTCAGGGGCCTCAAACCAGCCAAATCCACCAGAGGAAGTAAATTCTACTGAAGATGAGGGGAAAAGATGGGTAAGGCCACAGAGCAGATAAAAGCAAGGAAGAGATCTAGAAACTTAGTAATCAGAAGAGGAAGAAATGTCAGGCATGTATTAAGAATAAGGCCAGAGAAGAGGGCAGGCAAAGCTGGAAACAGTATCGTACTAGGAGCTCAGAGATGGGTAGGGGTAATTGAGAACCAGACTCCCAGACAGGATCACAGTAATAGGAGACAGAATCCAGGCAAAGAGCTTGAGAAGCATATTATTGCAACTCAGCAAAATTAACCTCAACTCTAAATCAACAGTCACTCGCAACCAGGAGCTTTGAAAAACAACTTCTAGGAGCAGAAGTCAACTCATCCTGTCTGTCTGTGCCTACAGGTAAAAGGAAGGGAATGTAGCTATGATAGTAATTTCAGGGGCACTATTTAAAGTACTTCACAACCAGTATTACAGTGTAGTGTCCAGGAAAAATGGAGACAGGTCCTAATACTGAAGAGGGTCCTGGAAAGCAGTTCTAGAAATTCCCCTGTAGTTGCTGAATGGATCATATGGTGGTGAAGGGGGAATGTGTACGGCAATGACAGAGGAGGTCTGAGAAGTGGTTGATGATCCACTGGTACTCAAACACCTCAATGTATTAATATAGTTTGCCCACTGCTCAGCTACTGGATCTTAAATTCAGGGCAGCTAAATCCTTAGATCCTTAATCCTAAGGATCCTAAATCCTTAAATCTTTAGATCCTAGCAGGGCAGCTTTGATGACAAAATACAGCTTTTCCCATTAATAACATTTCGGCCCAGGTGAGGAGCCCAGCATAGTTACTAAGATACAGAGAATCAGCTAAGCTACTTACAGGCTGTGTCTATGGCACGGTCCTTATTCTTCAAGATGTGGCTCTCCAGCAGCAAAATGGGGGTGATGGCACCTACCTCCCAGGGGTGTTGTGACGATCAAAGGAAATGGGAAAGTGCTCAGCGTAGTGACTACACGTAGAAATTGTGCAGTAATCACTGGAATATAATGTTACACTGGGAGGGACCCAGGTAAGGTCTCATCCAATCCTTCGTTGTCCACGTGAGAAACTTCACGTCCAGGGATGTTGTCACTTCCTCATGGTTACCCAATAGTGAATCAGGAGCTCAAGAGTTCAAGAGGTACGCAGGCTTCCCGTTTCCCCGTTGATCGTTCTTCATTCTACATTACACGGTATCTCCTTGATCCCTTGCAAATCATTTACAGTACCTTTGCCCCTCTGGTGCGTTAATAAGGTATGTGTTCACGTTAATAACTTTTTGCCACAGAACACGTAGTAGGCAAGAGGGGAAAGTAAACATGAAATGAGGTTTTACGCAGAAAGGATAAAACCTATGGAGATATGCCTATTGAAGGGACTTGGAGTGTGGTGTGAAGGGTTCTGACGACAATAGCACACGTTTCGGAGAGGCCGTGAACTCCTTTCAGGAAGGATTAGGCAGCATGATGCTGTTTTCACTTACTGCCCTCACAAATAGTTCCCAGCTCTTCTCCGACTTGACTCTCCAGAAGCTCAGGTCGAGGAGTATCTTGACAGAACACAGTCTTGCCTTGAGAACCGCTGCCGTGGAGTCCTCTATGAGTCTGCATTTCTCCACTGGCTGCTTCAAGAGGAAGTGGGTAAGCAGCGATGCTAAGTGCACAGCCCCGGCACGAAGAGTGCTTTCGCCACATTGGTCCACTCCTGACTGCTGGGCACAGCAAACTCCCGCTTAAAGAAAACTGCCTAATATGTCGCCCTACTCCCTGCTTTTCCTCTAATTATGCGACATCAGTAAATGGGTTTGTGTGTGGAGAAAGCAAAGGAAACGAGCATCAGGCCTGGGTTTTGGCCGCCCTCCCTTTCCCTGCCTGCAGCCTAATCTATAAATCTGTAAATGAGCAGCTGCATTGATAGAAGTTGAGATATGGTTCTCTGGTTCACTGGTGTCTGTGTTGTGTGTGCATGTGATTTTGCCATAAACAGAAACCCTTAATAGTTACTGAGGCAGCATGTCTACCTTCCAAGAAGCAGAAGAATCAGTCACAATCTGTCAGAAAACAACTGTTTGCCAAAGAACTCCTCCAGAAGCACTAACCTTTGTTTAATATATTATTGATTTTCTAAACTGTTAAGTATGGTTTATAATGGCAATAACCCACATGATACCACTCATTACATCAGTTAATACCTAGTTTATTAGAACATTAACTTTTGCCACAGGCAATTAACTGACAAACTCTGTGTGTGTGTGTATGTGTGTGTGTGTGTGTGTGTGTGTGTGTGTGTGTGTGGCAGAGGGGGGTGGTGTGGGGTGGAGAGAGACCTATAATGAGAGATTTCCAAGTGAACATTACTTCAATATTTTTAAATGGCTTGTGGGAGCTCAGCAGTGGAGCCCAAAATCTTCTTGTCATTACCTTTTCTTCCCAGAAGAAACAGGCCAGTACTATGCACATATGGAGCCCCCCACTGACATTAGTAAGCTAATCCATAATTAGCTATTGGAAATCATGTGAATAATTAATTAAATGTCACTATTCATGGCAAGATGTGTGTGGGTGTGCGCAGGTGGAGAATTCGAGAGTAGAATAACTAAGAGTTCTAAACAATGTGAAAACATTAGTGCCGCCCCATTATTGGTGCAAGGTAAGATTTATACTTATTCCTTTACAGGGAGGTAGCATGACAAAAGGAAAGTTCTTTATATTTTACTGCATCCTCGACTTAGTATATTTCCATGAAATAATGCTGCCTACCCTATCTATACTCATACATTTTTTTTTCCTAAGGCTTTTTATGAGAAATGTTTAAGATTCTCAGTAATCTATATATGAAAACATCAATGTGCCTAAAGAAGAGGCCTTGCTATTTTGGGGGATTTTTGGGGTTTTTTTTAAAGTTTTTATTTATTTAAGTAATCTCTACACCCAACATGGGGCTCAAACTCACAACCCTGAGATCAGGAGTTGCATGCTCTTCTGACTGAGCCAGCCCGGCCCCCCGATATTTTTGTTTTTAAAAAAGTTTAAAAACTGGTATTTAGAGGAGACTAGACTTCCAGAATGGTGGAGTAAGGAGATTGGCTAATCCTCTACCTCAACACACAATCACACAACTGGACAAAATTGTCAAAACAGTTAAATTCCAACATTGGAAATTGACCAAAGGCATACAGGATTCTGAGAAGTTGGAAAAACTGCTGAAATTCAGGCTTCAGGTATGAATAGTGTCGGTCTATGGCATTTTTAGCTGTACCTGCTCCCTTTTCCCCCTGCACCTGACTAAGCTTATTTTGGATGGTGGTTCTACTAAGGTGGGAAAGCCATGAAAATCAGGAGTTTTACTGCCAGTGGAAGCTGACCTGATCTGGTAACCCACGTGCAGGGACTTTGTCTGAAACAATAGCTATTTTGGTGGCAAACAATCAAGGAAGGCCAACATCACAGCTGTCTGAGTTGTGATAGTGGATGGAGTAATTTACAATACAACCCAGCAAATTCACTCCAAGTGTTTACCCAAAAGATATAAACACATATGTCCACACAGAGACTTAAATGTAAATGTTCATAGCAGCATTGTATGTAATAGTAAAAAACTAAAGATAACCCAAATGTTCACCGATTGATAAATGTATAAACAAAACTTGGTATACACGAGAAACAGATTATTCAGCAACAAAAAAGTAGTTACTGCTACATGCTACAACAGAGATGAGTCTTAGAAAAAATAGCTAAGTGCAAGAAGCCAATACAAAAGACCACGTATTAAATAATTTCACTTATATGAAATATCCAGAAAAGGCAAATCTATAGAGACAGAAAACAGATTAGTCTTTGCCAAGGACCGAGGATAGGACAGTGGAGTGAATTTCAACAAGAAAATGGGAATATTTCAGATTATGGTTATGGTTGCACAACTCTATAATTTACTAAAAAACAATTGTACTCTTAAAATGGGTGGATTGTATGGTATGTAAGTGTACCTCAAAAAAGTTCTTAAAATTGGTATTTTATAGAGTATGAAAATATGAGTAAGGATGTTAGCACTAACACAGAATAATCATTAGCTCTATTATAATAATCTAGCTTCTCTTAAAGTATGAAGCATCTTGAAATAGCATTATAAGATTCTAAGCAAGTTTTATAAAGCAAGTGTCTTATTGCTTCATAATATACTAAAATAGAAAATTCTAAGAGCCCCATTATTTTCCTTGCTATATCTGAAGAAATTTTCCCATTCAGAAATGGTTTCATAAATCATGCTAATAATAATTTCAGATAGTTATAAGAGAATATGTTCTGAAATTACAACATGTGTTATAATAAACTACATACAAAAAAAAAGCCCGCAGGAATTGCTCCATATTCCAGCTATTGAAACAGAGAAAAATAATTGCTAATAATTTACTCTGGCATTAGCTTGGCACTAGACAATGCTCTGAACAAAAGAATGAATACCATTTCAGATAGTATCTACCAAGGTCCTCTGAGATTAATGTAATTGTCAATTTTTAAACTAATTGAGGAAGCTGAGACCATTGTCCTTATGTTCCTTTATGGAGTTTCATTGCTAGAGATTGATCAGAAGCTCAGTTTTATATTTTGTTAGAATAACAGCAACTCAATAAAATGGTCATTTTGTGCTGAAAAGATTTTTCCTGGGAAGTAGGAGGTAACATAATGGCCAATATTCTTTCTCTCTCTTCAAATTTAAAATGTTGGGAAGGCCATTTCCACCTATGAAAGTTCCATCACAGATACATGGGTGCATACACATATATGAATATATACATATAACATATGCAAATATTTCAGTAAATAATATTACCTAGTGTCAATGGAGATGTGGGAAATTTGATAATACCGTGTGTTGCTACTGACATTGCCAAATAGAAAACAATCTGTCAGTGTGCATCTTGAAACATGAAAATCTTCATGCCTGTGACTAGTAATTCAGTTTCAGAGAGTCTATCCAAATATCCTGCTACTTGGGCGCTGCTTGAATCCAATAGTCTTTTGGGTCCAGAGTATATGTGTGGATATGAGAAAGAACAATCTGACTCAAAGAACCTTAAATATTTGCTCATTTCAGAGTGCTTGCCTGCATCATGATAAAAGAATTAACAAAGACTAATAGCATAAATCTCTTTTCCCCTCTGACACATTTTCCACAAAGCCCTCCCAATTGTTTCATCGTGATGTCAATCTATATCCCATGTGAATTAATAGAGTTATTAGCAAAAGATCTGGGCAGAATGAGTCTGAAATTGTGACCCTTGAGGCTAATGTAGAAACATTGTCACTTCAGGTCCCGTTTGGTAAGGTTTTATTGTTTTAAGGCTTTGGGCACCTCATGACCTACAGTACGTGCCAAGGAGCATGTGCAGAGCCTTCATTTGGGTCCCTAAGTTTCTGATAGCTTTGTAGCAAGCATATCATTTATGTCACAGGATAATAAATGCAGTTCTTCCCGTAGGCTCAGAAAGAGGCCACAAAGGCTGAGAAGAGAACAATAGTTGCCTGGTAACCATGAGATCTAAGCCAAGGAGCTGGCTCATCTATGCAGGATTTGCAAAGGGGGTGGCCCAATGCTGAGTGTTACACAATTAACAGATCACCTATCTCCAGTTCAGATAAGAGGGTGAGATTAAAAAGTCAAGACAGTTAATTTCATTTTTGTTGGCTTGTTTTGGTTTTGTTTTGCTTTATAATTCTTACTAAAGTATTATATCCAAAAGAAAAGTGCATGTATTATAAGTGTTCAGCTCAATAAAATCTTATGAAACTAAATGTGCCCAGAATGCTAGCACCAGATCAGGAAACAGAATATTACCAGCACCACAGATCCCTCCTTCAAGCTTCTTCCAGCCAATCACCTTACCATTCTTGACTGTTAACATAAATAGAGTAATTTGACCTATGTTAAGGATTTTATATAGTGTCATACAGTATATATACTCTTGTGCCTAGCTTCATCTGCTCAATATTGTGTTTTTGATATATTGGTGTGTGCTGTCGTGTATGTATGTAGAACATAAAGCTTCTATGAACATACTTTTGTTGAACATATGCATGCATGTCTTCTAGATATATGCCTCAAGAGTGGAATTGCTAGGTCATAGAGACTAGATATGTTTGGCTAGAGTATATAACGTCAAGGCATTTTCTAGTTGTTATACCAATTTATACGTCCACCAGTAGTATATGAGAGTTCCAGTGGCTCCCCATCTTTACTAACACTTGGTGTTTTCTTTTTCATTTTACCCACTCTGGTGGGACTGTAGGGGGGTGTAACGGTGAGAGAATTTATTTCAAGAAATATTTAATTGTGCTGTGCTTCACCTTCCCTCAACCTGAGTGAAAGGAGCTTTGAGATCTATTAGAAAATCTGTGTGTTTCCAAGAGCTCAAGGAACAAGAGGACAAACTCTGACTTCTGCCTACTAATTCTAAAGGCAAGCTCTGTGGCTGGTACTGCGCCTCACTGGTGGCAGAGTGGAGAGGGCTGCCCTGGGAGCCAGCTCTTCTTCCAACAAAGGTTGAGCAGAAGTGCAGGTTCCTGGGGACCAAATATGAACTTGAAAAAAGGGATCCAATCTAGGTTTTATCAATCTTAACTCTGACCCAGATGACTGATCGGAGATACGCAGGGACCCCAATTACAAATAGCTGAAAGCCCAGAGGCCGAGGGTGAAGTTGGATACAGCCAGCCAGAAAAAAGGCATTCCTCCCACCAAGGAGTTGCAGTGGTAGGTCTCCAATAGAAATATTGCTAAAGACCCTGTAAATGTACCCCTTGGGAAGGAAAGAGGCATCACTGGAAAAATACTATCACCAAAGTGCCCCAAGATCAGATTCCAACTGGTCTAGTCACTTAAGCTCATGATGTCCTTTTCACCATTGCCCTGGGGTCAGCCATATAGTAATCAGCAAACAACGAAGAGAAGACATTACTAGTTCCTGTCCTTTCCTGTTAGAGGCTTCTAATACTCAAGAAACTCTGTGCTGAGGAGGGAGAAAACTTTAACTTCAAATAAGTTTGGCAGTTGAAATACCACTACATGAGATTGGAGTTAAGTCATTATGAGATGAAATTGAACTTGTCAGTGCTTTAAAGAGATTGAATTTTTTAAAATTATTGTTTAGGAGGGACTGGAAAAACTAGAGGGCATGTCAGGAATTCCATCCAGGGGCAGGGAGAAAAGTGATCCACAGTAAGAATTAAAGGAGGTTGAAAAAGAATACAAAAGAATTTCATATAATAGAGGTGATTGACTTAGTGTCTAAAAAACCAAAAAACTCTGATAACCTCAATGTTACTTTCCCCTATGATACTCAGTCTTCCACAGATACAATTTATAGGCATGCAGTAAGTAGCAAATTATTTGAAGTTTATGTGAAAATTGCTGTAGCGTGTGTACAAACAAATCAACTCCAACAACTACCTAATCATGTGCCTCAGAAAAGGTAAAATTATTCAACAGAAGGTGTCAGATTGATATGTCTGAGTGACCGCAGCCTCTACTACTTCATGCCTATGCCTTAACCTACTAGTACTCTGAAGACGGGTCCACTGACTTGTTCTGACAACTCCTGGGACAGTAACAGTCCTGCTCCAATTGTAACAGCAACATGCATGACCAACATTCAGGCTAGTGAAGTTTCTGTGTCACAGGTAAATTCCAGTGAAAGTTCAGGGGGTACATCACATATAAGCATGTCTCAAACCGCCACACAACCAACCATTTCTCCACGACCAAAGCCTACAGTCCCTAGAGTCCATTCTTCAACATGCCTTGTAAACCAGCCACCTAGACCTTCAGGGAATGTAGTAGCAAAATGAACTAATCCTATAGTAGGAGTCAAGAGGACATCCTCACCAAATAAGGAAGAGTGTCCCAAGAAAACCAAAACAGAAGGGAATAAAACAAGTAAAGAAGCTAACAGTCTTGTTTTGAGTGGACATGAGAAAACAGAAATAAATGAACAACTTTATATGAAGAAAATGACAGCTCAACTAGAAACTAAGGGGCTTCTCTGTTGGCCCCTCAGAAAACACCTAGTATGGACCTTTCCAATATCCTCCGTGAGACTGCAAATCCTATTCCTACTCTCAAGGATTCAATAAAACTGAGATTTACCTGTCAACAACTTCAGGAATCCATAAGCAGTATCTGCCAACTCAGCCTGTTGTCTTCAAGCGCTAAAAAGGAGAACAGAGTGGACAAGGTTAACATGACTGAAAAAGAAAATGTTTAGGTTTATTTGGTGACCTCCCTCACTGGCCTAATTCACGTTTGTTCAAAAGTCCTAATTAGTAAGTACAGAGGCAGGAATGCTATTACTAATTTGCTAACAACAGTATATGAAGGATGTCAGATATTGATAAACTTAGTTACTCTTTCTTAATCTGGACAAAGAAAACTAACAGATTTTTCCAAACATGTTTTATGAATCCTCCATTGGGCTCTATACTATCATATATGCACTCCTCATGCTAAATTGCAATTATTCAAGCTCTTCCTCTTTCTCTTTTAAATTTTTTAAAGATTTGATTTGTTTATTTATTTAAGACAGAGAGAGAGAGCAAGAGCAAGAGCGAGAGAGAGAGAGAGAGAGAGAGTGCACAAGCAGGGGGAGGGACAAAGGGAGGGAGAGAAGCAGACTCCCCACCAAGCAGGGAGCCTGCCGGGGCTCCATCCCAGTACCCTGAGATCATGACCTGAGATCATGACCTAAGCCAAAGGCAGACACTTAACCAACTGAGCCACCCAGTTGATAGAGCCTTCCTCCATCTTTCTAAACTAATGTTCCAAAGTTGAAGTATAGTCTTAACACCCTTAGGAGATGCACTCTGACTTTCTTTCCACCATTACTTTATGCTATCTAGTAGACACTATTTCTTCTTCCTACATTTTCATTCTCTGTAGTCACTTTGCCTTCCCTCCCACTCCCTAAGAAAATATTGTTATACTAACAAGTGTAATGCAGTATCTGGTGTTTTGTGTAGCTATGGATTTAGATTGAAACTGTCAGGCACAGATTTCAGATTTGTCATTTTGTTGACACAATGGGGAAAATTCAGCTTATTAAACATTTCACAGAATTGCACCCAAGCTTTGCCAAGCAGGAAAGTTGGACATTTTCTGTGTAGTGACTTTTTAATTCTAGTTTTCATAACCTACAGATCAGACTGTTGCTTTCACATGATGTATGTAGTATCTCATGAGTGGAGTTTGTTTTGCCTTGAAGTACCTAGGTTCCTTTTATTTTTCAAGAGCTATATTGTAAACAGAAGATATATTCCCTCATTAAAAACACATTTTTAACATAACAAACTTGGAGAAAGAATGGAAGGAAGGAAGGAAGGAAGGAAGGAAGGAAGGAAGGAAGGAAGGAAGGAAGAAAGAAAGAAAGAAAGAAAGAAAAGAAAGAAGAAAGAAGAGAGAGAAGGAAAGAAAGAAGAGAGAGAAGGAAGAAGGGAGGGGGGAGGGAGGAAAAAACAGCAGCAACAACCAATACCAAGCTTAAGGAGAAAAATTCAGGGATGAAATATGCTAAATATTTAGCATTAAAGGAATTGGGATTGTGAACATATTTAACTATGCTCAGTATTTCTAATTTTCTGTGACAAAAGTATATAATATTTTTAATGTTAAGAACATAAAAATAATAGCTTGGAGCTATTAATTTAGAAAAAACATTAGACAACTAGAGATTTAGATTTTATTTTAAATGGTTAGATAAATTTAATGATAGGTTTTATTATCTATACATTTCTAAGTTATCTTGGGAAATCACTTATAATATTTCCACTAGATATATTTTCATATAGATAATATATACTGTATATACGCACATATGTGTATATCTCTATCTTCATCTATTAAGTGTGTACGTATATATGTGTGTGCAATTCAAAGGTAGTTTATTGTCTATCTCATTGCATACATATAGTACTTTTTTAAGTTACAGTTACAAAATGTTTTAACAGATATAGAAAGCTGCCTTCCTAGAGCCTGGAAAACTATAAAGCATTAAGAACCGAAGTGATTTTTTTTATATATGTTTTCATGTGTTTCAATGGGTTTATGGAATATTTTGTGGCAGAGATGACACAGTGTTAGCTGAATCACTGAATAATTCAAAGACAATATTACTAACATCAATATCTAAAGCTTATTTTTTAAGGAGTTATACTTGTAACCCTGGGTCAATAATATGATGCCCTTAAGCTTAACAACACTAACCTCTTTGTTAGAGACACAGTCTAGGGCCTTTAAAAAAAATCTAGATAATATTGGTCTCAACTCCTTGTAGATAGTCAAATGTCCCATCAAGGATTTTTGTAAATTCCTTGTAGAGGTGTTAGAGAAGAGGGACATCTCCAGCTCTGGTCATCTGCCTTAAATTAATTCTTATCCTCTACTCTGTATTTCAGGATTGTTCCTTTTCCTCCACCCTGAGGAAAAACTTAATATGAGACACATACTCTAATCCTTGAGACCCCAAGCCAAAAGCAACTAGGTTATGATTTTAAGCAACATTTTATTGAATAAGGTATAAGCATGGTATATCAAGTAAATTTAAATTGCATGTTGGATATGCTTATCCTTCAAATCCATTGATCACCTAGGTGTAAGAGATTTCTCCCCAATTTCACAGCTCCAAGTAACACTCTGGTCTCTTGACATTTCCTAAACCCCTCTACTCATCAATTAAACCATATTCCCCTAATGACACTATTTTCTTACTCTATTATAGAAAACATTTCAGAGTTTATTAATACCAATTTCTATAATGATCATTTTTAACGAACTAAACAAGAAAAATATCAAAACAAAGCCACATGGACATGAGATCCTAGGAAGGGGAGAAATATATATTTATTTTTAACAGATCCATTGACTGAATTTGTCCCATCCATTTAAAGGAGAGTTGAGACAGCATTAATTCATCTGTTTGGAGAAATGTTCGTACTGTGTTCGGCTCTAAGGATACTGTGTTGAGTAAAACAGATAAAACCCATGCACAGACATATTTACTTGTCTGGAGGAAACACGTTATCACATAAATAGACACAGAGAAGAACCATGAGGAGTGCTGTATAAAGTTTAAATTAGTATTGCTAAAGTGTACAGGGAACCTAATTTCAACTGAAAACTCAAGGAAGGCCTCTCTGAAAAGTAATCATGTCTGGCATGTCCTCAAGGATGAGAAGAAGTGAGGTATGGAAAGGGCAAGAAGGAAGATGCACAAAGTCCGGAAGGTAAGAACGTTGGGTGTTAGAAGGAATGAAAGAAGGTCAGGATCAGGGAGTAGCATAGACAGGGCGTTGGCAGGGCAGTGGAGTGCAAAGAGTGTGCAGAGGAAGGCAAAGGTCAGCTCCCAAAGGATTCAAAATAGTATTTTCGGTGTAACAGGAAATCCTTGAAAAGTTCTGGGGAGGAGCTAGCATGTCCCACTTGACATTTTAAGGAGATCACTCTGTAGTTTATGAAGAATAGATCAAAGAACAACAGTGGATGGTATTTATTTTCATAAATCTGGAAGATGTTATGAAATTGGGGACATATTACATAAATTCGATTTAAGATAGACCTTTTTTGGAAAGAGTTTATGTAAACATACATAGCCATTTCTTTAGAGACTAAAGTTTAAAAAATGAAATGGCTCTCCATTTTAATTTGGATGGCCAAATTGTTTTTTTCAGCTGATGCAGCACTTGGGCAACTTGGTATTTGGGCACCTTTGTATTTCAGCACTGTGTGAGCTAAAACTATGTTGAAGTTAAATGTTTAGATGAGGATTCTCTACCTCTTTCACCTCCAAGTAAGGGCAGGAGAGTACAGCTCCAACTTAGTCTTCTATGTTATTTTACCTATCTACCTATCTAGATACCTAAATAAATGAATAGGTAGGTAGATAGATATAGATGCAGGTAATAAAAAGCTATCATTTACTGAGAAGCTACTATGAGTTGGGCTTTTTGTATACATTACCTCTAATGTTGACAAGGTTGTGCTCATTTTACAGACGAGAGAACAGAGATTCAGAAATGTTAATTCACTTGCCCAAAGCCACACAGCTATTACGTAGGCCTACTACTAATACGGACGGTTCCCAAATCTATTAACTTCTCCCCTCTATTCTGCCACTTCCCCATGCATTATTCTTTCTGAGCAGAGAAAGTAAATCAAGCATTTGGAGGAAAGAGCTGTTGAACTTCCCCTTTCATCCTTCGGACAACACACATATTTCCTCCATAAAATGATTTTAAATGGAAACTGGAGAGCTAATATTTATTATGTAATAGTACATAATTTAAAGGAATAAACAATTAGCTGGTTCACTTGAATTTCATTTGACTTATTCCTTCAGACAGACACCACTTTAAGTGTGGCTGACAGAATAAACATACAGAAGTAAGGAATCATCTGTTTGTGATGGTGATGTGTGATAGGCATCCTCCCTCTCTCCCCACAGATCCCGGGCAAATGTGTGCTTTCAAAGACGCACAGATTCATACGAAAGCAAGAAAAACAAAAACCAGTACTGAAGGCCCAGTTCTCTAAATAAAAGAGGAGTATCACAAAAACAAGAGGCAATAAGGCTTCATTGATCATTTCCCTACCTGGGATACTGTCAGCAATATTTAGGTTCAACCCTCTTTTTCTTATCAGAATGTTCCTCTGGCAGTGTTCTTGCGGATTATCTATTTCTGCCGAATAACTTGCAGCAGGGCTGCTAATCAAGAGAGAAAAGAAGCTGCCTTTGGTGATGAAAATTGCTTTCCAGTGACTGATTGTGCTAATCAATCTTCTACAAGGGAAATCAGGAGTAAAAGATGGCCAATAATTGCAAAACACTGCTGCACCCATGAAGAAAAATAACTGACGCACAAAGCCCAGAAAAGCAACTCTTAGGAAAATGTTGCAGAGTTGGCTATTTAAAAAACATATACGTTGGAAAGCAATTTTTCGCAGTTTAAGCCTTCTGTGTAATATGGAGGAAAGGACTGTGCCTACTTTACTCTGGCATTAGAGAATCTGACGACACTTCCTAATTGGAGGGTAATCTGGGATTTCTCATTTGGAATCTGCAAACTGATTGAAAGTTATAAAAATTATCAAGATTGTTGATGCAGGGATGACATTTAGCCTCTGATCGTAACTTTTTGTGTATGATAATTACAACTGAATTAAGGGCAGAAAATCTTTCCTTCTAATGACTCCCAGCTGTCAGTGCAGCTCAATAAATGATCCACAGTGGTTCAGTCCCTTTGTTTAGAGTTTGCTTGTAAGTTCCTTGTGATATTACAAGTACAAAATTGGACGTAATGTTGATTCTATAGCTAGTTTTATGCAGACGTTGTAAAGTAGAAACTAAAACTTATATTCCTCCCATAAAAAAGGGAATTGTTTTTCCAATCTGTTGTGCATTTAAAGCATTTTTTTAAGACTCTGCATAACTTAAGAGTCAACTACTTAAGAGATCTGGAATCATACATGTGAGTAAAATATGTGAGATAATGCCTGAAATTTGAAAAATCAAGCTTGGCTGCTTAGAATCACATGCTGAGTTTCTTCAGACCTAAAACAGCATCAACTTTAAGGCTCACTAAAACAATTAAGGAAGAAACAGATCACAAATTAAATTATGATATATTGCTTTAATGAAAGTCCTGCATGACACACAATCTGGTCATACCAGCCTTTTTTTGCTTTGAAGTTTTTGATTTCCAAGAGATTTCTCTTGCCTAAAGTGACATCGCTTGGAGTATATGAGGCAATTCCAAAAGAATGTAACAAAACCTACAACAGCAACGTCTATTCACAATGGAACTCTTAGGTCTCATGAAGCGTTTTTGTATTTCTTTGCACAAAACCATGAAATTGTGTTCACTCCCCCAATGATAAATATTTGCTTTAATAGCATTAAATTTGTGCCCTAGTGCTGTATTTTCATGGCCAAGTAATTCTATATTCCAAAACAAATGATATTGTAATTACTGATAAAACTGTAAAGCAATGAAACTCAACATGTTTAGTAACGTAACTCAGCTGAAATGGTATTAAAAGCTATGACCAAGAGTGCATATGAGCAGGCAACAACAAATACAACATAATTGCTAGTTGGACAATGGCAATTGGAAGATACAGACATGTCCTGATTTCAGAGAAGTTAAAATGTGGAAAGTGTGCATCTTAGAACTGGTGAAATACACTAATATTGCAAGGTGAAACTTTCGAGATAATGGTTTCCAATTCCCTCATTTTCCACTGTAGGTCCAATGAATTAAGAAAAGCTGTTTCAGATGGTGGTGGAAACTACATAAGATTCCTAATTTTTAGTACAGCTTACACTCTATTAATTCATGCTTTTCCTGATCTGCCCCTTTTGAATGATTTGTTACTTTGTGATTTTCTTATTTTCTTGTGCTGAAAGCTGTTACTTGATTGAAGACTGATTTAACTTATCGTTCTATCAACCACTGTTCATCGAACACGCTATATAGGTTGCTTCTATGCTCTATTAAGTGAACTTACTTGATAATATAAGATGTTCTTAATCCATTATGTAATTCAATATTTTATTTAGTTTCTAGCAACTAGAAGATAAAATTATTATCCTTGATTAATCTTTCCTAAAATATTTTCATTCTGCCAAATTAAGGGTCTTCCTTTTGTTTGCTGCATCACTTCTAGATTTTTCCATCCATTTTTTTTTTTTTTTTTAGAGAGAGAAAGGGGTGGAGTAGAAGAGGAGAGGGAGAGGGAGAAAGAGAATCTTTAGCTGTCCATGGAGCCCAACATGGGGCTCAATCTCACAACCATGAGATCATGACCTGACCCGAAATCATCAAGAGTAACATGCTTAACAGACTGAGCCACCCAGGTGCCCCTCCATCCAATTTTTGAGGCTTTTCACAACTTAGCCTCATCTAAGTCACTGAATTTTATTTCCCTCTACTTAAAACCATATTATCCTGATTTTTACTTTGATCATTATCACTACTGTTATAATGCCTGTAGAATTATTGTTCAATCTCAGGATTTTAATTACTGCCCATGGAACCTTCTGAAAGTTAAGTAATTTCTATTCATTGGTTTCGGCTACTAGCACACACTATACAGCACATCTAGGCATTGAGCGTTCCACATGAGGCAGTGCATTTGACAGAACCAGAAAAGGAGGATCTGGAGTCAACAAGCATTGGCTATGGGGCTTATATTAGCTTTGACTTCCTCATCTGGCTTTAACAGTTCTCTCTGAAGTTGGCTTATTGGGTGTGCAGTAGACAGTGTCACATGATCGGGTGGATGTGAAGGCACTCTCGAGTAGAATATCACCTTTTCCATTCTTTTCTCATGACAATATATCTCTGTCAGTAATGAAGCTTCTTCCTAAAACAAAAAGCAAACTTAAAAACCATTAAATAAGGCATCACTGAATACCTTAAAATTATTACTGTATAACAGATGGTTGGTACTCACTTCTGGTTATTATGTCCCTCACATATCTACTCTGCTAAGAAAAAAAGTGCTCAAGATACTAAAGGACTAACTGAATACGAAGATAAGAAACTTCATTATAAAAGTAGACTTACTAGTACCTGAATATGTTTGTCATCATTCAGAAAGTATTCTGGATCAGCAGAAGTATGTTTAGCTATGGATCAAAGGACTAAGGAGGAATTAGAGATTGTTTGAGTTGGTTTATGATAGCTGATAATTTCCTTTCACTTTTTCTCTTCTTCTCTAACTTACCAAACTGAAGGCCCAAAGACAATTTTTAGCCTGAAAGCCATGATCACTTTTCCATTAAGATTAGTCAACAAGACACACGATATATATTGTTTATCATATTTCCATTTCAAATAAAATTATACAACCCTAGATAATATAGATATGATTCAGTCTCCCTCTTTCACATAATAAAACATACACACATAGAGCATTATATACAGCACTGTACAGATACGAAATTTTAGATTTATTATGAGCACAGGATTTAGGTTGCAAATTAAGGTTGCAGAAATCAAGTACTGTATCAGAAAATAAATTAAATATTCAAAAACAGATAATTTAATTAATATGATAGAATGCAACCATTAGAAATTACGGCCTCAAATAATTTCTCAGTATACATGAAAAGTTAACCTTAAGTTTTTAAAAGCATATCATGTGATAAAACTAATGTGATCCTTGTTAAAATCTATACATATTCTATGTAGCTACCAATATATGTTTATCTACATATTAATATTTAGAAGGTATACATCTAAATGTAAAATGAGAACAGCGATTGGCATGAGCAATGACATTATAAAATATTAGTCTGATCAATTAAAATGGGATTACTTTGGTGTTTTAGTATGTTCACTTTATGTTTTTGTTCTTTATTTCTAATACAGAGCATTCATATTTTCCGGAAGATTTATTTATAATATAATATGAAAATACCCCATTATGCCTACTGAGAAAAAAAAAAAAACTACCTACTAATAGGCCAGGATATTGCAAATTACATGATAGTGGTCAAATATGTGTTGTTACATTACTTTGGTTATCATCAAAAATCAATGGTCATATCTACAGAATTGATAGATCCTTAATCTGACAAGTCTATGTAACCCCTGCCTACAGTGGGTATAATAATAGTTAACAGGATCATTTTAAGAATTAAACGCAATAGGGGAGCCTGGGTGGCTTAGTCGGTAAAGCATCTGCCTTCAGCTCAGGTCATGATCCCAGGCCCTGTATTGCATCAAGCTCTCTGCTCAGCGGGGAGCCTACTTCTCCCTCTCCCACTGCCTGCTGCCCCTCCAACCCCCCCCACCCACCTTGTGCTTCTCTCTCTCGTTATGTCTCTCTCTGTCAAATAAATAAATAAAATCTTCAAAAAAAGGATTAAATGCAATAATGTATGTAACAAACTATAGAAATGATCCCTGAAAGTACAGTCTTGCAATAATATATGTAAAGTACCTAGTGTACTGCCTAGAAATTAGTAAGCACTCAATAACAATGGTTAAATTTTTCATAATAAAAATATGTTATTTTGGATGTTTTTACTGAATAAAACCATATCAGCAAATATATGTGTCTTTATAAAAAATATGACAAAATTAAATGTTAAACCAAGAACTGAGGAATTTATTATACCATATAGTAATCAAGCAGATCTTGTGCTTATAGATATTTTAAAATTTCATACATATTTCACCAATCAGTTGGTTCTGCACCTATCTGAAGGTGTGTTAAATGACAACTTTTCCAAATCATAGATATCCACCCTGAGGAAATAAATTTACAGTTATATTAATCCAGAATGAATGGATCACTTCACCTCTCCATACTTCCAACTTATTTTGCCAGCCATGTCTGCAAGTCTTAGAAGAACAATTAGGTTAGGGAAGAAAACTATGACCTTCCTATTAAAATAAAACACCCAATAGTAATGGAATGAGAATTTCCCAGAGGGCAATCACCGTTGTACCTCAAAGACCCAAAATATTTCCTGAAATTCATTTTTTCTGTGTTTCTTGCTAGTTACTATTGAGACCACCATCTTGGTTGGGGGTTGAAGTGGAGTTTGGAAGAGAGACAAGTAGAGAAACTCTGTAATAGCTACAAAACTCATCTCTATACGTCTCACAGCACTATTGACTTTATTAAAGGTTAAAGTAGTGGCTTCAGTTTGACATTTTTAAAAAATTCAATTAACATGGAGATGTTCCTGATGAAGCAGAATCAAGAATCTTAATGCCTACCTTCTCAAAGAGGGTCTTTGCAACGCCTTGATTTTTCCATTGGAAAGGGCTTTAAAAGACCTGAGCTGGAGGATAATCAAAGGGAAGTAAACACAGAGGAATATATGAAACTAGATCATCTGATTTATAAGGTGCAGTTTGGCCGTTTTCAGTTTGAGGACTTCTACAGAGAAGCCTCTCTGTGAAACTCAGAGTATATTTCCATGAAGTCTTTACTTCTGTCATGAAGTATCTGTCATGAAAAGGAGGCCATACATACACAATTCTATATTCCTGAAGATCTAAACTCAACAAAGCACATTTTAAAACGAAAAAAAAAAAAAATAAAAAAAATAAAACGAGGCTCTTTTGTTCAGTCTGGCCCAAATTTGACTTTTCTTCCAGGTTATCCTTGGTGTGAAAATACCAAAGTATTTTGATGCTATCGGGACCTATTAAGTTGAATATTTCCAATTCGACTGATCATCACCAGAAGATGGCATAAATACACTAAATAAGAATGTGAATAAGTATTTAGAGACCCTTTCCTTGTTAGAGAATACAAAGGATGTTTTAGAATTATAGTGCATGAAAAAATAGAAAATAAAATAGACTGCATGATCCAACTTTAATTTTTTCCTTATGTGTTATATTTTCACAGCGCTCTTCTTAACTGTGGAGACTGTGTATCATAAAACATGTAAACATGTTCTTTTCATTTATACTAATGTCAGTAACTAGAATTTTTTAAAAGGTAAAAATCTGTTTCCGTCTAGAGTCAAATCTGGAAAAAAAATAAAATCCTTATTTCAGTTGATATTTTTCAATACGAAATACCTATTTTTCTTGCCACTTTAAGGGAAATAAACATTGACAAATGTTATTAACATTTAATAAATGATTAATAGCACTGCCTTTTCCATAATAATTTATTATAAGAAGTGTTTTATCATGTTGAAGAGACATGTAAATAATTCTATGCAATGCCATTTATAAATGCTTTATAACAGGTTGATGGAACATTATTTACAACCTGCTTCAAATATGAAAAACGTAAAAACAAGCCTCCTAATGATTGAATCTTAAAAGTTTGTGTTGTCATTAATCAAGTTTCTTAAATCATTTCTAAATGTTACCTCAATTTAAAATGCAACTGCCATTTCTTATTCAGTTGTTCCCTCAAGTAGGAATAGAATAAATCTACAGCACTCAACCTGGAGTAAGCACCATGGCATAGAATTGTTAGGTGCAGTAGCAGCAGAAAGTTCCAGATAATTACCTGTCATCAAAGCCTAGAATATTCTGATATTAATTTTAGACAGATGCTAAGGGAGATAGTACAAACAAGTTTATGACAGATGTTTTTAGGTAAACCTTTTAAACTAATTTACTGATACTAGACCTTGCTTAGAAATGAATGCCACCTGGGTCACCTGGGAGGCTCATTTGGTGGAGTTTCTGACTCTTGGTTTCAGCTCAGGTCATGATCTCAGGGTCATGAGATCGAGCCCCTCCTCAAGCTCTATGCTCAGCAGAGACTCTGCTGGAGATTCTCTCTCTTCTTCTGCCCTCCCCCTGCTCACACTCTTTCCCTTTAAAAAAAAATAAATCTTTTTAAAAAAAAGGAATATCACATTTGGGTAAAATAGAAAAATATATTTTACATATATCCAGTAAAATAAACAAACCAAAATTAAAAAATAAAATAATCATGAAACTCCTGCAGGGCTACTGTGAACATCAGTCCATAATTTTATAAAAGAAATTTCACATATAAAAAGGTCTATTTAATGCTGTAGTTGTTTTGTAAGGAGGAGAGAGTCGTCCAGCTAATGTCTTCATACGTTGTGTGTTCTCATTTGGTTTTCTCTGAGCCACTAATCTTTTTCTTGTCACCACCAGCCTCCCTGCTCAGACTTGCTCTCCCTGCCTCCTGCTCCTTTCCTTTCCACGTTATCTGACACACTTCTGCAGGATTCCTTGTCCTAAATGTAACACTGGTCATACCACCCCTTCAGGGACTGGTCCTTCTTTACATTAGCGTTTCTCGCTCAAGATCCTCAGAACACTATGTTTCTGGACACGCTACATGCTGTTTGATGGGGGGAAAACAGTAATCTGTGATCGAATATACATGGAAAATACAGGGTGAACAGAGTAAAGTCAATTTCTCTACTACTCATAACCTTTGATGTCCCAAAAACTCAGTGTGAATTTCCCAGGTCAGAACTAAGATATGAAGCACTTCTCAAATTTATTGCTCCATCAAAATCATTTGTGGCAGAACATCTTCCAACATCTTCTAAGACACTTAAGAATACTTTGAGATACTGTTGACAGTATAATGACTCAATTCGAAATCTGATATTCCATGAACTTCACAATAGGGCCCTATATTAGTTTCCTAGGGTTGCCATAACAAAGCACCATAAACTGAACACCTTAAAACAACAGAAATTTATTCTCTCACAATTCTAAATGCTCAAAGTCCAAAATCAAGGTGTCAGTAGGGCCATGTCCTGAGGTCACATTCTGAGGTCTAGGTGGTCATGGATTTTTTTTTTTTAAGATTTTATTTATTTGAGAGGGAGAGAGAGCACGAGCGGTGAAGAGAAGGAGAAGAAGGTTCCCCAGTGAGCAGGGAGCCAGATGTAGGGCTCGATCCTGGAACAGGATCCCTGAAGCGGGGATCATGACATGAGCCTAAGGCAGATGCTCAACTGACTGAACCACCCAGGGCCTCTAGGTGGTCATGAATTTTGAGGGGCACTATTCAACCTAGTACAGGCTCCAACCATCTTTGTAGTATTTTTCCTCACTACTCTTTTAGAGTTTCCTGTATTTAAACCAATAAGGTTTAGTTACTGCCGCCTACAATATACCCTGGGCTCTCTTCCTCTGCAGTTCAGACTTAAAGACTGTGTGCTAGGATCAGTTACCGTTGAGGCAGATGTTATACGTTGGCTCACTCAGCAACTTTATCAACTCCCTATTCTTCACTTTCCTCTACTATTAAATCTACGCAGGAAAACACTTGACTTCCTAGCCACTCTTGGAGCTAGGGGAGGCCATGTGGCAAGACCCACACCAAAATCCTTGAGGAAGATTATCATCAAAAAATAAAAATGCAAATGATCACGAGGAGAGCAATGTTTTCCTTGTTCTTTTATATTTTTCCTGTCTTCCTACCCGGAAAATGGGGAGACATGATGAGTGGAAGTGCAACAGCCACCTTGTGACCATGAGGGTGAAAGCCATACATACCACGTGTAGTAAGGCAAGAAAATGAAAGGAGCCTGGGTGCTTGAAAAGAATATGGAGCCTCCTGGGACACCACCCAGCTCCCTGCTCAGTGGGGAGTCTCCCTTCTCCCTCTGCCTGCCATTCCCCCTGCTTGTGCTCTCTCTCTGACAAGTGAATAAATAAAATCTTTAAAAAGGAGAGAGAGAATGTCTTTGAGAAAAAAGGACTATGGAACCTCCTGATACCGTGGATTGCCTATTCCTAGACTTGTTGCGTGTGAAAGCCACTGTTCAGAGGGTTTTCTTGAGCTAGCAGCCGTGTGTAATCTTTTTTTTTTTTAAGATTTTATTTATTTATGTGACAGAGAGACAGCCAGTGAGAGAGGGAACACAGCAGGGGGAGTGGGAGAGGAAGAAGCAGGCTCCCAGCAGAGGAGCCCCATGTGGGACTCGATCCCGGAACGCCGGGATCACGCCCTGAGCCAAAGGCAGATGCTTAACGACTGCGCTACCCAGGTGCCCCAGCCGTGTGTAATCTTGATTAATAAATCCCTTCCATTTGTTAAATTCAATTTCTGTCTGTTCTCAATAATGACACTGCTTTCTATAGCTGGAAAAATACTTTTCTTCTCTGAATTAACATGACCGATTGCTAGGATTCATTTATCAATTAATATTCTCCTTCCAGGCAGCATTTCTCCTTTTTTGTTCAAACTGTTATTTTAATTTTTCACATACCTTCATTATTTTCATATTTACCTATATAATTAAACATAACATAGTCATCTTCTCTGACTCACAAATATAACATACTTAGCAGCTTCTGATATTTCTTTCTACTTCATAGCATATAATAGCTGAAAATATTTTCTCAAAGTATGTCCAGTATGTGATTAAGTTGGGGGTTTGTAAAGTATCTGTAAAGGTATTGCCTACTATTGTCCTCTCAACTAGTTCTTTCTGCTGAATCTCCCACTACATCCATTAGACTATGCTCCTGACACCCCACTACATAAGGAACCTGGAGGCAAACATTGCAGATATTTTCTATAAGGAAGACTTTGTTTATAAATGGATTTCTTGGAGAAAAGAAATTAAGAAAGTAAGGGTCGGTCCTCAAAGGGTCAGTCCAGAGTTTGTTTTCGGTTCAAATCATGACTTCTTTCTGCTCTTGGAACTTGACTCTTGGCAGAAAGATCGACAGGCCTAAAATGTTCTTTTGGGAGTCCAGAGAAAAGGAGCCAGAAAGGACTGATGCTGATGTTTGCAATAAACCTTGAAGAATTTGGTAAATGTTCCATTTGTCCTAATATAACCTTTGACAATCTTAGAGGAACATCCTTTTATAATAATGGATTCTGAAAATAGCTATGTATGTTTGCCTAGGCCTGGCCCCATAGCAGGGACAGAGCCAAGCCTCTCTCTAGTGCCTTTGCTACACACACACACATACACACACTTTCATAAATATATACACATATCCAACACATACACATACATTCATAAATAAGCATATAGACACACAGACATTCATAAATACACACATGCATGCACATTCAAAAATAGACACACACACATCTATAAATACATACACACACATACACAAATGTCCATGTACACCAAGAAACTCTGCACTAATCCTTACGTATATTGACTATGCCAGATCTTCCAGGTAAAATGGAGAAAGAAATGTCCAAGTTGTTTTCAGAATAAAATTTATAATGAGGAGTGTCTGTTGTCTCACCTTTGAGGTAAGGAACACCACGAACTAATGGCACCTAATTTGTTTTTAAATAGCATGAGAGAAGCCCCAGACCTCAGATCGTGCAACAAGTATCGTTTTAAAAGAATACCGTGCCATACCCTCTCCCATTTAATCTACGTCAGCCACCCACGCTGGCATTCATTTAGTTCCTTAAATGCTCTACCATCTTCCTTCCTATTCAGAGACTTCGTCCATGTTGTTCCTTTCTGTCAGCTAATTAACTGGTATTTTTCTTCCAAATTACAGGGTAAATGTTCCCTTCTTAGGGAAACCTTAACTGGAACAAGTATTAAGTGAGCCCCTCCTTCTATAGTCTTTCATAACCTTGGGTGTAGTTCTTTTGTTGTGCCCAAGAATGGTTGCAATTGTACATTTATTTGTGTGATTATTTAATAAAAGGCTATCTCCTGTAGTAGACTGCAAGCTAAGAAAGCAAGGGTTATCTAAAGTGTGTAATAGTCTCTCCCCTGCGCCTAGTAGAGTGACTGGCACATACACAGTAGATGAAAAATAAATATTTATTGATCTGATGGAAGGTTATCTCTGAAAGATGGAAAAACACAAAGTATCACTGCCTTGTATCAGAATGTATTCAGCTGCAAAAAGACAAGTTGAATATGGCCCACACAATAAAGGTAACTTATTGCTTTACATAGCGAGAAAGTCTGGATGCGGGGTGAATTTCAAGGATGGTTTGATTAAAAAGATCAATGGGGTCTACAAGAGTCTTGATCCTTTTAATTTCTTTCCTTCTACAGCATCATCTTAGATCTGGCTCCCTTCCATGGTCACAAGATGGCTGCCATATTCAGAAAAAAAAATACCTGTCACAGTAAAAGAAAGAAACCCACAGGCTTATAGTAACTGCACTGGCATAGATCATATGTCCAGCACTGCACCAGGGACTGGCCAAAGAGAATGGAGTATGCTGACTCATCTAAAGAGAATGGGGGGGGGGCATGCCTGGGTGGCTCAGTTAGTTAAGCATCCAACTTGATTTTGGTTCAGGTCATGATATCAGGGTCCTGGGATGGAGCCCCAAGTTGGGTTCCATGCTCAGCACAGGGTCTGCTTGTCCCTCTCCCTCTGCTCCTCCCCCACTCATGCTCTCTCTCTCTCAAATAAATAAATAAACTCTTTAAAAAAAATAAAGAGAATGGAATATGCTGCCTGACCTCTATAAACAGGTGGATACCTTAGGGAATATCTTGGTAGTCTGAAGAAGGGGAGGGGATAAATGGACATTGAATAGACACCCAAATAAAATGTGTCAATACATATTGCCCGCAGTACATATTGAAGTACAGCACATCAGGAGGGTTATGGATCAGTGTTAAGAGACCTCACAGAGTGTTGACTGAATTGAGTCACTCCCAGATTCATATGTTGAGGCCCTAACCCCCCAAGTAACTCAGAACATGACTGTATTTGGAGACTGTATTTGGAGATAGGGTCCTTAAAAGATAATTAAGTTAAAGTGTGATCTTTATGGTGGGCCATAACTCAATATAATTGATGTCACTAAAAGAAAAGGAAATTAGGATGCAAGCAACATAGACAGAAGGACGACCATGTGACGGCAGAGCAAGAAGGCGGCCATCTGCAAGCCAGGGATAGAGGCCTCAGAGGAACACAAACTCACCTACACCTTAAACAGTTCTACCTTCCAGAACTGTGAAAATATATAGTTCTGTTGTTTCAGCTACCCAGTTTGCAGAATTTTGTTATAGCAGCCCCAGAAAACTAATACATGGAAAAAATGTAATTTCCAGATTGCTTAATCAACTATATAGAACTTAATGGAAGCACCACCATAACACAGTTCATCCAAGGGTATCACACAGTTACAAGACTTTTCACTAGACTCTGGGGTCCTCCATCATACACAGCTTCCTGTGATACTCTAATGCAGGTAAATTCTGTCAGAATTGCAAAACATTCAAATTCCTGCTCTTTTATACTCAGACTTTTGTATTATTGCTCTTCCATAATTACATTTACCTTGTCCTCCTGGAAGATTTAATGTGAGAATCTATATGTTTCTATTTAACAGATGTTTATAAATACTAGATATTTTGTCTCTTGAACAAAACTGAATAAGAGCATATTCATATTACTTATTTGCCAAGAGAAAGTAAGGTCTTCCTAAATAGGTCTTCCTAAAAAAATATCCATGTCTCAGCCTTCCAGGGTTCTGAAAAGCCAGTAGCCCCACAGTCTAACCCCAAGGATTATTATCATAAGTGCATCTTTCAGCAGATATTCCCACTTCAACAAGGTGACTGTTAGTAAATTTGAGGTAAGAGTTGACATTTTCCAAGAGCTGGAGGATGATGGACAAATTCAGGGCCCTGCATCTACATAGGTTCCTGTAGAATCTATAACCCCTATAACCCCTCCAGGGGTATTTCAGAAACCTCTAGATCAAAAGAGGAAACAACGGCAGCATAAACCTACTAGCCCTGGAAAGAGTTGAAACCCAAATCCTCTGCTTTCTTTCTCTTAATTTAGGGTTCCTCTGTCAGACATGAACATAGGGCCATAAACTCAGCTGTGCCAGAACTACAGATTTATTTATTGCTTTAGGGCTCATTTTAATTTCTGTAATGATCTCCCATCCCACTGCCACTCTGCTTATATTCCATCAGCCCCACCCGATCTATTCTCACCTGTACCCTGCTTGGTTCTGAGCCCCAGGAGGCTCAGACAGACTGCATATCCTAGAATTCCTTGTTCTCTGGCTTCCAGGTGGGTTTTAGCCAATGGGATGAGAAAGCAGGAGGTAGGCAGTTCACTATCCCCCACTCTGCTGCTGGGCAAAGCCCTGGGCAGGGTAGAGCAGCCTTCTGCTATGCCAGCTATGCTTCCTGCCTACTGGACTGTGGGGAAATCTAAAAATTCCCAGGGGAGGAGGTCTCAGGCTGGTACGGAGCAGGTGGGAGATCCACATGGAAGTTCATGGCAGCAGCCGTCACCAAGTGGTGCAGGAGTATTGCCAAACGTTAACAATCATTTTAGCTGAATCGGTTCTTACTGGCTGAACGTCAGCCCTAGTTCTGCTCTCATCCATGGCCCACCAGTGGCAGAGAGTGTGTCCTAAATAAGGCACAGCAACCTCACAGAATTAGAACCCAATATTTTTTTTTAAAGAAACCCAGAACAAAACTGTGATTCTGTCATTTCAATAAACAACTACATTGCCCCTCAATTTCTTCAACCCAAAGTGAAGCTGGTATATACCTCATAGGACAAGTCTAAAGGTAAATTAACTCGGCATGTGCAATATGCTCATTATTGTGAATGACAACTAGTTTAATATTGAAATTTTGATCAACATAGCAAGTATATAGTTGTGATAGCAATATGGAAAGCATTACTTTTCAAAATAACTTGAAATTCTCTCTTTTTATTCTGCTGGAGTTTACTCTCTCCATAGAAAAATCAGGATGGATCCATCTCCTCTTTGTTACAAGATAAAATTTTGTGAGGTGGTGAGTTCAAGCTTATCCCAACCCAAACCTTGCCACTCTCAACAGTTGCACTTTTGCTGTTCTGGTTTTTCTCCTCCTAAATCAGAGAAGAAAGTGCTTTCTTTTAGATTTTTGAAGAGTCTTAAAATAGGCAAGAAAAATATTTTTACATTGAAATGAACCATCTGGCCACTTTATCTTGTTCTACATCGAACATCCGGAGTTACTATAATATTTATTTATTGGATTCTTTATTCATGAAAGTGCTATTACAACTAGAAATTGCCATGAGTAGTCAGCAACTGCTTTTAACTGTTTCTTTTCCTTTTTTTAAACTAAGAAACATTCTTTTTAAGAATTAGAATTAAGAAATGTTCATGAAAATTAGAGCGTCAATTAAGAAATCTAGATCCAAACCTTAGTTCTGCTACTAATTTTGTAATCACCAGCAATTCACTCAATTTCCTCACCAGTTAAATGTAGGATTGGGATAGGTGATCATTAAGGAACCCTTCAAATTCACTTATTATATCTTGGAATTTGTAAGGTATTTTATTTCATGTTTTTAGAAGATTTTATTTATATATTTGAGAGAGAGAGGGAGAGCAAGCATGAGAGAGAGAGAGGGAGGGAGAGAGTGAGCACCAGGGGGTCGGGGGGAGAGGCAGAGGCTGAGCAGGGAGCCTGGGATCATGATCAAAGCCAGGGGAGACACTTAGCCAACTGAGCCACCCAGGCACTACTATTTCCAAGATATTTTAGCATAAAAGAGCAGCTAACATACATTCAGCAATTATACCTTAGACTATGTGCATTTAGTGATCAGAGCAACCCTACTTTGCAGATAACAAAACTGTGAGGTTAACTCCCTGACTCAAGATCTTACAGGTAGTTAGTGGAAGAGTCATAGCTTGAAATGGTCATTTTGAATTCAAATCGTATAATACAGTGAATATAACCTTATTTTTATTATGAGTTTCCAAACTAAAGTAGCTTCGATGACTAAAAAAAAAGTAAAGTCTCACAAGCCATCAGTCAGCCAGTAAGTAAATAAGCAACAATTTTAGCGAATTTGAAAGACTGATAGGTATTCAAAATGTGTCAGTTTGGAAATGTGGAGATATTTTCTATCCATTTATAAATAAACCATAAATGTAACTCTGCATTTTTAGGGAACAGAACAATAACAGCTCTTTCTGCCTTGATGGAACCAGAGATTGTTTTACTCCAAGCCAATCCCAAGAGCATGGCACCCGCTGCCTATTTCTCTGCAGTGCTTTTCAATCAGGTGTTTCTTTGTTGGGTGCTTGTGGATTTCAATGGATGGTTGGCTCATAATCTGCAAATGGTTACTTATGTACTTATTTCTATTGTCAGTAGATTGTTTTCTGGATAGATTATAATGGTTTCCTAAGACTTACAGGAAACCAGTGACTCAAATGCTATTGGTGGGAGTTTCAAAAATACTCAAAAGCTAGGAGTATTTTTAATTGTTTTATAAGTAGAAAAGACTAGGAAATATAAAATAATCTTAAATGAATAATTAAATTTTAATAAATATTTTAAATAAACTCAGGAAAAGGAAATGACAACAGCCATGAAAGGAATGGTATTGACAAAAATTTTTTTCCAAACGTGAGATGATATTGCTCTTGGTTGACTATTAATCTCATTTGTAAAGTCTTTAAAAGAAATATCTTTCTGAGGCAGTGATGATACTTCCCTTCATACTACATACTTATCTATGTGCAGTGCTGTAAAAAATACTCTTTGGGGGATATAGAACTTAAATTTTACTTCCATTTATTGATGCAAGTCATCATAAATAGAAATGTCAGTAATTAGAATCGGTGTGTAAAAATGACACTTCATTTCTATTTGGATGCAGTCTGATGTCAGTTCTTCTGACTCATTGAAATTAAAGCTCAATGTACTCCTTTCCCCGGACAGAGCAATAGAAAAAAATTCATTGCCAATTGATTAAGATACAATCTAACAGCCAATGTTGTGGTGTCAGGCCCCCTGACAGGTATTTCAAAACTATTATATCTATTTTTCGCAGATGATATGAAAACCCTATGATTCTACGAAAACCCTGAGGATTCCACAAAAAAAAAAAAAACCTGTTAAAACTAATAAATGAATTCAGGAAGGTTGCAGGATACAAAATCAACACACAGAGATGAGTTGCATTTCTATACACTAACAAAGAACAATTTGAAAAGGAAATTAAGAAAACAATTTAATTTATAATAGCATGTAAAAGAATGAAACACTTAGGAATAAGCCTAACCAAGGAGATGAAAGGCTTGTACACTAAAAACTATGAAACACTGGTAAAAGGAATTAAAGAAGACACAAATAAATGGAAAGACATCTTGTGTTCATGGATTGGAAGGTTTAATATTGTTAAGATGTCCATATTATACAAAGTGATTTACAAATTCAATGCAACCTCTATCAAAATCTCAACAGCATTTTTTGCAGATATAGAAAAAAAATCCTAAAATTCATATGGGATCTCAAAGGACTCTAGACAGTCAAAACAATCTTAAGAAAGAAGAAAAAAATAAGCATTACACTTTCTGATTTCAAAACATATTATAAAGCTACAGTAATAAAAAACAGTGTGGTCTACGACTGAACCTAACCAAAGAGGCAAAGGATCTGTACTCACAAAACTATAGAACACTCATGAAAGAAATTGAGGAAGGCACAAAGAAACGGAAAAACTTTCCATGCTCATGGATTGGAAGAACAAATATTGTTAAAATGTCTATGCTACCTAGAGAGATCTATACATTCAATGCAATCCCTATCAAAATACCATCAACTTTCTTCACAGAACTGGAACAAATAATCATAAAATTTGTATGGAACCAGAAAAGATCCTGAATAGCCAAAGCAATGTTGAAAAAGAAAACCGAAACTGGTGGCATCACAATGCCGGACTTCAAGCTCTATTACAAAGCTGTAATCATCAAGACACTATGGTAATGGCACAAAAACAGACACATAAATCAATGGAAGAGAATAGAGAACCCAGAAATGGACCCTCAACACTAATCTTCGACAAAGCAGGAAAGAATATCCAATAGAAAAAAGACAGTGCTTGGAAAATTGGACAGCCACATGCAGAAGAATGAAACTGGACCATTTCCTTACACCATACACAAAAATAGACTCAAAATGGATGAAAGACCTCAGTGTGAGACAGGAACCCATCAAGATCCTAGAGGAGAACACAGGCAGCAACCTCTTCGACCTCAGCCCCAGAAACGTCTTGCTAGGCACGTCTCCAAAGGCAAGGGAAACATAGGCTAAAATGAACTATTGGAACTTCATCAAGATAAAAAGCTTCTGCACAGCAAAGGAAACAGTTGACAAAACCAAAAGACAACTGACAAAATGGGAGAAGATATTTGCAAATGACATACCAGATATAGGGCTAGTATACAAAATCTGAAAAGAGCTTATCAAACTCAACATCCAAAGAACAAATAATCCAAACAAGAAATGGGCAGAAGACATGAAAGATATTTCTCCGAGAAAGACATCCAAATGGCCAACAGACACATGAAAAAAATGCTTAACATCACTTGGCATCAGGGAAATACAAATCAAAACCACAATGAGCTACCACCTCACACCAGTCAGAATGGCTAAAATGAACAAGTCAGGAAACGACAGATGTTGGTGAGGATGTAGAGAAAGGGCAACCCTGCTACCGTGTTGGTGGGAATGCAAGCTGGTGCAGCCTCTCTGGAAAACAGTATGGAGGTTCCTTAAAAAGTTGAAAATAGAGCTACCCTATGACCCAGCAATTGCACTACTGGGTATTTACCCCAAAGATACAAATGTAGTGATCCGAAGGGGCACCTGCACCCCAATGTTTATAGCAGCAATGTCCACAATAGCCAAACTATGGAAAGAGCCCAGATGTCCATCGACAGATGAATGGATAAAGAAGATGTGGTATATATATATATATATATATATATATATATATATATATATATAGTGGAATATCACTCAGCCATCAAAAAAAATGAAATCTTGCCATTTGCAACGATGTGGATGGAACTAGAGGGTATTATGCTAAGTGAAATAAGTCAGTCAGAGAAAAACAATTACCATATGATCTCACTGATATGTGGAATTTAAGAAACAAGGCAGAGGATCATAGGGGAAGAGAGGAAAAAATGAAACAAGACAAAACCAGAGAGGGAGACAAACCATATGAGACTCTTAATCATAGGAAACAAACTGAGGGTTGTTGTAGGGGAGGGGGGTGGAGGGTGATGGACATTGGGGAGGCCGTATGTTGTAATAAGCACTGGGTATTATGTAAGACTGATGAATCACAGACCTGTACCCCTGAAACCAATAATACATTATATGTTAATTAAATGAATTTAAATTTAAAAAAGACAAGAAAAAAAAAAAAACAGTGTGGCGCTGGCAAAAAAGGCAGACAAATACACCAATGGAATAGAACAGAGATCCCAGAAAGAAACCCTCACATATATGGTCATATGATCTTCAGCAAGAGTGCCAAGATCACACAATAGGGAAAAGACATTCTCTTCATCAAATGGTGCTATAGGGGCACCTGAGTGGCTCAGTCGGTTGAACTGTCTTGCCTTGGCTCAGGTCATGATCCCAGGGTCCTGGGATTGAGCCCTGAGTCAGGCTCCCTTGTTCAGCCAGGAGCCTGCTTCTCCCTCTCCCTCTGCCGCTCCCCCTGCTTGTGCTCTCCTGCTCTCTCTCTGTCAAATAAATAGATAAAATCTAAAAAGAAAAAAGAAAAAGAAAAATGGTGCTGGGAAAACTGGATATCCACATGAAGAATAAAAAGGAAAAGGGACCCTTATCTTAACACCATATACAAAAATTGAATCAAAATGGATTAAAGAGGGGCGCCTGGGTGGCTCAGTTGGTTAAGCGTCTGACTCTTGATTTTGGCTCCGATCATGATTTAAGGGTCATAAGATAGAGCCCCATGTCAGGCTCCGTGCTCAGTGGGAAGTCTGCTTGGGATTCTTTTCCCCTCTTTCTCCTTCTGCCCCTCCCCCTGCTTGTGCTCTCTCTCTCTTTCTCTGTTTCTGTCTCTTTCTCAATTAAATAAATAAATCTTTTTAAAAAATAGATTAAAGACCTAAATGTTAGACTTAAAACTATAAAAGTCCTAGAAGAAAAAATAGCAGAAAAGCTTCATGACATTACACTTGCAATGATTTCTTGGATACGACATCAAAAGAACAAAAAAAAGCAAAAAAATAGACAACTGGGACTACATCAAACTTGAAAACTTTTGTACATCAAAAGAAAGTCAACCTACCAAAATGGGAAAGAATAATTACAAACCATGTACCTGATACGGGATTGATATCCAGAATATACATTTTTTAAAAACTCCTACAACTTGACAACAAAAAATAAAATAACCCAATTAATAAATGACAAAGGACCTTAATGCCATTTTTCCAAAGATGATATATAAATGGCCAACAAGCATATGAAAAGATGTTGAACATCACTCATCATCAAAGAAATGCAATTTGAAACCACAATGAGCTATCACCTCACACCCATTAGGATGGCTACTATCAAGAAAAATAGAAAATAACAAGTGTGGGCAAGCACATGGAGAAACTGGAAGCCTTGTGCACTGTGGTGGGAATGTAAAATGGTGCAACTGTTACGGAGCACAGTATGGAGGCTCCTCAAAACATTAAAAATAGAACTACCCCACAATCCAGCAATCCTTTATCCAAAAAACTGATAGCAGGATCTCAAAAAGACATTTGCACCTGCATGCTCATTGCAGCATTATTCACAAGAGCTGAGAGGTGGAAGCTAACTAAGGCCACGGACAAATGAAAAACTAAATAAAATGCTGTATACACATACAATGAAGTATTATTCAGTCTTAAGAAGAAAGAAAATCTTGTCATATGCTACAACATAGATGAAATTTGAGGACATAATGGCAAGGGAATTAATCCAGTTACAAAAACATAAATACTGTGTGATTTCACTCATATGAAGTATCTAAAGCAGTGAAACTCAGGGAAACAGAAAGTAAAGGGGTGGTCCCCAGGGACTGGGGGAAGGTGGGCAAGGGGAATTATCGTTTAATGGGTACAGAGTTCCAAATTTGCAAGATGAAAATTTCTGGAGATCTGTTTCACAGCAAGGTGAATATACTTCACACCACTAAACTCTATTCAAAGAATGGCTAACTAAGATGGTAAATTTCATGTATGTGTTTTTATTTTATTTAATTTTAATTTTATTTTATTTAGATTTTTACTTATTTATTTATTTGAGAGAGCCAGAGAACACAAGCAAGCAGGCAGAGGGAGAGGGACAAGCAGACTCCCTGCCAAGCAGGGAACCCAGTCTGGGGCTTGATCTCAGAACCCTGAGATCATGAACTGAGCTGAAGGCAGACGCTTAACAGACTGAACCATCCAGGTGCCCCATGTTATGTGTTTTTAAATCACAATTTTAAAAAATCATCATACCTAGATCATCTCAACAAGAATATTGTCAATTCTAAGCATCCTCTTCCAAGAGAATACAGCTCCTAACAATATTTAACACATTTCACCTGCGGTACTCACCTAGCATGTGAAATATATTTCCAAAGCTTTGATCTCGGGAAATGTACTTTCAAATGAAGAGTTTATGGCGATCATCCTCAGTGTATGCAATAGAACCACAACAACACTCATGGTGATTATTTGGCTGTCAGTACCACCAAAAGTAGCATTTGAGCTCATTTTCCACATAATTTCAGCCATCGTTAGAGAAAGAATACTTGAAGCAGAGCACATCTTTGTCTCTAAGAGAGATGTTTAAAAATTTAAATCTATGTGAAATGACCACCATAAATAAGGCTACTATTTATCCATGGTTAGGTTTGCTTTTCACATAGTGACAAAAATCAGCCCCTACTGCCGAAAGGGCCATTTATTCCTAGGCCAGCAGACTCTTTCTGCCAAATTGCCAGTAAACAAAATACTATACTCTCTGCCATTGAGCTATTTCATATTTTAGCTCTTTGGCCACAAATATGTGTACTAGTTTCTTGGAAGAAATTAGTGCAATTCAGGGTTCATTTATTTTATTATAACTGTATGGATAAAATAAACTTCAAACACTTCTTTTGCTGTGGTTAAAATAAATGCCTCTTAGTAGCATTTCACGCAATAAAGAATTTTCTCTTCTTTAAAAAAAAACTGCTTATAAACATGTATCCTACCTTTTAGCCATGGTAAAAATGTTGGAGTCATTGTCCATACTTTCTTCGCCCTTAGCAATCACCACAGTTTGCTCATTTTACCAAATAATGTTAATGAATCCATTCTTTTTGACTAACAGCTAGTGTTGGATTTGTTAAGAGTGTAGACTCTGAAACAACATATCCTGGATTTGTGTCCAAGCTCACCTACCTCTTAATTCTGATATTCAGCAAAGTATGTTCTTAAACTTTCCCAGCCACAGTTTCCTAAAAATGGTCATAATTATAATTCCTATTAATATGGTTGTTGTAGTAAGTGACTTATTATGTAAAAATCTAGGGGCACCTGAGTGGCTTAGTCAGTTAAGCTTCTGCCTTCGGCTCAGGTCATGATCCCAGGGGTCCTGGAATCGAATCCCATGTCCGGCTCCCTATTCAGCAGGGAGTCTGCCTCTCCTTTTGCCCCTTTACCCCTTTGTGCTTCCATTCTCTCTCGCCTTCTCGCTCAAATAAATAAATAAAATCTTAAAGAGAAACTATTAATATATGTAGTATATTCTGACTTCCAAATATTAGCTTTATTCAGGATTGTCTCTATTACCACTGTCATAGTTTCAAGTCCTGTGGCCTCATCACTGGAGAGCTGTAACAATCACTTAATTGATCCACTTCAATTCCATCCTCCAAATAACCTCTAGAGTGACCAGTCTAGAGTACAAATCTGACGCCATCACTCCTGCACTTATAATCCATCCACAGCTTCCTGCCACTGACAATACAAAAGATAAATGTCCTAATATGGCCAACAAGAGCCTTCATAACTAGATGCCAGATTATCTCTTCAGCCCTATCTTATGTCATCCAGCCTTTCACATTACACTTCAACAGCCATCAACTATTTATAGTTCCAGGGTACTTCATGTTGTATTGTGCCTTTATACAAGTGAAGCCATGCTGTGCCCACATGCATTTCTTGGATTGATAACATTCTCTGGACACAAAGGCCCATTTTCTCACCTGTATGGCAGGCAAAAAGTGCTGGAGAATCAACACTTCCCAGGAGAAACCCTCCACTGATGACCAACAGGCACTGGTGTATAAAATCTCCCACTCCCTCATCCTAGGAATCACTTAGGAATAACTCTTAAGTGTATATTCTACACTGTCCCTCAGAATTCCCCAGCATGATCAAGTTCAAGTTCCCCACAGCAACTGCACAAAAAAAATGTTTTTATTCACCATCATCTCTTCACCTCCTTACTTCCTCACTGGTGTGTACTGGTGTCAGCTCCAAATAAACACGTGTTTTCAAATCCCACTGTTGGGGTCTGTTTTGGGGGATCTCAAACTATGACATTACTATATTAATGTAGGTAATTAACATAGTCAGAACATCTCATAACTAAACACAATCGAGGTGTTTTCTCACTTTTGTGAAGTCTAATGAAGACTGGTCAGTTCTCCATGTTATTGCCGTACCATCTAGAACACACAGTTTCCTAGGTCATGTCAGCAGGCAGAGCAAAATGGATGATGCACTCCTACTCTTGACTCCCTTAGCTAAGTGACTTATGCTACTTTCATTCCTTACCCTTTGGCCAGAAATCATTACATGGCCTAACCTAACTGCAAAGCAAGTTGTAAAGTATAGATGGGATCGTTTGGTGAGCATCAGCTGTTTCTCCCCTACCTAATCTCCCATTTTACTGTAAAGGCCATTATGGTTCAACACCTCAGCCCCATGATACTGGATCAGAGGTATTCCTGTGTGATCTCATAATGCTTTCTACAAATCTCTACTAATTGTACGAATATAATCCATGTTTCTATTGGTCAGGCTAAAATACCACCCAGTGAGCTCCTTGAATATGGAAATAAGGTCTTGTTTTTTTTGATCCAAGCTCTTAATAGCAAATACATTTCTCGTGTGGAGGAGCTTACATTATCAGTATTTTATAAAAGATTCCGATTATTTATAAGCAAATTCCATAAGCTTTTGCGTATCCATTCCATAGCTGCCAGAAGGAAATCATTGACTAGGAAGAAATCCGAGAGAAGTTCAGAGATTGTGTTTTATCCATCTCTCTGTCATATCATCTGTCCAATTTCCTAGTATTGCTGGAGAATGTGTGAAGAAACACATAATTAAATTAGAGATTAAATTGAGCGGTTTTTACCTCCAGCTTTTAGACTACCAATTTGGAAAATGGTTGTCCACATTTTATACTAATAACTATGGTTTATATTTTGCTGATTTCTAGTAGACTTGGGTGATATTTTCCTGAGACATACTAAAATATTGTTTTCTCCAACTTTACCAATAATTATCAAATTATCAGGATTAACTCATTATCCCAGTCGCCTCTTTCTTCACAGCACATAATCTTTTCGGAAAGGGTCAAGGTGAAACAATATACTTCACATTCACATAGGCAAACACATCAAAGAGGAAAATAATACATATGAAGGGCAGGAGAGACTGTGTGAAGTGGCTTTTATTTCAAGTATTATAGCAGAGGCTTCAGACATTGAACATCCCTTCTAAGGAAAATAATAAAAAGTTGCATAAAATATAAACTTGTTTTTAAAAGTTACCACTAACCTGGCAAGAAATAAAGAATGGACAAACTACAAAAAAAAAAAAATGAAAACAAAAATCCCAGAATGGAAAAGAGGAATAAAGGTAGGTTTTATCCTCTGGGCATCCATCCTTGGTGACCTTGAGAAGAGCATATTCTCTGCTGCCCCGAAAGGCACAAGAACAGGAGCATGAGCCTAGGGCTTGCCCAAGTCTAACACAACTCCCATGTTGAAGCTAGGATCCAGAAGGGATAGACCTTCCATGTAATGGAAATGAGAAATAAAACTGGCACACCAAGGGGGCAAGAAGAAAACGTGCCAGTCTTGACATTCACCTCGTATGTAAGGGAATACAACCTCCCCTAACAATATTTAAACACAAGCACTCCTCATATACATTTGTAGCCCAAATTCACATAACCAGAAACCTCAAGAGGAGCACTTAAAATAAGTTCTCTGGACCCCTAGATGACTGGCAGAATTAAACAAATCATTCTTGATGGAAATAACTATAACCCAGTCCTCAAATCACTCCCACAGATAACAATCTAAGGAACATGAGATCACAGAAAAAAAAAAAAAAACCAAAGCCACAAGAACCCAGTTACCATAACTAAGAGGCAGAATCTGTTGTGCAAAGAATTCCAATGTTGGAATCATCAGAACCTGAATATAAAATAACCATGGTTATATATTTCAATACAAGAAATAGAGGTCTGAAAATTTAAACAAGAAATAAGAAACAATAACAAAACAAAAATGCAGATCTGAAATAAAAGCAAAACTATTTGTAGAAATGAAAAACATAATAATTAAAGTTAAAATTTTGAGAGTGGGTTAAATAGCAAATTAGCCGAAGAGAGAAGAAATAAATGAAAGATGTATCCAAAAGAACTCTCTGGAAAGAAGTTCAGGGAGACAGAGAGTTGGAAAATGTGAAAGAGACTAAATAAAGTGTGCACATATAAATAGCTAGGGTGGTTCCTGGGTGGCTCAGTTGGTTAAGCCTCTGACTCTTCATTTCTGCTCAGGTCTTGAGATCAAGCCCTGCGTCAGGCTCCATGCTGGGTGTGGAACTTGTTTAAGATTCTCTCTCTTCTTCCCCCTCTGCCCTGCACCTCCCCCAACCCCCACACATGTGTGCTCTCTCTATCACTCTAAAAAAAATTAAAAATAACGAGGATAAAATCAAAAGAAACAGACATACAGAGTATTACATATAAATATAATGGAAAACTATAATAAACAAGAAGAAAAACGAGCAATGTTAACAAAAGGGATAAAGAGTAAAAAATGAATCCATGAAGATATGAGAAATTAATTCCAGTATACCAGTAATCCTATAACAATGTAAATGGACTAAACTCAACCTGAAAGACAATGATTTCCCAGACGATATACAAAATAAAATAAAATCCAGCCATATGTTGTTTACATGAGATCTACCTCAATTATCAAAATACAGAAAAATTGAAAGTCAAATGATGGAAAGATACAGCAGGCAAATACTAAACAAAATGAAAGTAGTGTCAATATATTTGTAACAAACCAAGCAGATTTTAAGACCAATGAATTTTTTTTTAAAGATTTTATTTATTTATTTGACAGAGATAGACACAGCCAGCAGGAGAGGGAACACAAGCAGGGGTAATGGGAGATGAAGAGGCAGGCTTATAGTGGAGGAGCCTGATGTGGGGCTCGATCCCAGAACGCCGGGATCATGACCTGAGCTGAAGGCAGATGCTTAACGACTGCGCCACCCAGGCGCTCCTAAGACCAATGAATTTTTGAAGATAAAAAGACTCCTCCATAGTGATCAAAAGTTTCAATTTTCCAGAAGATAATAATGATTCTTAACTCATATGGGCTTAGTAGTATAGCCTCAAATGGTACAAAGCACAAACTGACAAAATTAAATGGGAAATTACAAAAACTATCAAATTGGGAGAGTTTAACACATATCCGTAGAAACTAATGGATCAAACAGATAAAAACTTAGCAAGAATACATCAAAACCACACTGAGATACCACCTTACGCCAGTTAGAATGGCAAAAATTGACAAGGCAAGAAACAACAATCGTTGGAGAGGATGTGGAGAAAGGGGATCCCTCCTACATTGTTGGTGGGAATGCAAGCTGGTACACCCACTCTGGAAAACAGTGTGGAGGTCCCTTAAAAAGTTAAAAATTGAGCTACCCTATGATCCAGCCATTGCACTACTGGGTATTTACCCCAAAGATACAGACGTAGTGAAGAGAAGGGCCATATGCACCCCAATGTTCATAGCAGCATTGTCCACAATAGCTAAATCGTGGAAGGAGCCGAGACGCCCTTCAACAGATGACTGGATTAAGAAGTTGTGGTCCATATATACAATGGAATATTACTCAGCCATCAGAAAGAACGATTTCTCAACATTTGCTACAACATGGACGGCACTGGAGGAGATAATGCTAAGCGAAATAAGTCAAGCAGAGAAAGACAATTATCATATGGTTTCACCCATCTATGGAACATAAGAAGTAGGAAGATCGGTAGGAGAAGAAAGGGATAAAGAAAGGGGGGGTAATCAGAAGGGGGAATGAAACATGAGAGACTATGGACTATGAGAAACAAACTGAGGGCCTCAGAGGGGAGGGGGGTAGGGGAATGGGACAGACCCGTGATGGGTAGTGAGGAGGGCACATATTGCATGGTGCACTGGGTGTTATACACAACTAATGAATCATCGAGCCTTACATCGGAAACCGGGGATGTACTGTATGGTGACTAACATAATATAATAAAAAATATTATTATAAAAAAAGAATACAGAACATTTGAACACCACAATGAAATGTTTGGTTTAATGAATGTATACATAACATTGCATACAACGAATGAAGAATATATGTTTTCTGAAAGAACTTGAGGAACATTATGAAAATAGACCATATTCTAATCTACAAAGTAAATGGCAATGCATTTTTTTTGGGGTCTTCTTGTTTCCTCTTTATCTGTTTTGACTCTATTCTCAACTCCACAACCAGAGTGATCATGGGTAAATCTAACCCAGATGAGTCATATCTCTCTTCAGACTTTTCCAGTGGCTTCACATCATGATACAAGTGAAAGCTTAAATCTGTAGTCATTATAATAGCCCACAAGGGCAACGCACCTACCCTTCCAGCTGGTTTTGTCTCTCCAATCTCATTTCCTTCCCTCTCCCTGACTCAGTTGCCCCAGGTACACTGGCCTCTATTGTCCCATTAACACATTAAGCCTCACTCAACCTCTGAACTTTTCACTTGCTATTTCTTCTGCCAGGATCCTTCCTGTAGATATCTGAACATTTCCTCCTTCATCTCTTTTAGGTCATTTTACAAATATCACTTTATTACTGAGGTCTTCAACACCCTTTCTGCAACTCACTCTTTATCCCTCTACCCCCCTGCTTAATTTTTTTCTAAAACATTTCACACCATCTCAAGTATTAATTTTATGACTTGCTTCACTTCACTAGAATGCAACCTCCTGGAGCCTAAAGTTTTTATTCTGCTTTATTTGTATTGTATTACTAGTGACTACAGAAGTCCCTGGTATTTTATCTTTATGTAAGAAGTACTGGTTGACTAAAGAGAGAAAGAATGAATTTGGAAATTTAAAAGTACTTTTTTATATAAACTTTGAGTCAGAGAAAAAAATCATAATAAAATTATAAAATATTTTAAACTAAATGACCAAAATCATATATATCAAAACTGTAGGATATAGCTAAAGTGGTACTTAGAGCAATTTTTATAGCCTTCAGTATATATATTAGAAAAGAAGAATCATTTAAAAACAATTAGCCAGGGGCACCTGCGTGGCTCAGTTGCTTAAGCATCTGCCTTCGCTCAGGCCATGATCCCAGAGTCCTGGAATCAAGCCCCACATCAGGCTCCCTGCTTCCCCCTCTCCCTCTGCCACTCTCTCTCTCTCAAATAAGTAAATGAAATCTTAAAAAAAATTTAAAACAAAAAATAAAATAAAAATAATTAGCCAGATATCCAACCTAAGAATAAAATAAGAACAATATAACAAACTTCCCACAAATAGTAGGGAATAAATAATGAAGATCATGAATAAATGAAATAGGAACAAACAACAAGAGGCCCACAAAGCCTCAAAAAACATTTGAAGAGATTAACAACTTGCACAAATCTTTGGTCATATTAACAAGTAAAACAAAATAGAAAAGGCAAAACAGACAATATTAGGAGTGAAAGAGATGACAAATATACAGATATAGTGATTAAAGAAATAAAATAATGTTATAAATAATTTTGTTAGTAAATTAAAAATATTAGATGAAATGGGAAAATTTTTTAGAAAATTGCAACCTACTTTAACTGTTTCAATTAGAAAAAATAGAAAACTATTAAAATACAGAATAAATAGTTAAATTATCCCATAAAAATACACATTAGAATCAGATGGCTTCATAGGAAGTTCCAGAAAACATGAAATAACAAAAATTTCCAATAACAAACCAAATTTTCCAGTAGAGAAAAAGAAGGAATACTTCTTCCAATTCATTTGATGATGACATAATAACAGTAGCAAAAAAAATTTTAATTAGTGTACTAAAAAGTTATAGGACTGGGGTCCTTGGAGAAATGGCTGATTGATTCTAGGACTGGGGCTGAAAATACACACAATAAGCTTGCAGCATCCTGCAATGACAGAAAGAAAGGAAGTGTTTGAGAAAACAAAACAAAACAAAATAATACAATGATTTGAATATGTCAAAGGAACATAGGAGCCAACATTTGAGCAATAAAATAAATAACATAGTATTGAATTGTAACTCAAAGCATAAAATAAATATCCACGATGCCATGGTGATATAAATAAATGATTAAATAAACAAATAATTAAGGACGAAGAAACAAGTCTCCTCTGCAGAAGAATTCCAAATAATTTATGTAAATACTTCTCCCTCAAGGAAGGAGAGGATGTCTCCACTTCTTATTTGTGAACTACATAATGATTTCTTTTCAAAGAGTATGGTTTGGAAAGTTAGAAAACCATTTCATGACTACAGATGCACTACTCACACACTACCAACAACCTGAATACATTCCCGTTGAAAAAAAAGAAATCATCAGTACCAAATTGGTGTTATCCCAGGAATTACTTTAAAATTAATAAAAATATCAATAAAATTCACTACATTAAGAGACTATAGAAGGGAAAAACACATGATCATTAAACACATCAATAAGACACATTTGCTAGAATTCAACTTTTCCTACTAGTAATTTTTAGAGAACTAGATATAAAAGGGAAGCATTAATCTCTATCATTAACTATGGAAGACAGATCGGCAGTTGCCACACCTAGGTGATGGGATGGGAGTGGGGGTGGGGTGAGGAGGGATTGATTGCAAAGGAACATGAGGGAATTTATCGGGGTGATGGAAGTGTATCTCATGATGATGGTGGAGATTCTACAACTATGTACATTAGTCAAAAATCATTGAATTGTACACTTAAAATTGGTGAAGTTTATTTTATGTTTCTTTTACTCAATAAAGCTAACAAAATTTTTAAAAAGAATTGTAAACCTGATAAAGGACACCAACAAAAACAAAAAACTACAAAAACTTTAAAACTTCTTGTGTACCACTCTTGTATATCAACTCCTATTTCATCTCCTGCTTCAGCAACCATTTCCATGCTGCTTTTAATGACTTTGCTCAAGAGTTACCTTTGGGAGCTCCCTCCCCTGGGGCCACATCCTATACCTCTTCCTTCCTGGAACCATGCTGGCAAGAGTTACCTGCATGAACCTGCTTGCCCTCACCCATGTGAAACCCAAAAATACAGCGTAGTTAATACCTCTAGAGTTCATCTCAGCCCACAGGATAAAAGAGCCCATGTAACCATCAGCGCTTCCCTCCTTCTTCCTGCAGGTACACAGTTCTGAGATGTTCTTCCTAAGGCTCTTCAGAAATTCCAAGTGTTCATGAAGAGATGAAGCAGCAGAAACAATATTTGTTGGTCATGTGTCCCGTCCAGAAGGTCTCAACAACACCTTACTCTCTCAAGGCTACAGCCTTAGAACAGCTTCTAGTGTGGGAACAGCAGGTGGAATATACAATCCAAAGACAGGGAACAGGGAGGTAGGATGGTGAGGAGCCTCTGACTGCCCTAATCCAGCTCACAGGTCAACCTGTGGTCACGTCCTGGGAATGACCTCCTCCAACATTCATGCACTGCTGGTGGAAGTATAAACTGGAAAACAGTTTGGTATCGTCCAACAAAAGTAAACAGGAGCAGACCGGATGACCCAGAATTTCACTTACTAGTCTATAACACTTGCACAAGGCACTAAGCCATGCTTACAAGAGTGGTCTGAACAGCACGACTCTTAAAGGCAAAAAATGGAATCAGCTATTATGGCTTTCCACAGGACAATGAACAGATATTCATTCATTGTATCAATAAGCCCTGGAATATTATACAGAAGAAAAAATGAGAAAAACAGAACCATATTCATCAGCAGTTGCGAAATTCAGGAAAGAGTCACAGAAAAAGACATGCTGTAGGAATTTATTTGTATCTAAAAGATATAAAGCTAAATATGATATTAAGAGATAAAAATATAAAGTAAGAGAAAATAGTATATATTTTTGGACTGTGAGTCCATCTAGACTGAGGAAAGGAAAGGGAGATCCGTGAGGAGCATGCAGGGGGCTCTCGGGTGCTAACACTCTATTCTGAATTCTGTGTTGGATACATGACCCCTCATTTAATTGTTATTGGTTAAATTGATATAACTCCCTTTTGTATACATACATAATAAAAAATGTGATCCTAGGTACAAAGTTGCAGTTATGAAATAAATAAGTCACAGTGATGAAAAAGTACTGCATAGGGAATATAGTCAATAATATTGAATAATGTTGTATGGGAACAGATGGTGACTACACTTGTCGTGGTGAGCGCTGAGTAATGTATAGAATTGCCAAATCACTATGTTGTACACCTGAAGCTAATATAATATTATACATCAACTATACTACAGTTAAAAATTAAAATAAACAGACTTGAATATAAAACTGAAGAACAAATGAAAAGTTTCAATGTTCTCAAAGCATTGGGCTAAATAAAAAATATTTACAGAGGCATTTCTTAAAAACTATTGTTATATTAGGACCTGAAATTCAAATGCATCTTTTTCCATTTTTCATTCTATTTCCAAAAATTATCATTAAAATAAATTAACATTGTTTTTCTTTTCCTGTCTGTACATTCTAAGTCACAAGAAATGATTATAAGTAGTTAGTGCATGGTACAGTCTGCAGTGTCTTAGGGACACACATTGCCATATTCTAATGTACTCATTATTGGCTTGTCAGTATAATAAAAATAATAGTTGAATGTGAAAAAATGTGACTGTGAAGAGAAATGGTTTTAGGGTTGGCAATTTGCTCAGAGGTAGAATCTGTCAGATGTTTCTCTGGACTTGCCTCTCTAGAGTTCAGGAACTGATTTACAATATTAATGGTGATTTGGACATAACCCCCTCTGAGGACCTACCTCTACCACGCTACAGTACCCATCCCCACCTCACTCATGCCCAGTGGTGTTTTCACAAAGTTAGAAAAGTGTAAGCAAACCCAGTGAACACTAAAAAATATGTTTTTGGCTGATCAGTTACCCAATACCTTTCAGGCCATGGGAAACCCTGTGAAAGCTCCCTCTTAAACAGTGAAAGGCCTTGGATGTCTTGTAAAGATCTATGGCAGCTACTACGTCTTCTCAGAGAATTTTTCTCCATTCTACTCTCCCCTCTCCACTGCAAACCTCCTAGATATCATCTCATTCCCTCAGTTCCATCTGGCTGCCATATACCTAAATTATACTTCTGGGTCTGGCACCTTAGGGTTAAAATCCATTTGCCTGGTCTACCTGGCTTCTCCCCAGGATGCAGCTTCTTATATTCTTCCATTATCTGTACTTGTTGCACTGCCCATGAACAAGTAATGCTTTGGTCCAAGGCCAAAACATGCCTTACTCTTTCATGAGTGAGGAAAGGGCACATCTGGCTGCTTTGGCTTTCGTTCTTTTAACTGCAAATTCACATGATTTTTGTGATGCAAAAAACAACTAACCTGGATGGAGCTGAGTGCAAATATTGGTCCAAGTGCAATATCGAAACAGTGAAGTTAATATCAAAAACTATAAAGAATTCTTCTAGGATATGTCCCCATAAGTGAAATTACTGGCTGAACCAAACGCAAGAAAATAACCTTAAAGTACATGCAGATATTATAACGCTTTTTTATACAAATCATGGTTTCTCTAAATCTTTAGCTTTTTACACTTGCAAATAAATATTACATCCATTTGTTTCCTGTCTTGGAAAGACAATTAAATCATTTTATATTTAATCTAACAACATTTCCTAAGATGGGATTTAGTGTTTATGACCTTTTTCAATAGGTTGGAATGTAAACAAGGTCATAGCTGTTCTATATTTCAAATTGATTGCTTAAAACCTTACATGTGCTTATTAGCAGTATGACCAATTTCTCCTTTTTGAGGGCTTTAGCTAGCATTAACCAAGAAAAAAAGAGTTTACTTGGTCCAAAGAATCTATTATTCTCCCAAAATCTGTCCACATAGAGAACTACAAAGTCTGGTTCTAACATCATTGTGTTGTTGCCAGATGGAGTCACAGCTGGACTCTGGTTCTCTGATGGTTGCTTGTCCACTGCTGAAGCGAAGTTTCTGGTGGTTTGGATCCTTTGTGGTACCCTAGTCTAGGGATCTAACTTTACCTTTGTGTGTGTGTGGTGGGGGGCGGTTCCTAATATCACATTCGTATTCTCAGTCCTTGTTCTTCAAAGTAAAATGGGACATCCTCAGAGACTGAGCACCTATTTATCAATTTTGTGATAGCGGCCGAAGATATTTCGTTTGAATAAGAGTGCACTGATGAAAGTCTCCTAATCTCTTTCATGAATAAATGATTATCCTGTTTGTTTGTTTGTTTGTTTGTTTGTTTGTTTTAAGTACAAAGAGAACTTAGACACTTACGAGTCATTCTGGATCTGGACTACATGTGGATTTTTGTCCAATTATTTCGCATGTTTTATCATTGCTTCTACCACAGTTAATTTGACGATTACGAGAACATGCACAAGCGCTGTAAACCCGTATCATAACAAACACAAATAGTTCCTGGTAAACATTCGTCTCCATGGTGAGTGGGGCTATAATAGGGAAGCCTACTAGCCCTGAGTCTTGAGTATGTCTTGGGCATCAGTTGGCTTGCTTTACAGAGACAGTAGACAGTGTTAGTTAATTTGAGTAGTTGGTTGAGTAGAAATAGATTTCTTACATGAGATCATGGTACATTAAATGATACGTAAAGTATGACAGCACAAAAGAAATCTGGACTAGGAGACACAGGTTTCCTTACATTGATTATTTTTCACTGAAGATGCCTTCACTCATCTTTGGTTAATATAGTAGTCTTAAAATTTTTTGGTTTGTGTTAGTATTCAGATCATGCTTCCACAAATTGAGCATGGTGGGTGTTTTTTTATAAATACAGCTTAGTTTGAAAGACTAAGTCTCAAGGTGGAAAGAAAGGCGATTAGTAATGCCAGAGGAAGAAAAAGGGTGAATGGAGGGTCAGTCCTAAGCTGAAGTCTACTAACAGGAATAAAACAAAGGCAATTAGTAGTGCTTTCCAACTCTTCTTCCCTGGGCAAAACAGAGCTTTAGGCCTCCTTGTAAAAAACATTAGTTCGGAATAATGAAGCCATCTTGATGTTCCATCACTTTCAGATGACATAAAATAGAAACCTCAGCTTTACTACTTAATTGTGTGGCCTTAGGTAAGTAACTCAATCTTTACACAACTCGGTTACCTCACCTGAAAAGCAGTGCTCACACCTATCTTTTTGTGTGGTTGTATTCACTCAGTAATGAAAAAGCACGTGCGAAACATCTCGAAAATGCTAGTAGTTTGTTAGGTACTCAATAAATCCTAACTAATAATAATATTAACAAAATGATGTGCAATGAAATCCGATTTGGAGCTACTCACATCTCTCATACACTGCGTCATTAATACAAGTGTGTCACGACATTTAATTCTCTGGCAGTCCTGGACCAGACATCTGAGCCATAGCCACAGTATCCTTTCTCTTTCCCAACCTTCCAGCCAAATGTGACAGTACATTGGCACAGGGTCTTACAATGGAACTTGCCTCAAATTTAAATAAGGTACTAAAGAGAGCAGATATTGGGATGCCAGAGTGAGGGTGACAGAGACTCCCTCTCCCAATTACTAAATTCACAAAGAAAATGAAGTCGGACCAGTTCCATCTCTCTTAAACCCCCTCAGCTTGAGCAACAGCATAAAAATAGACTTATAATAGAAGCAACATTCCTTAAAAAAAAAAAAGAGCAACTTTATATTTTCAACTTGAATTAAGCTTGAGCTACAGAGAAATTTTAATGCTAACTAAAATTTGAAGTTTCGATTACTATATTGCAGCTGGACATTATAATTGCTGAATTGAGATTGTATTTGCCACCTAAAGTGACCATGGGACTCTCTGAAAGTGAACAGACACCCATGAGCTCTGTAAGAGATATCAATAAAGAGTGGAGGAAGATTACCCCACACTAAGAATGTTTAAAGAGACCTTGGAGGAAGAAAAAAATTAAGTTGCCTTTTTGCTTCCAGTGTTTTTTATTGTAGTAAAATACCCATAACATAAAATTTACTGTTTTAACCATTTTTATGTGTACAGTTCAGTGGAATTAAGTGCATTCATAATGTTGTGCTACCATCACTACTATTGATCTCCAAAACTCTTTCCATCTTGTAAAACTGAAACTCTAAACCCATAAACAATAACTCCCTATTCCTCCCTTCCCCTTAGCCGCTGGCAACCACCATTCTACTTTTCGTAAATTGCCTTTTGAATCATGTTTTTTCAAACAGACCTGTTACCCATAAATGGTGGAATCATTTCCAATTCCTCATTCTTTAGTATCCACATATCTTGGCTGTTTCCAAACAGGCTTTGCATTTTTTTTTCTATATAATGCTTTTCCATACTTTTTCTTCTTATGGAGTCATTGTCAAATAAATTATTCAGAGTACAGTCAACTCTAACCCAATCTAGACTAATTTCTCCACTTCTGATCTCTTTCTGTTTAAAGCACTGTTAATGATTGCCACCAAAACTATTTTCATTTCTGCACGTAATCTACTATCTTACACTTCTGATAGTTTCCAGAAAGGGTGATAGGAAAGCAGGAAACACCTTACAAGACTAAGCATTGCAACATTAGCGGATATGATGAGAAACCCGAGCATGGTTGGAAAACTATTCGGAAGAGTGAAGGAAAAATGGAGTGGTGACAAAGCCACTCAAATGCTTGACTTAAACAGTAAAGTCTGTTTAACAGAACAGAGATCAAGGACAAAGTGAACATTTTGTATTACAGATTCAGCAATTGCACATCTGGATTTTGCAGGACACTCCTCATTTTTAATATTTTGGCTGGTTGTTCCTTTAAAACAGTTAGCTGGTCTAAATTTGGGTTTGATGACTTGTTGGTTGGCATGACTCTGGCTTGGTAATGGCAAAAACAGCCCCATATCCAGTAAAAAGGCAGTAGGAACATTATTCCCAAATATGCAGAGTTTTCAGTTTGGTGAAATTGCTCATATTCAAGTGAAATTTGACTATACTTCAGGGAAAGATGGTTCTACATATTTCCTGGGGAGAGACAAGGATATTAACAAGGATTGGATGTCACACAAATAATACAGTATGAGCCGTGCATGGTGTGTGTGTGTGTGTGTGTGTGTGTTTTCAGACAATGTGATTCACTGCTTGTTTATTCCCAAAAAAAGTCAGGATGTGGATCATGTGAGAGACTAAATATGACAACAGCAGAAAAAGGAATAAAGAGGAGTAAGGTTTTTTAAATGGGAAAAAGCATGTCATGTATATATACTTTAGATTTTGATTGTTTTTACTTCTTTCTTTTTCTATTTCTTTCACTGGATTTAGAGAATGGAAGTAAATATTGAAAATCATCAGGAAAACACAATGAATTTAAAAGGATAGAATAATGAAAGTAGAACGAAGAAGCATGGAATAGCTGAGAGTTTTTTGCAGCAGGCCTATCAATAATTAAAACCACACACTTTAAAATAATTTCTATTTTAGTTTTGCTGACTCCAAAGCACAACTTGAATATATTTATTTTTTCTTATATTACTTAATCCTGCCCTCAGAAACTTGAGCAAAGAATGAAAACCAAATTTGGTTTTTCTTCTAAAAGGAAGCTTGTTTCTCTCAGAGAGAAATGTACTCCAGAAACGCCATGAACAACAGCAGCACACATCAGTTGGATCAATGTTAAAAAAAAGAAAAGAAAAGAAAAGAAAAGAAACACCAAAGCATGCATAATGCACGCAAAATATGTGCTCTCCCTCCTGGGCACACACAAAATACTAAAACATATGACCAAAGAAGTGTCCAGAGATTGAAATGAAAGTGATAGTGAATTGGTAAAGAGATTCTGAACATTTTGCGAAAACTTGCAATAGACATTGAATAGAAGAATACATTGCAAAAATGTACTCTCAATATGCCTACCAATCTGCTTTATCTGTCTTGCTTTATCAAAATTGGTGATATCTTGTCAAGAAATAATAGAGGGTTATCAGAAATCACAGCTTCACTTGGTTCACGGTAGGGCAATGGTGTCAAAACACAGAATGGCGGTGTCAATCACCCTGATTCTCCACCAGCTATGAAAAATCGGTCCCTGTGAGGGATACTAGCCTGTCTTTCGGTCATAATTGGCAGCTCTCTTAATCAATAACTTTTATTTATTTTTTTTTTTTTTCTCCTGAACTGCCAACTGTTCATATATAATAGAGCTTTTATAATTTCTTAAGTAAATTTTACTTGTCTTTTGCTTTCGTTCTCTCAAGCATACTGAAAATCCTGTACCCACTCTCTCTAGACACCATGTGCCCTGGATTAAGTTTCCCACGTGCCATCTTTCGCTTACTTCTGCTTCCACGGGCGGTTTCTGTTCTCAACACTGTTCACTGGCACACTCTTCTTTTGTTTGTCGATTTGTCAACTAAGAAGACTATGTAAGAGTTTCTAAAATCTAATAACTGGGTTGGCTAAAGATAAGGAATTTAAAAGGAGCCTGGAAAGCAAATGTCAAAGTGGCCAGAGTTTAAAACCACAACAATGCAGCTTCATCCTCTTACTTTACCTAGAGATAGCATTTCTAGGCCTGTGACTCTCTGTATTTGATGGTCTTTATCAGTGGGGATTAGCTGCCCTTTTGTACTTTGTTTCGTGCTGTACTTTCAGAGGACTTGGATAATTGAACTCCTGCCTTTTACTTCTAGGTGCCTAGCAATTTATTTATATATCGTGCAGCTGCATAAATGTCTCAAAGTGAATTCGCAAGAAGCCAGGGATCACTCTTAGCATTCCTCGGTCTTAGAAGTTGTTTTTTAAGTTGTACTTGAAGAGGGACCAACATTTATCTTCATCAGTCAATTAACACATCATCAGAATCTTGGGACTGAACTGAGAATTACAGCTCTCAGAAGTGAGACAACATGGTTTAGAACTACTGAGTCTAGCATACATTGATGCCAGTTAAGGGCCACAACGCTGACTAATCATTGCCAGTGGCACCAGATTCAGTGACAATTAGAGCCTGCTGAGAAGTGGGCATGAAAGAAACCCCATACACCTGGGCAGCAGGTAATGTGTTGAAGGCTAGGGCATAAAGTGGTGAGTAGCTGCTTTAATACCACTACTTGTAGTAGAAATTGAGCCCTGAGAGACCTGAGAAGATGATGTAGCCGATGTTTCTCAAACTTGAACTTGTACACAAATCACTATGGATCCCGTTAAACTACACACTCTGATTCAGTAGGTCTGGGAAGAGGTCAGGGCTCTGCGTTTCTAGTGAACTCCCTGGTTATTCCAGCCCTGGTGGCATCCTTGGACCACACTTCGGAGTTGCAAGGATTGAGAGCACTGGGAATGCAATCTACTGAATGAACAGATGGGGAGAAGAGGGAGGGATGGGACTGACAGAGATGTGGGATAGATGCAGATCTCATGAGGCAAGTGAGACATGGAGGGCTTTACTTTTCGTAGTGTAGCACCGCTTACTTGTGACTTCTCAAGTAGTCCACAAGGTTAGTAATTCAAAATTATATACAGTAGTGCTATTTGATGTATTTTTCCTGGTAGCTGGTGAATAAGCTGGCATTTGCACCTAGCTTGGTTAGGGGGAGAATTAAGCATTCTACTAGATGCAGAACCAGATACAGAGAAGAACAGAAGCAAGGATTGAGGAAAGGATTGTGGGCTCTAAAGGATCATAAAAGTAGAGATTGAAACAAAGTTTATCCAAATCTCCTGGGGACCAGAAAGCCCTAGCTGACATCTGGATTATAATAATATAATAATTATGATTAGTGCTTACCATATGGCAGACATTATACATTATATAAATCACCTCATTAATTCTTACAACAACTCAATGATGTAGGTATCACCCCATTTTATAAAAGAGGCAACTGAGGTTAATGGTATGTCCAAATCCATATAGACAGTGGGTTCTAGAGTGAATATCTTAACCTTGGTCTGGCTAAATCAAAAGCAATTCCCATTCTTGCTTGCTGAAGACCAAGAAGCTTAAAAGTGTGTTTGTGGGGTGGAGTGGGGGAGCAGGGAGGGGGCTCTGAAAAGGGTAGGCTAAGGAAAAGTTGAAAAAAATGACTCAGAGAATGACAAAAAGCAATGATCTTCATATTGTTCTGATATTTCCACCTATATTTGTTTGAACCTGAATGAGCTGACATTTTGAATTTTGACAGACTGCTGACAAATCATGCAGTACTACTCAGTCACTTCCGAGACAAATTTTAAAAGGTGAAATCTAGAGGTGAGAGCTACACTGAAATACAATTCCTAAGAGGATCTGTTTTCCACTAGCCTCAATCCCTTAGCATTGCTGACATTTAAGACCACCTTTTGGAAATTCCAGAGAGAAATAGCTTAGCTGCATTCTTCTTCTTGGAAGTATGAGTATAAATTGCTCCAGGTACCCTTTCTACTTAATCTTTTTTTAAATTCCAGCCTTACTTTCAATTAACTTTGAGCCAACACTATACTTAAGATTTACGAATGTGGGGTTCATTTTTTTCCCAATTGCAAATGTGAGTCCTTCAGTCCACAAAGAATAAGAGGGATCCACACCTCCTAATGAAAGAGAACTTTCTTACACTACAGATACAGTCTCTATCAGGAGAAGATTTAGGAAGGGCTCCCAGCTACAACAGTTTTGAGAGTGTCTGAATTACAAAAAATAAACGCACAGTAAATAATGCCACAGTGCAAATCATCATGGATAGAACTATTTTTGAGATGAGAAACTGACACTGTTGCAGACCAATCTGGTAAGGGGGGGGGTTCCTAAACAGGTATTTCTTAGAATTTTCCCATCAGTCTCAAGTGCCTTCATTCAAATGCCCAAGGGTAAAAGGCCTCCATGAAAAATCACGAAGTGCACAAAGTTGACCTTAGCCCGAAATCTAAAGTTACAGAGGAAGCTCAGCTAACAAGCTGCAAAGAGAGCACTGGAAAGGGTGAGCAATTTCCCAGGGTGATTCCTGAGGATAATGATTCCATCTCTACTCTAACTTCACTTGGCTTGCATTTAAGTCAACACTGAAATCATAATTCAACACTCATTCCCTTCAAGTTCCGCCAAGCATATGCTAAACCTGCTCCTCTTACCAAAGTGTTCAACTATTCAGGGAAACCAGCTCTGAGGCTTCCAGTGTTTCATTTTCAATTTCGTCCTCCACCATGGGGCGCGCCAGGAGAGATGTAGAATTGATGTACCATGCTGGTGGTGGCCAAAGATAAATGAAATTCTGCCAGGATGAGAGTATGTTGGTAGGCATGCACTTGTGCTTTTTGCTTTAGGGTAACCAAAAGCTTCAACTTGTAGTTGTAGAAACAAAGAAAGAAACAAAACGTAAAAAAATGCAGTCATGAGGTACTTGAAGTGGTTACACCTGTTCATTTATCCATAAAGCTAAAAGTGAATACAAATGAAATATAAATACGGAGGAAGTTTTGTGCCTATAAGTGATTGCTGTTAAGGAAAGAGATGCTTGAAAAAGATGGAAAAGGCATTTAGTTAGTCCTACTGGGAATATTCGAATTTTCCATGTATTCCTACCTCCTGGGCATCTGACTCATGCTTCTTTCATTACAACAAACATTTATTTTAAAACTAATCATACTTCAACTCCAGCGGCCTCTTGTGTTTTCACTTCCAAGATGTATTTCTTTTATCTGTGGATGAGTAAATTACTATGGTCACAGGTACCATTATGAAACAACAATTATCTTGAAATCAAAATATCAACACATAATGTGAATAGCGAGTGCGCTATTATCGACTTAAATCTGATTCAACAATACCATACGCTTTTTAATTGGAGAAGACATTAGCAAATGATGGAAATTAGGTTTTGGGGATGTGCAATTCTTTATCTTCATCAATGTTCTTTTTTATAAAAGCAGAAACAATTTTTAGTAACAATTTTTTGTGATAACTCTAAGCCAAGAACTTTGCTGCAACGCAACAAGAAATCTCAATAATGCAATACAGAATATGCCATAACCTGGAACTCTCTTGGACCTTATTAATTATCATAAATAGCAGGCAGGTCTCATATATCATGGTTTCACTCCCATCAGAATCCTTCTGGCATGGAAGTCAAGAATGGAATTAGAGTAAAGCCAATAAACCACCAAAGTACCCTTTGTTTCTGATTTTTAAAATATTTTGCCAACGTTATTATCTGTGACACTGGAAAAACAGTTGGTGTGTATTTCTACTCTTTTAATGATTGCTTCATCACTTTCTCCTCCTTTCTATTTCTTCCTTTCTCAGAGCAAACAGGTCTAACCAGTATGCCGCATCTGGATGTGATCCCAGTGCCGAAAGAGCCTTAGTAGCTGCACATTAGTAGTTGTACATTTCAAATGCCAAGCAAAGGCAGAGATGTGCCTTTGCTGACAGACTGAGCAGACAACGTGACATTTACTCCTCTTTATTCTCTTAAGACACATTCAAAGTCTGGAATGTGCTCCTCCTCCCAGTCTTTTCCATACCCTGGACGCTTTCCTATTTTTCTGATGAACTTCCAAATCTCTTCCATCTGACCTCACCCCTCACATTGCTGCCCCATTTTTCTGGCCTGATTTGAGCATGGGGCTCATCTTTTCTTTTACTTCAGGGCCCAGGGAATGACTCCTCCCTGCCTTTCCCTGGCTATACATTTCACACAGAGTCATACATCAGAGTTCTGTGACTCCAATTTTCATGGATCTCCTATCCCGTGGGATAGAGTTAGGGCCTCTAGCCTTTGCCCCCCCCTGAGGCCCAGGGAGAGGGGTGACCACAGTGCCATGGTGTCCCAAGCTAGGCTCAGGTGAAAGAGGGGATCTCTGGCCTTTGTGTTACACTATATAGTACAGGGCCAACAAAGTCATTGCTTTTAAGAGATTTCAAGTAAATTCTTTTGAGCTAGGAAGTCTAACTTTCTTCACAGTTCAATGTAGTTCCATATAATTTCTCAGATATAAGTCCATTTGAATCCTCATTTCTACCTCCTTCCTATACACACACACACACACACACACATACACACACTCCTTAGTTGTTACTTCCTATCCCACTTCCAGTCAGTTAACTTGTTTTTTTGTAGTTTTCATTCAATGTTTACTAATTGTTGGAATGCTCCACACTACTTTTCCCATCTTTAGTGTAAAATGTAAGTCCACCATCCCTTATTTAAAAGTTTTTGGCTAGTTGTGTTGAAGAATTTCGACTTCTTCAGATTTTTTAAGGATACTCTGGTGCAGGGGTGCCTGGGTGGCTCAGTTGGTTAAGTGACTGCCTTCAGCTTAGGTCATGATTCTAGGGTCTTGCCCCATGGCCGGCTCCCCACTCAGTGGGGAGTCTGCTTCTCCCTCTCCCTCTGACTTCCACTCTGCCTGCTTGTGCTTGCTCTCCCTCTCTCTCTCTGTCAAATAAATAAATAAATAAATAAATAAATAAATAAATAAAATCTGTTTAAGAAAAGGGACACTCTGGTGAATATACTTTAAATTTAGACAATACCCAACAGGTTCTGTGGCTGCATATTTCTAAGTGCGGATAAACAAAAACCATAAATAGCGTCACATCAGTCTGGAATTGTTTTTTCCACCAAACGAATTTGCTATAAACTTATGAAAACAAAGACAACAAAATAGTTTGTCTTGAGAGGTTTTCATATTTTAAAAGTGAGGATTAAGGATGGTAGATCTGTATTGTGTTGTGCAAATTCTAAAAATGATTAACAGAGGAATGGAGCATTTCATGTGAATTTGGGTGCTTGTAGTTAAAAATGGCCTATTTTTCTAATTTTGGAGATAGTACAGAGAAAATTTTGTAGGTAGTATAAAGAAAGATGGATTCACTCAAGTAAGCAGCTGAGAACAAGCCAGAAAAATGAAGCAAAATGTGCAGAGCAGCTAGGGGGGAAGTGGAGAAGGAAGGAAACTCAAATTAGAGGAAACAAAGATAAAGAAAAATACTGGCTGACTGGAAATAAAACTTATTAAAGGCAGGTTATAAAACTTGGAGAAAAAAAGACTTCTTTATAACTTTGAGGCATAGTCAAGAAATTTTCTTAAATGTTATTTTCAAATGTACATTTTAAACCCACAAACATAAATCCAGGTAAAAGAAAAATATCACAGTCCTGGTCATCCCTGTTAATCATCCCAGTTTTTAATTTTTCAGTGTTCAATTCATTTTCGTTGATAAGAGCTTAGGCTTTTTTCTCCTTGGAAGGTTGGGAGACCGAGAAGCTTATTGGAAGTTAGAGGTTAAGGAGCTCAGAGTGGTCTAGGCATTCCTTTGTAAGGGCAGTACATATCATAATTGAGAGGTAAGGGGGAAGTTGCCAATTTTCTAATTTCCAAATGTAAGAAAACCATGGGTTTTTATTTCATATTGAGTTGATTCTTATTCTCAAGTCATTTGACACTAACTCAATTGTTTCTTCCATTCAAAATGTTGTTTCAGTCAAAATGTGGTCAGCTCTATGGAAAGGTGTGGTTGCAAGGAAAGAAATTATCAACAAAAGTATGAAATTCCACAGTGCCGAAGACAGTGTTACAATAAAAGAGAGCAGGCATTTCTTTCATTCTTCAGATCTGAACCACTATTTTGGGTTTCTACCAAATTTTCCAGATGGTGAAAGATCTGGGAACATCCCCATCCCCAATGATCTATTCAATAAATTGCTTCTTTTATAGGAAAAATGGAAAGTAGTCAAAGAGATACAATAGACAACCCGCCAAGCACAAGCTGCACTAGTCAATTACAGAACCACAAAGTCAATTTCAAGGGGTGTTTATTCCTCACAGATAGGAAAACAAACAAACAAAGGAAAGAGTGAGTGAGTCTCCTTAAGAACAAGCGCTAGGTCGTATTGTTCTGAATCTTCAGCTCGGAGCGCACAGTAGGTGCTCAATAAATGTGTGATTAATTACTTAAAAATATGCCATTTTTCTATGCCAGGCCCTGGGCTAGGGCTTGCGGGGCACAAGAATAAGTTAATGCCCTGGGAGGAATTCAGATCTAACTTGGCATAGTGCAAAGCCGAATGAATAAAGGTTTTAGTCAACGCGCAAAGAACAGAGCCCCAGAGAAGCCAAGTAAGGTTTATTCACATTTTGCAGGAGCTCTCTTACCCGTTTTAGCGCGGGCGTTCGCTAAGCAATTGCCCTTTATAGGGGGCGCAAAAGGAGGCAAGCCCAGAGAATAGAAGCGGCGGCAGGATTGGGGGAAAGTTAGGAAATAGGAAAAACTGCGGGGTTTTCGGGTCCGAGACTGAGTCCGTCCTGGGTTTGAAAAGAGGACTATGCCTTTTGTCACTCTTCTCCTTCCTCCAAATACCCCGGGAGGAGAAATTGGCTGGGGGTGGGGGGATTTACATCAGAGAGACCCACAGAGAGTACCGCTCTTTGCTACAACGGCCACAGCCCAAGAAACCTATGAATCCACAGCTGACGCCTTCCAGAAAAGGACCCACCCAGGCTCGCTAAGAAAAGGAAACCCACGTGACAGCGGAGGGGGGGGTGGGAAACGAGGGGACCCCGGAGCGAAAGAGGCCAGGGGCGGGGCCGAAGACCAAGCCACTGCAGGGAATTGCCCCGCGCAACCAGTCCGGGGCGAAGGGCTCGCACTGGGTTCGGCGCGTGCCGGACACTGCGGAGGAGACAACCCGTTCCGAGCGCGCCACGCACTGGGGATCAGAGAAGAGGGACCCGTTTCGCGCACTGGCAAGGGGCGGGGCGCGCGCTAGCCTCTCGCGCTGGGAGCGGGAGCTCGACGCCGGCCGGGTGCGGACCCACCGCCCCTCCCCGCTCGGCACCGCCTCCCGTAGCCCGGGGAGGGGCCGGGGCGGAGCTAGCCTGGCCGCGCCGGGGCGGAGCGGGCGCCGGCAGAGCGCGGCCCGGGGCTGGCAGCGAAGGTCCGCGGCGGGATCGGCGTCGCTGCGGCTGCAAAAGACTCCCGACCCCGGCCGGTACCCCTCGCAGACTCACCTTCGCGGCGCGCGGCGGCTCCGCTGCTTCCCTCCAGAGGAGGTCCGGCTCACTGCTCTCCGGTCCCGCCTGGCGACCTCGCCTCCGGCGGGGCGGGCAGCTGCGGCGCCCGGGGCATGGCTTCGGCGGGCAGCGGCATGGAGGAGGTGCGCGTGTCGGTGCTGACCCCGCTGAAGCTGGTCGGGCTGGTGTGCATCTTCCTGGCGCTGTGTCTGGACCTGGGGGCCGTGCTGAGCCCGGCCTGGGTCACGGCCGACCACCAGTACTACCTGTCCCTGTGGGAGTCCTGCCGGAAACCCGCCAGCTTGGACAGCTGGCACTGCGATTCCACGCTCAGCAGCGGTGAGGACCCGGCGCGCCGCGACCCCTGCCTCCCACCCCGGACTGCCCCGTGCCCCACTACCCGGACGGCCACCGCCTCTCTCCCCTCCTTCTGAGTCCCCTACCCTCGTCCGCCCCGCTCTGTCCTGGCCCTTGGCGGACCCTTGGGCTACAGCCGCCTCCCCGATCCCCAGCCCTCGTCTCTCCCCGGTCCTGGTCGCCAAACCCAATGCGACGTCCCACGCCCTCTCCGTCCTCCCGTGGCCATTCCTCGGGCTCTGGAGTAACACGTATGCTGTTTGGGGTAATTGATATCATTTAAGGCGAGAACCGTGGGGCTGTGTTAAAAATGCGACGCCTTCCACACTCGTTAAAAAAGAGACAAGCAAAACCGCCCCAACTCCACCAAGACGCCGTGGGTTCTCTGCTTGGTCTTCCCCACTCTCTTCTCCCTCCTCTCTCAAGGAGGAATTTGCCTGAGTTTACCTCTTAGTGCCCACGTTTCTGCCTGCTCTACTCCACTTTGTCTCGGTTTTCCCCAGGGAGTTTCGGTTTGGGTTTTATTTCCTTAAATTTCTGAGGGATATGGAGAGTTGGAAGAGAGACAGGCGTAATTTCCTTTCCTTTTTTGGTGACACGTCGTTGGTTGTGAGTTGCCCTTCTTTCTCTTCCTCTCCAAATACCTCCTCTCTCCTTCAGACCTTTCTCTTCTCCATGAGCTACTTACTCACAGATGCCTGGAAAGTTGTGGCTTATTCAGCTAGCACTGGAAGCTGCAAACGGATGGAGTGGAGGGTGGAGAAGAAGGTAGTCACTGGGGCTACCCTGCCCCGGGGAGGGGGCTTTCCTCTCTCCTTGATCCCCGGTTGCCTTCCCCTGCGCCCCAGTTACGCCGTTAGCAGAAATCTGCCAACTTCCGATTTCTTCCAGTAAACCCTTTTTCTCGCTAATCTTGATTCTTCAGCTGCTGGTGTCAGTGCAGAGAAAGGGGAATAAAGGGAGAGGACCTGCCCGTAATTTTACACTTACCCACGCGTACCCCTAAGAAACTGATTAAATTCCTTCGTGACAGTTTGTCTTTTTTGGGACTATTTATGAAGCTTTACTGGAGACGTTTCAAGTTCCAAGAAAGTTGAAAATAGCACAAATGCCACACAAACCTGATTTACTTTTGTCTTTGGTTTCTTGTTTCAAGAAAGATTAGTTCACTTGGTTAAGTTTCTTCCATAAATTTGATTTTCTGTTTACAAAACTCTGCTTCTCTGATTTTACTTCAAAATTCCCATTGCGGGGTTTCGTCTTTGTTGCTTAATTCACTGTGGAGGGGACTGGTTGGCAGCAGGAGGTCAACATTTAGGTCTTTTAATTCTTTCAGGGTTGGTTGTTTACAACTAAAGATAAAATAAATTGGTAAAATGCCTTTCTTCAGTAACCAGGGGATCCAAATAAACTTCGGAGAAAATATCTTTTCTTTCTGCTCTCCAATAGAAATGGAAATTTATGTAGGAATGCCAGCTTCTGCATGTCTCCTTAGCAACGGGAATCTTTTGCCCCTTTCTCCTGTCTCTTGAAATAATAGCCCCCTGATTGCATAAAGACTTTTGAGATAGGTTAGAGAAACCAGCCTCTACTCCTCTTTTCTTTTCAGACCTGTATCCTTTTCTCTTGGCCAGGAATGTGGGGAATGGGGAGAAGCCAACCGGAGTTTGTTGAGCAGTATGCAGTGTTTGCTAATCTCTCCTTAATTGCCTCCATACCCATTTATCTCAGCTTTTTTTTCCCTCTCCAGGCAAGGAAATAGGGAGACTCAAGCTTGATGCAAATATAGTGGTAAGAGGTCTCTACAAGGTGGAAACTGGAGGCAGGGACAGTTTCTGATTTTTTTTCCCCTAAGCCCGTTAACCTACCCTTCTGCTGAAACTCATACCACAGCATTTATTTCTATTTGGGTTCCTGAAAATCAGCTTCAGTTCTATTTTGCTTAAAATAGTTTTCATCCCAGAAAAAGTGTAGCTGGTGAGCAAATGGTGTGGGAGGCATGGAGATGGTTTTGTTTGAGGCTAACTAGAACAAGTTCTTGACTTTCTTTATGTAGTAGCAGTTCATTTTTCCTCTCCAAGGCAGTGGGTGGGGGGTGCAGGAGGAAAGGAAACAAAATATGGAAAACTGCTCTCTCTCTCCCCCACTTTACAAAATGTGCCTTCTTAAAATGTTCTGTGAACTTGAAGCTTCTATCCACAAATGTTTGGAAACGAAGAGGGAAGCTTCAATTGAAACGAGCAATGCTTTTCTTGCCTGTTCCAGAGGGCAGGCAGCTTTTCTCAGTCTGTTTGCTGTGTGGAGTAGCAGAAAGCAGGGAGGGAAATGTCTTCTCTGAAGATTTTAAGAGATCCACTTCATTGTCTCTTGAAATGAATTACCTCGGGAGGAGCCACCAAGGACAGTTTTACTGAAGGCCCTTCACCAGGATCTTCGGGGCTTAATTAAAAACCTTTGTCTTAATTAAAATTAAAACTGCTATGAAGAGGCGGGCTTGTATTTACAGAAGGGAAATTTCAGGAATGTTTCTACTGACGACAATATGTCCTACTTAGGCTCAGTTCCTACGGAAACTTTCCCCTCAGCCATTATTTTTAAAGCTGCATTTTAATTTTGGTACCAAATATGCGTTGTTTGCTGCTTATAACCCGTTTTATGGTTTTAAGCGAAAGCAGAACCATGCCTTTTGTGTCCTGGTATATTGAAGATTGCGTCAGCACTTCTAGGATGAACCAGTAATCTGGGTGTCAGTCAACTGTAATGCTTTCTGGTGGCCCAATTCAGTGTAGGGGGACAGTCCAGGCATTCATCTAAAACTATAAGTTTTCCAAAAAGACAAATGAGAAAAACGGCCAATAGACTGTCATTCGCGGTGGAAACAAAAAATAATAAAGTATGCTTGTTAGGAAGTTTCGAATAGGTAGTACTCACATGGCTGCTGGCCACAGAATTATTGAAGGATCATTTTCCCCACTACTGATTTTGGCAGCCTTTTAATAAATCTTTAATCAGATTTTTTTTTAATGGTAGTCGTGTTTTTGGCTTTTGCTTAGTCACATTTAGTTTTGATAACTTTTGTTTAGAATACAGTTGTTAGGATTTTATAGCTATTACAAAAGAATCCTTAGTGCAAATAGGATTTCTCAAGTGGATACAGAATGCTGATGCCCTAAACTTGACATCAAATGTGCTGCATAACCTCTAGGGTGGTTTTTAAGATTTATAAATATATAGCCATTTCATATAAGGCAGATTCCTTATTTGATTTCCATGTGATTCATGGACCAAGCAAAAAGCAAGGACATACAGATAGCCAAATGAACGTGTTTTACTAATAGTAATTTTAAGATATAACAAGTGCATTTATCCATCTTTCCATCTACAGAATCTATGCATCTTTTCCATCCATGAAGTACTTGATCAAGTAGTGCCTTTTTCAAGGAATATTGTTAACATCATTCGTGCACTGTCCTAAAAATAGCTTCATTTGTAACATGAGTCACTGGCAGTTTTGAAATGGCAGTGTGCACTGTATGCTAATAACAGGTGAATATTATTATTTTCAGTTGACAAGAGGTTCTCTTAAGAGTGCTTTATATGTAGCTCATTTTCTTAAAACTAGTAGAAAATTCCACTTTAACAGGCATTATAAGAAAACCCACCTTAGGTCATAGTTTAAGATAAACCAAACTGCCTAAACAACTGCAAATCTTAGAAAATCTGAGGTTTGGTGATTCTGAATTCAGATGTCTGTCCTCTGTGCATATTTTGAATCCATACCTTCATTGGGAAACAGAATGGAATTGGGAAACCTCACAATGTGACTTACTCCAGGAAAGGTTCCACTTCTTCCTCGACATGAGTTGATATTGATGCATGTTTACAAATAGTTCTGCACTCCTGGAGGTCAGACAGTTAGACGCTCTTCTGGCTTCCTGAAAAAGAACATAAGTAGAACAAATGCAGTTTTATTTAACCTACACAGCATAGGTGGGTGGAAAATTATACAAAGAGTAGCACTAAGCGCCAAAACTTTCTCAATAAACTGGAGAAAACCAAGTATAACTTATTTCACGATCTTCATGATGGTTTTTCTTTTACCATCGCGTAAGATTTTCAAGCTCCCAAGATGGACTTTTACAAAGGACGTTTTAATTTGTGGGCAGATACAATTAATTCCTCTTTTGCTCACATTTACAGAATGATTGTAATCTCCAGGGAACCATTTAGATCAGTCTTTGTCAGCAAAGGGATTTGATGGGTGTGCGAGAAGCCTGGCCTTTCATAAAACATTTCACAATAAAACCAAAACAAACAAAAGCATATCTCAGGCAATAGATTTTGCTTGCTGTCAGGAATATATTTTAAGAATTTCTTTCAAGTTTTGGTTAATGGTAAGAACACTTAGTGAGACCAAAGATACACCCAGTACTACTAGACATATTAGTGAAAAGGATTGTAGATGCTTTAAAATAAGTCCCTGGAATACATTACCTAAATACCACAGTAAATTTCTATATGAACAATATTAAATTATAATGTAATCCTGTAGGAGGGCAGAGTAGTGTTGTGGAGAATACAGGAGGCTTTAGATTCAAACTGCCCTGAATTTGGCCACTTTCCATTCGTGTGACCTCGTATAATTTAATGGTTTCAAATGGTTTCTCATTAAGATTAAATACGTAAAAGTACCTGCTCATTAGGGTTGTGTTTGTTCCTTATATATATTAAGAAAAACAAGCCCAAAGTGGGTTTTTTTTTTTTTTTTTGGATAGTTGAGGACTCTCCCACCCCCTTAATTAAGGTAAACTCTTTGCATTGAATAATGAAGTAAGCTGTTCGTTTCAAATTTAAATTTTGCTATGCATTACCAGACATTTAATAATGCTCTTGGTAGATCATGATAACAAAACTATTATCTAATAGCTACCCTTTTTATCAGTACTATTACAGGGCAGACATCTCAGTTATTCCCAATGTCACAGTAAACTTGCAAGGTAGCTAATGTTATTCCTTTATGTTATTAAAGAGACCAGGCATTTTGTTAAGTTTACCAAGTTTTCCGTCAGTGGTAGAGATATTTTTTCCCAGAGAGTACCAGTTACTAATACTGGGAGACAAACCACCTCAAAAGTTGGTGGTATAAAAACAACAATATTATTACGTTCATGACTTCTGTGGGTCAAGAATTCAGATAAGGCATAATGAGGATGGTTTATCTGGGGCTCCAGGATGTCTGGGGGACATAGCTGAGGGTGACTTGAATGGCTGGGGACTTTAACATCTGGAACTGCAGGATCTTCCAAATGGTTTCAGTGGGTTTGGCACCTTGGTGGAAATGGCTGGGAGACTGGGCTCGGCCGGGACAGGCCTTACTAGCATGGTGGTCCCAGGATAATCGAACTTATTACAGGATGAGTGGTTTTCCCCAGAATGAGGGACCTAAGAGAACCAGTCTCTGTCTTAACTAGCCTGGAAAATCAGAGGAGCTGTATGGCAGCCCAGATTCCAGGGGAGGAAAGCTGGACTCCCCTCTTGATGGAGCAGCAGCAAGGTCCCATTATAGAAGAACATGGAGGATGAGAGATGCTGTTGGGGACTTTTGAGGCATAGAGTCTGACACTGAAGTCTAGCTGCCAATCTGCATTCTTACTTTATTGCCTCTGAAGAACAAAGACAACTACATAGCTTCTTCCTTTAAGAAACTGAATCAGGGGCGCCTGGGTGGCTCAGTTGGTTAAGTATCTGCCTTCAGCTCAGGTCATGATCACGGCAGGGAGCATGCTTTCTCCCTCTCTCTCTCCCTCTACTGCTCTCTCTGCTTGTGCTTGCTGGCGCTCTCTCTCTCTCTCTCTCAAATAAAGAAATAAATAAAATCTTAAAAAAAAACTGAATCAATTAGATAAGTAAAATTTGGCTGGGGCAAAAACTGCACTTAACACATGGCTTTAATGATTGGTCACTTGTATGGGGCTACTTTGGATTTGGAATCAAATGAACTGAAAAACCTAACCTGTCTACAAATAGAGAACTTCTACCACTCTCTATAGCTGACCTTAAGACATTTTGGTTTATAGTCTCAAATGACCAAGGCTCAAACTGATTAAGAATTTGGCGTCTAATCTGCTACTTTGTGTTGCTGATAAAATTTTAGTTTAGGGTTTTTTTTTTTAAAGAATGTTCTCTACGAGTCTAAGGAGATAGATGCTTTGTACACGAACACTAAAATGTTAAAATTTCAGACAGGAGCCAAGTTTTGTAGCGCTAGAAAGGTGTTGGAGTTGCAGAATTATTTTTTGTTTGCTTGTTTTTCCCTTAATAACAAAATTCTTTTCCTGACAATTGCCCATATATTGAATTGCAGAATCATAGCACATTTGGAGTAGAAAAGATTTTAAAAGTATTCCTGCCCAGGCAAATTTCTTACATGGATAAGAAAAAATGAGGAAGATGCAATGGTAGTGACTCAGTAGGGACTGTACTTGTCTGAAGTATTTTTGCAGTGTGCGTTTTCACACTTTCCTGTCACATTGCAGGTAACTATCTTTTGGTGTTTGAAGGTGTGTTGCGTATTCTCATGTATGGAACTTTGGATGCAGAGGTTAAGTACTACACATGAGATAGATGTCTACTTTTTATAATCATTCAAGATTTGATTTCACATAGAATTTAGGATCTTCAGATGGACTCATATGTCAGTAAGTCCTGTTAAGTTTTAGATGTTTCCTGTCATCAAATTTACATTGTTGGCATGACTAGTCCTTAAAAATCAACAAAACTTCTTTTTCTTTAAGTTTTGCCAGGATAGGATGCTTTAAAACATCTGTTTAATTTTAAGTTGAATCATAATTGCCAGTATGTGGAAGGCGGCCATGTAAATTTCTTAAATTGATTAAATGAATACAAATTTCACGAGATCAAGTTATTACTGCATCCTGGCTTTTTTTTTTAAAGATACATTTATTTATCCAAAGAGACTGATGTTTCCTTAAACAGAATTTCATCCTTATATGTCAAAGGCAGCGGCAGTTAAATCTTACCAGTCTTTTCAAAGTATTGGATCATCTCCCTTGAAAATTAGGCAAGGACACCTTTCCTTGCCCTTTTTTGCTACTGTATTTGTGTGGGATTTTGAGACACTAGTAGACCATCAATTTTCTATTCTATTGTAGTCTTCTTGCCTTTGGCACCAAAGACTCCCATTAAAAAACAAAACAAAACAATCTGCAAAAACAAGGCATCCATAGTTCTCAAAGGACGAAGTTAAAATATGTAGATCGTTTTTATCTCTAGCAGCTTATATTAACTGTTGGGAGGTTTTAAATGATAGTTTAATGAGCCACGTTTCAACATAATGTCACCTATTGATTCTCTTTCCAAAATATATGTTTATTAGCAAAAAGATGTTTAAACGTAGAAGCTGGGACCTATGAGTGACATATCCTCAATGTGTAAAAAAGGCACACCCACAAAATAACTCAAATTTCCATCAAAGGGGGTTTTATTGCTGTTGTGTTTTAAAATCCCTAAACCAAAAGTTCATCAAAATGTTGCAGTAGTACTTTGTGAATGTAACGTGGTGTCTATTCCTAGGTGACTTAAAGAGAGAAATGACCTTTCCCCTTTCCTGTCTTCTCACATGTGCCCAAGGAATTAACTTTATTAAAACATATTCATTGACTTCATAGCAGGGCGTAGGCATTATCCTGGTACAGAATTAGCAAGTTTGCATGCCAGCACTGTGCTAGTTAGGGACAGCAAGGTGATGAATGAAACACTTGCTTTTAAACAACGAAATCATATAAATGTACAAAGTAATATAAAGGAGGAAATAAAAGTTTAAATTCTGCAGGGGGATAGAAGAGATCTAAAGAAGTTTGCTAACAGGGAACTGCTATCTTGCCAATTTTATCCCCCCCATATTTACTAAGAGGGTATCTCAATACGGATCGTGGGTGACTGGCTGTCTTCCGTCTACCCTTTGATTATTATTAGGTACTCTAAACCCATCACAGAAGATTTTCAGTTGAACAGAGGAAGGTCACCCACTCCTAGTTCTGGTGTGGGTTTTCTTCTTCCTGCTTTTCCAGATAACCATGTTTTCTAAATTGTATCCTTAGGTTTTTTCCCTAAGAGTGGGGAAGAAACGATGTTCAGTGTAACAAACTCATCACAACTTTATGAAAACAGTATGATTAGAAATTACTGAGAAATACCTGTACCCTTTAGATAATATTAGTTACCATCAAATGCTAATGAAAGCTTTTTAACATAGTACGGGGTAGGAAACAGCAGTCATTAGTGGTGATGGTGTGTCTTTTTTGGGGGGGGGGGCTAAATTCTGCAACATGATTTAATAGCAGGCGTCTTTGCTAAAGCACTGTATATACTGGTCTTATTTGGGGGAAAAGATACCATATGTTATGGTATTTAGATGATAAATTGCATTTTCACCAAATTTTCTAAGATAGAATTCTGTGAAGCAGTTGAAACAACCCTTGATTTGTTAAAGAAAAAGAGATGTGTGTTCTTCAACACAAAATAATTCAAAAGACTTGAATGAAATTGTCATGGATTGAAAATTAGTAACCTGTCCGGTACTTTTGGACAACCAGAATTTTCTAGAATTTTGGCAAAATTAACCTGCATTTTGGTTATTAGAGTTGTTGCATCACTTACTTGCGTGGTACCTGGTATCATGTATGTGCTTAAAGTCAGGTGGGCACTGCCCTTTTGACACATTTTTTTATCCATAAATTGGCCTGAAGAGTAGGACTCTTAAGTTGTATCATTGCAACTTGATTAACAAGGTAGGTGCTTCTCTAATAGTCCATTTCACTTTGTGCAGCACAGTGTACAGTGTTCATATTGTCATTTTGTAAAAGACATAGTTTGCTTTAAATGTTTGTTTGCATGTGAAGAATGTTAGATTTGATATTAGTTGATTGAAAAGACGTCATTTTAATTATTGAAATTAGAATCGGAATTCTTCTTTTGCCATCTTTGTGTCTGTATCTCATGGAATAGTGGAAAATTAATGCAACACTGATGGATTTAGGTCAGAATGCAACTTAGCCAAGAAAACAAAGTTTAAACTCCCTCAGTAATGGTTTCAGTTTTCCACTTCATTTCCCACATGCAGACTAAAAAAGTGAAATGTATCATTTGATACCTCCAGAAATATTTTGGCTGTAACAGCACCGTTTTGATTCATTCTTCAGACATGAGGAAATGGATTTACTGTCCAAACCCAGAAATATGTAGCATTAATCTCAAATTCCTAAATTACAATTGATGAAAATAATTCAATGCCATAATTTCTAAGGAGATGAGCTAGTCAGGAAAAAGGCATGGTCTTCTGTGAAGAGATGGATGTGTTAGAGAATTTGGGTTTGAAAAGTTATTCTGCAACTGGAGCTTGTTTTCCCCTCCACAAATATAAACCATCCCAGTATTTCCCATTCCTGATGATAAAATGGAATTGGAAATACTGAATTCGCTTTCTGAGTTCTCACCAATATAATTAAAATAAATTTAAATGTTTTGCTATACATATGCCCAACAAGTGAATAAAAGTATTTAGAAGAACTGAGGGTGTTCTGGGGATGAGTGAAATGATCTAGCTTATGTGGGTGAGTTAGGGAGGATTTATGGATGACCTCTGAGGTGGTGTCAAGATGATAGGAAACAGTGATACTCCCCTATTAAAACATTAAAATACATTTAGGAAACTACTACCCACCCAAACTGTGGGAGTTGAATTTCTAAGGCTAAAAATCTGTTTCTTCATTGCTGTTTAATTTTATCTAATTTCCTAGAAGAAGTGGCAATTGTGTGCTCAGGGATTTACATACAGTAGAACTAATTTCAGCGTATAAACAATACCTACAGAGGTAAATAAATTAGGCAGTGTTTGACAAGTTAAAGGTTTTGAAATGAGGTGGGTGAAGGAAAGCTTTAGGCACTGGTGTGGTACATTTGACCTTGGTTCAAAGGTATGGAAACTGTACTGTCATTAAGATTTTGCCTTTCCTGAAAATTGGAAGTAAACTTTGACCACGAATTCCGTCAAGGAATGTGAATTCTCCAATTTGGCAATTATAATGTGGCTCATAGAATTTTCATAATGCAGTGGCAATTTCAGACCAGTCTCAAGTATTAGACCGTAAAGTAAGTCAGCACAATTCTGCAGAATACTAAAGCATTTATAGACATTGGAAACTCTGGTGCCAGCTAATAAAAATACCTTGAAAGAGGACTTGAATTTAGTTCCTGAGTTGCATATTAATGCTGGACTTGATGTTACGATATGAGTACTGCCCAATTTTGATTCTGTAACTGCGGGGGAAAGTATAGCATTATATATATTAATTCCTGTTATTTTTTTCCTTTTTTAAAATTTTTTACTTTTTTTTTTCTTGTTTTAGAGAAAGCAATAGTAGATAGAGAAGCACACACTTATCTTGAGCCTTGGCTTCCATAGGTGCACTTTCGGTGCCTTCTGTGTGCCACTGTGTCACTTTCGCCAAAATACAGTAGTCCCCTTCACTCCCCACCATATCTGGGGGATATATTCTAAGACCCCCCGGTGGATGCCTGAAACTGTGGGTAGTACCAAACCCTATATATGCTATGTTTTTTCCTATTCACACATACCTGTGATAAAGTTTAATTTTTAAATTAGGTACAGTAAGAAATTAACAACAATAACTAAGATTATAAAACAGAAGTGTTACAACAATATACTGTAATAGGAGTTATATAAATGTGATCCCTCTCTCAAAATATTGTATTGTGCCATACTCATCCTTCTTGTGATGATGTGAGATGATAAAACGCCTACATGATGAAATGAAGTGAGGTGACTGATATAGGCATTGTGACGTAGCCTTAGTAGTCAGTAGCCTACTGTTGACCTTCTGGTGATTCGTCAGGAGGATCATCTGCTTCCAGACTGGACTGTGTTTGACTGCGGATAACGGAAAGCATGGAAAGTGAAACTGCAGATAAGGGGGGACTGCTATACTCTTAAGCAGAACCTGCCATATACTACGGCAGCCTCATTTCAGGTGTGAGTTCCAGATCCAAAATGTTCTTCTCAGCCCATTTGAGTCTTCCCTGGTTTATGGACCCAGGATGTCCATTTTTTTCATCAAAACTGATTATAACTTGTTTTCTGAGCTCTCAGAAACCAAACCCAAATTTCAAATCAACTGGCCTGACATTGAACAATGACCAGTGTTAATTGTGCAGAGCACTGCAATTTGTAAAATAGCACCATGGCCATTGATGTTCTGCAGAGCTGGTTTATGTTCACTGCTCTGCTACGGTGTCAGTTTATCATTTATAGAAATGTGTAAAACTCATGCAGAGTAATAAATCTCTAAGGACTCTTAACACTTCATCTGACTAAATACTGTGAGGGCTATAAAATTGTGGAACTAAGATTGATGTAGAAATTAACCAATTATGAGAACTTAAAATAGATGATTTTATTTTAAGAAATGGGGCTGAAAATTGGTAATTTTATGACACTTCAATTTGTTTTGCAAACACTGAATATGGGGGTAGCGAGTATTTGTGGCATGCAAACCTTCTAATGGAAAAACCATTAGTGTAAAGACAAGTTTTCTGATCATTTATTATAATATTACCATAAACTCGTTCAAGTTCTGTAGTATATAACAAAACATTTTATATGTATATTTTGTTAAATCTACATTTGGTAGATAAGGAAGTATATGTGGATACATGAAGCCCAGCGTATATTGTTTTAATGGCCATTACTAGGTGTCTGTAAAACTATTTTTCACTTTTTAAAAATTCTCTGTATTCTAGTCTTGTTCAACAAGAAAGAGGAAGTGGTATCAGGCCCATCTGCAGGGTCCCTGACTTTAGCTCACCGGTAAGGGATGCAGGCCCTAATATTTCGACAGTGGATTCTAACTATTTACTGAAAGAGGCGCGATGCTGTAAGCACTGTTGTCAGCTTCAGAGTGCCTAGTGCTGAACCGTGAGAAGTGCCCTGGGTCTCACTGACAATGGTAGCCTTATCGGACCACTTTTTTGGCTTCCTGATTGTTCAACTGATCAGCGAATTAAAGCTTTGGTCTTGGGCAACCTGCCTGAGTGAATCATTCCAAATGGATATAATGACAACAATCTCAAAACTTGGCACTGTCTGCCAGAGATATGAGCTCAATACCTCAGTCTAAGGCCCAGGTTCGGGCCAGGACAGTGACAGACAGGGCCCAGTTCTAGTCTCTTGTAAAATAAAATGGCTTCTCCGTGTGAACAGGCGTTATCTATGGTTAAGGACCAAAAGGAAGGGTAGCAATATTACAGTGTGATATTGGTAACGTGCATTTTTGACTTTATGTCTAGGATGACTTTCTCATTAGCCACAACCCTCAGTACTAAAAATACACATAGGACATTTAGAAGAAAATAAGGGAGTACCTCCTGCCCCCCGCCCCCGCTTCAAATAAATAAATAAAACTTAAAAAAAAAAAAGGGGAAGAAAATCAGAACTGGTTGTATTCACTTACTTTTTAGAACTACTTCCTGTGCTCTAAGAGGTTCCCTTCCTAATAGGTTCTAGTCCCTTTTAATAAGTGTTATTCTCCTGGTGGCTTCTATTGTTTTATTGGTTTTCCATACAACATGAAGTATTACTATTTTAAGGAAATTCAACATTTTGTGAGATTTGGGTTTTTTGTACTTTTCGATTGCTAAGTTGGGTGGGCATCACTTTGCACTCCTGTATTACTCACTTATCAGATTGACTTCATTATGAGATTATTAATGTCTGAGAGACCTTTACATACAAAAAAGTTCAACATTTTTAAATGGTACATAAAGTACAGACCAGAGGTAGTGAATTTTAGCTGGAGGGTCAAAAACAGCCCACCACCTGTTTTTTGTAGATAAAGTTTTATTGGAACGCAGCTATGCTCATTCATTTACATATTGTCTATGGCTGTTTTCACACTACATAGCAGAGGTTGAGTAGTTCCAACACAGACCGTGACCCACAAAGCTGAAAATATTTACTGTCTGGCCCTTGTGGGAAAATTTTGCCAATTTTTTTCTATCTTAGTTCGTTTTTACAAAATGCAAATAAATACAGGTATTTTAGCTATTCTTAGAGGATACTTAAAGTAGAGAAAAGTAATCAAAATTCCTTTTTTTATTTTGGGTTAAAAGTGGAAATAGTCAAATGTGTGGCATTTTATGCATAGATATTGGGCTGTGTGAAAGAGCTTATCAGAAAAAAGCATTCTTTTAAGTTATTTTTTTAAGTGAGTGAATATTTAGTTGTATCTTGACTTAAAATTGAGTCTGTAAAAATTCTTATTTAAAGTAATTTGGAGAAAGTTGCTAAAAGTAATAATCATTTTATAAAAATAGTGGTCCAACTAGAAAGTTTTCGACATAGTCTCTCTCTCTCTCTTTTTTTTAAAGATTTTATTTATTTATTTGACAGAGATGGAGACAGCCAGCGAGAGAGGGAACACAAGCAGGGCGAGTGGGAGAGGAAGAAGCAGGCTCATAGCGGAAGAGCCTGATGCAGGGCTCGATCCCATAACGCCAGGATCACGCCCTGAGCCGAAGGCAGACGCTTAACCACTGTGCCACCCAGGCGCCCCTCGACATAGTCTCTCTTAAAGAATTTGATAGATGAATGGATGGATTTTTTTTTCTACCCCAAACACTTTGATACAATAAAAATTTTACTTATTCAGAAATTTCAACTTAAAAGTTTTCGGAAGGGTTTCTATTATGTTAAGTGAAAAATAATTGTGCTATGTATAAACTTTTTCAAAGAAATTTAGAGACTTCCAAATGTAAGGATTATTCTTTTGGTTTTTTTTTTAATTCAAACCTACATGCTGTTATGGAATAAAAAATCCGTAGTATGGCTATCCTTTTAAACTCTAGTTGAAAGCCAGATATACTTTTGTTTGAAGTTATATGGCTTTGTTACAAATAGGTGGCATAAAAATGCTCTCCACTTTCTTGCGATTCACCTTTATATTTTAAAAGTGTGGATTTTTTCTGTTTTCTCCTTGTTTGTTTGTTTCCTGAATACAGTGCGAGTTCTGGTTCAGTGCCAGTTATAAATCCAGAATTTATTAGAAGGCAAGGATGTGGAAGAGGACACTTGAGGCAGAGATATATAAGTATAAAGAAAAGAAGAAACTCCGAGGGTTTTATAGGTTCCTCCATTCATCCCTTATCCTACAGTGGTAAAGAGTGCACTTTGGAAGCTTTCTGGAGGGGTAATTTCAGAGTGCAGCATCAAAATATCACGAGTTCTTGACTTTGGATAGACTACATTGCAATTTAACCATGGATTAAAGTCTATTTTCGTTTTCTGCACATACATTAAAGCGAGGGCCAGAAGAGGGAGCCTGGGACTTCCAAAGGACCCCCACTGAAGAATGTTCTGCACAGTATCATTTTTTGTGATGCTTCCTAAACTGGATAGTGCTTTCATATATTCACTTTGCTGCTTCTTGGAGAACATTCTCCTCTTCTTATGGAATGGGAAATGGGCCAATTTTCTGTCATGCTATTTCTGTATCTTCATAGGAAATGACACATGCATTTCAGCGAGGTTTACGTTTCACTCAGCACATGGGAGACTCAGAGTATCCATGTACAGAGACCTGTACACAGCACATGGTCAATATATGCTTGCTGTTTCCACGTATGAATGAAGAAGGGGGGCCAGCAGCTCTTTAGAGTACGTTTTGGCTCCCTGGGAATACTTAATTTCACAAATCATCCTTGTGGTAAATACCACAGTGAGATTAGAATGAAATGAAAGAGAGGAGGAAAAAACAAACAGCAACAAATTCTCCTGATGCCATTTTGCTGAGGGAGTTGTTTTAGAGAAGAAGAGGAAAAGATAAGCAAATAAAAACTGGTTTCTTTGGGGGGGGGTGTGGTATGGAGAAGGAAGGCTTTACAAGAAAGGATGGGGGGGGGAAGAATGAAAGAATGTATTACTGCCACACAACAACATGGGTGGATATCAGAGACATAAAAGCCAGACACAAAATCAATATCCCAGACTTAAAAGCCAGGCACAAAAGAGTTCATACCATTTACATAAAGTTTAAGAACAGGCAAAAATAAATCCGAGGTCATAGGTGTCCCTTACTAACCTGGGTGGGAGGGTGATTATCGACTGGGGAGGGGCACGAGGGAACCCCGGTGATGAAAATGTTCTATATCTTAATGTAGGTGGTGGTTATATGGGGGTATGAATATATATAAAATTTCGTCATATTCTCAACTTTCATACTTAAGATTTGTGAACTTTATAGCTCAATAGAAAAAACAATAATAATGAAAACAGGTTATGGAAAGGACACCCAATTTACCATGAAGGCTTAGTAGAGTCCTTGGAAAGTGTGGCAAACCCCTTGTCTAAAAACACTGCTGAGCTTAGCATAAGAGACTTTTCTGAATAAGGACGTTTATAGTAATTTTTGTTGCAAAACATTTCAGTTCCTAGAGGATGCTTAGCATGCAGTAAGATCCCATATATTTAGCTGCAGCTAGGTGCAGGCTGCTAAACATCATTCTGTTGATTCTTTGAGGATTGACTGCTCAAAAGCAATACCTTTCTTTTTTTCTTTCCAGATTGGCAGATTGCTACTCTGGCTTTACTCTTGGGCGGTGCTGCCATCATTCTTATTGCATTCCTGGTGGGTTTGATTTCTATCTGCGTGGGATCTCGAAGGCGCTTCTACAGACCTGTTGCTGTCATGCTTTTTGCAGCAGGTAAATATATATATATATATTACGTTCGAACCGGTATTCACATTGCAGGAACCTTTCTACCATCCCTCGCTTCTCATGCAAAAGCAGTATGTGGTTGTTGCGTTACATACAAATTGAGAGACATTTGTTACAGTTTAAGGTAAATTGACTAAGGGTTTGTCATTATTATTAGTTTTCAGTATGTTAAGCATTTCACAGAGCACAGTGGCAATTTCTAAACTTCCACGAATAAGTAATAGTTCTTGACAGGGCTACTGCCTTACGAATTGCAGCAGATGTATTTGCCAACCATCTTTGCGTTCAGCTTTTTTCCCATCCTTTTACTACCCCCTTGGTGATCTTAAGGCAACATGATTTTTTTCTGACATGAAACTGGAAAAAATTCCAATATATGTAGCCTTAAAGGTCTAAATCTGTTTGGAAACAAACATGCTTGTAATGAAAAATGATAACATATAACTTGAACCATCAGACCGTTCAGTTGTATGCAGTCACTGGCAAGCCGTTAATTTAACAACCATCCTTCTATGAAGCACGCACAGCTTGGATGAAAATATCAAGCAAGGTAAGGTGGAGGTTTTGCTAAAATCAGGGAACTATTTAGAAAGGGGGTTTACAAGACTAAAAGCCCAGTCCATTATTTTATGTGTTTTAATTTTCATTTGTAAGAATAGCCTTGAATATATTGTTCTTTTTGATTCAAACTGAAATATTCTTGTGGTGCCTTCAATTTACCCTGTCAGTCACGTCTGATTTGAAGGCTGCAAAATAAGCCCCTGTGACTGTCAATAATGAAGACACTGACAGAACCATCTCGGCTGTTAGATGGATTTTTTTTTTTTTTTTTAAGCTGTTTAAAGACGGGAACAGATGAAATTTCTCAGGATTTCAAGTGTAGGGTCAGCTAAAAATATAAGATCTGAAGTATTCTGCTGCCCCCTACTGTTTGTGTTCTTTTTTTTTTTTTTTTTTTTTTTTTTATACCCACGAAGACTGCTCGAAATATATGTGTCATGAAAACGAACGTCCAGAGGGCTGAATGAAGTACATCTAAGTCAAATCTTTTAAGTGACTCGCTCAAGATTGCACAGTAGTTACCAGCAGAGCCGGGGCTGGGAGGCTGCTGAATTTTGAACTAGTAGCTCATTCACTACTGATTCATTCATTCATTTATTCCGCTGTTTATTAGGTGCGTCTTACAGACAGAACATGGCATTAAGAGACCCATGAAACTAGCTAAATAGGACCACAGATACTTGCTAATAGAATAGAAACCACTATTACAAAAAATAGTTTGAAGTCTTAGGCATTGGCCATAGTTGATCTCCTGTATAATAAAGATCTCTGTTGTGAATAATTTAGTACATAGAGTCCATCATAGTTCTCTAGTTTATATCTTGGTTCATGGATTTATCATGGATCATTCTATCCTTAAAATGAAATAACTTGATATTTTAATTTTAGTATAAATTTGTCTTTGTAGCTAGTATTTATTAACAGTGATAAGATAATTAATTGTAATAGAATTTCTTGATAAATTATTCTGAAATGACATACATTCCTTAAAACTGGAATTATGTTTTGAATAATTTTTTGAATACTCAGATATTTGTGATTTTAGAAAGGTATAGAAGTACTCTAGACATTCTCTTATAAATATCCAATATTATGGTGCTACCTAGTTACTGTCTCATTTAGACTTTAATTTACCACCATAATAGCATATACAGAATCTAGAAAGAAATCCATTGTTTATAGCACCTATTATAAACGTGCTTAGAAAAATAACTAGCAGTTTCTGGTTCTTTCTCAAAAAGCTCTGTATGTTTTCCCAAATATAGCAAAATTTATGAAAATGTGAAAATAAGTACTGGTTGTAACAGAAAACATGTTGTAAATGAACATAAGTTAAAGGTAATGGATTTGGTCAAAATAAAGATTACGATTTAGCTCTAGCTACTACAAGTATTAGTAAATTATAAAGTAATGAAAGGAATCCCTACAGCAATATTCATATATTCATATTCTACCCTCTGAGACCTAAAGCAAGCATTATACTGCTACATTTTTAAAATGTGCATGTGCTGAGATTTAATTTTACTCATTCTCTTTTGACACTGTGCTTATGGAAGCTTTTTTTTTTAAAAAATAACCGTTAGTTTAGTGTTCACTTTGCATATAAGCAAGGTAAAAACTTACTCGTTATTTGAAGCATGTCATGAAAAGATTTCTCTCTCCCATCTGAAAACCCATTAAAGAGTAGCCTGTAGCTGATTTCTGGAAAAGATACTCATTTCACATAATAATCCATTATTGATTTGGGCATAAGATTAACAAATTTGGAAAATCTGCCCACTTGAAACAATGCTAGTGAAAAATCATGGCTGTTTATTTTGCTTGCTTCATAGTAAATGTACTTATTCTCTTGGTTGGCCTGTCTCACTTGTAATTCAGTTTAGTGATTCTTTGTAAATGTGTATTTGGAGCCATTTCCCCTTTTTGCTCATCTTGGTCTGCTTGAAAATAGTCTGTGTTTCTCTTCTTTTCTCAAAATGTTTTTTTTTCAAATAATACCCAGCCTTATCTTGGTGTTGACACACAGAGAATGTTATGTATTTCAGCAAAGAAATAATCTTTTTTTCTGCTGAAACATGCAGTACATAAAATCAAAACAAACATAGCACTACCACTTGGAAACATCTCTACACCGGACTACATAATTAAGTCAGCACTATGTACTATGCCCAGTACAACACGATGCGCAATAGATAGTTGAATGAATGCTGGAAAGATGATGAAGGCATGTGGCTTATAACTTGACAGGGAAAAACGGGCACTTAAACAACTAGCTAACTCTAGTGCAATTTTTCTTAAACCATTTCTCTCTTGGCAATTTATGAAGCATCAAGTTTCATGTGAGCACAAAGCTCAGACCAAAACAGCTCAAGAAAGTAATAGTTATAAAAATGTTTTTTTTCATTTATTCATGTTTTCATTCACTTATTTAACAAATACATGTGGGGCACCTCTAGTATGTAGGTATACTGCCTTGGTGTTACATTATATACTCCAAGGGTATTTACTAAAAGCTGATGAGTAAATCTCATAAAGGCAGCCAACCGTATTTTAAAGGTTTTTCATCTTCCCTTTTTCCCTGAAGCCCCTAATTTAGGATGGGTTTGTTACCTGCCTGAATAGTTGCTAGAATTGCTAAGAGCTTGTCATCACTGCAGCCCATCTAAAACATTGTTCCATGTTCCACAACTCTCTCACTCACTGGTCCTAGAAGTCTGGACTTCAGAATAAGATACTATCTGTAATAATAAGGTTGACAACAATAATTAATTGAGCACCTACCACGTGGAACACTGCTAGACACTTAGTATATTACTATTTCTAACATAGCAATCTTAAGATTGGGTATTTATTTTCCCCATATTCTCAATGAAGAAATAGATTCAGAAAGATTAAGTGATTCCCCAGGGTTATCCAGCTAGTAAGTTGCGGAGCCAGGGTTTCAGTTTATCTTCAGTATGTGTAACACGTAGAAAAACAAGAGCAGAATCAGCCTTGAATTTTTAATTCAGCTGCCAACTGTGTACTGCAGTTGGAGTCCATCCTGTAACTCCAGTTACTCCATCTCTTGGGGGCAACACCTGAAGGAAGCAACTTGAGGTGTCATAAAGACCACACATTGATCAGTGCAACGTGACTGAATCATAGCACATCATGAAAGTGTGCACATTTCCAATATGGATGAGTATGGCATATTTCTTATTGTGTAACTGACAGTGATAGGTAATATATGATGGGATTGTAACTGGCATCTAGTTCTCACTAAAGAGTTGGTGAAATTAAAGGGGCTGCCTCTTTATAGGTCCTCTTCTTTTATTGTCTGGTTTTGCAGATCTTTTTTATGCTCCACTGGGACTTACGATGATTGTTTCCATTTTGTAAGGCCTTTAGTACAAATTGCAAAAGATTCTCAGTACTCTTATTCAGATTTTAAATAACAGAATCCCCACTAATTTTATTAATGATACTTCCTTTCTGTTCTATCTGCAAAAAGCCTTCTATAAATGAATGTTTGTACAGAATGGTGGGTTTTTTCCCCCAGCTCCAGCAACTGCTTTCCACCTCTGAACTATCTCTGATTAGAGGCTTGCGTTTTGCAGCCCTCCACACCATCCTGTTATACACTGAGGTGGCCGGAGGTATTTTTTTTTTTAAGATTTTATTTATTTATTTGACAGACACAGCGAGAGAGGGAACACAGGCAAGGGGAGTGTGAGAGGGAGAAGCAGGCTTCCCGCCAAGCAGGGAGCCCGATGAGGGGCCTCTATCCCAGGACCCTGGGATCATGACCTGAGCCGAAGGCAGACGCTTAACGGCTGAGTCACCCAGGTGCCCCTGGAGGTATTTTGAGTCTAGATTTTGTCAGAAAAACCAGTGTCCAGCTTAGATTTCAAACCAAAAGGGAATTCTGTTCACAGATCTTTATCAGTATCGAACTACCCTTTATCTAGAACAATTTTATAGTATCAATGCCAATAATTAATTTCATATGTACTACAATTCTTGGTAGTTACAGATTAAATTTTAAAAGGAAAAGAAGGGGGTGCCTGGGTGACTCAGTCGGTTAAGCATCTGCCCTCAGCTCCCCTCATGATCTCAGGGTCCTGGGATTGAGCCCTGGCTCTGGTGCTCAGCGGGGAGTCCGCTTCTCTCTCTCGCTCTCTCTCTCTCAAATAAGTAAGTAAAATCTTAACAAAAATAAAAAGGAGGGGTGCCTGGGTGGCTCAGTGGTTAAGCGTCTGCCTTCGGCTCAGGGTGTGATCCCGGCATTCTGGGATCGAGCCCCAGGTCAGGCTCCTCTGCTGGGAGCCTGCTTCTTCCTCTCCCACTCCCCCTGCTTGTGCTCCCTCTCTCACTGGCTGTCTCTGTCTCTGTCAAATAAATAAATAAAATCTTAAAAATAAATAAATAAATAAATACATACATAAAAAGGAAAAGAAGATTGCTTCATATTCACCAAATTACCATTTTCTTTTTGTAAACATTCTGTATTTAGAGACTTGGCTGGTAAGTCCTGTCAATTCTGTCTCTAAATTATCTTCTAAGTCTGTAGCTTCTTTTCATGGACCACCATTACTGCCTTAGTTGAGGGTATAACTCTTCCTGAAGTGGAACATCTCTGTTCCCAAATTGGAACTTCCTCTTCTTTATTTTTCCATGGTAATATCCAACTTAAAATATCTACGTGACTCCTTCCTTTCCCTTTCCTAGAATCCAGTTACTGAGTTTTTCTTTTATCGTCTTTTCTTCACCTTCTCTCCCCTTTCTTTCCTGCTGGGGTCACCTCAGTCACCACTGCATACAGGTAGCCATGCATTGACTAGTCTTCTACGGGCCTCCTGACTCTAGTCTCCTTCCCGCTTACGGTCTCTTACACACACACACATGAGGTGTAGTTCTCAAATACACATCTGGTCTTGCCACTTGTCCCTTTGGCTTCCCCAGAGGCAGAACGCAAGACAAGGAAACAAGAGCAAGTACTTGGTCTGGGAGGCAAAAGCAGGGATATGCAAAATGATACAGAGAAGGGAAGGTAGGCCAGAAAGAGGACATCATCAAATCAGTTGGAGCTTAAACTTCCCGGAAAATTCTGGAAACCGGTTTACAGCACATACCTCAGAGTTATTTCCTTGGAAGGACTAGGAAACTGGGGCATTTAGAAACCAAATTCTGAGAGTCACTGGTAAAGGCTGAGGTGATGCAGGGGAGCCAGCAGTGTTAATTTCCCAGAGCACCAGGCCTGCCCCACAACCAGGCAAAGTAGCTTTCATGGCCAGAGGAAAAGTCAGGCAAAGAAGTGCAGGTGCTGCTGATGGTTCAAAGTCAGGCTGACATGTACTAGAGTGATGAGGAGAGCATATGGATAGGGCACCAACAGCATCTACAATTCAGATAACCTCTGAGATGTTTTCCTGTAGAAACCGGTCTCTTATTTTTTATGATACACTAAGCCTTTTATAGTCTGAACCAAACCTTTCCATGGGAATGTACCGTTTATTCCAACCTTGTGAAATTTTCTATAGGTACACCCTCTTATACTGCTAACCTCTGTACAAGGTGCTGCTTTTTCCCGGAGGTCTTTTCATTTTTGTCTTCTGACAAAGTCCTGTCCATCCTTCAAGAACGAGTTCAAATGGTGCTTAATCTTGGAAGCCCTTCCTTCTTTCTCCAGGTAGAAATGGTGTTTGGAATATTGTTAGAGTTCAGTAAATGTGTAAAGAATGGATCAGTGAGCCTCTGCTCTTACTGTTGAACACATTTACTTGTAATTATCTATGTGTCTGTTTTCACCATAGAGTATGAAATATGACCGGTCAAGGGCCATGTCCTGTCTGTCTTATCCCTTTCACCTACCACACAGTCAACATCCAATAAATGATTGTTGAAATATCCCCATAAATGAAAGTATTGAATATTTCAATATTGAATATTTTCAATGTTTCAGCATTGAAAAATAGCCCCTTAAGGAAAACTAGACATAAGACAAAAATTAGTACCTCTAAGTTCTTGTCATGCCTCTATCCACACAATTTCATGGTTAGTAGTTTCGTTGCCTCTTTTCAAAAAAGTGGAGAGAGGTATAAAATGAACTTCAAATTCCCTTCAAATTCTAAAATGCTACACAGCCTCACTTATGTTGCCTCTGAGGTAGAGCACAGAGAATACCACAGCTGATGCCTATTATGTTGCATTGATTGGTGGTAAAGTAGAAATGTAAGTGTGATGATGTTTTCTTGAGTTCTGGACTTGGTTTGTTTGTTTGTTTTTCCCTTCATAGCATCTACAAAAGGCAAGGAGCCATTTTTACCTGCCTCTGTGTATTTTTATTAAATGGAAAAAGTTATTTACAAATGCAGGCTTATATATGTTTTTTTCCTCAGTTTTGCTATTACATGCATTTCTCTCAGTGATTCTAAAGAGAGTAAAATAATTCAGAGGCATAAAGCGTTTTAGGGTAATTTTCATCTGGCTACAACACAATAAAGCTTTATCTCTAAGAAAGCTGCTCAGGAGAATATGCCAGTGGAGCCTAATGGAGTTGTATTTCCACTTTTCCACTAGAGGGAAATTATGTCATTGTATTATACCATGGAGGCCAAATATTTGCCAAATAAAACACATTGAAATGAATATTAAAAGCAGTCTAGGTAAACAACTCACCCTAGGGACTGGCTGTTTCACAAAAGAACCCATATAATCCTTCTAGAATAGAATTCAGATCAGTTATTACTTCTCTGCTCAAACTCCTTTAACAGGGGTCCATCACACTGACAGTAAAATCCACATCCCTGCCCATGGTTCACAGGGCCATCCCCAGATGGGCCCCTGCCTCTCTCTTCTGTCTCATCTCATGTCGCTCCCTGCCTCGTTCTCTGTACAGCAGCCACACAGAGTTCTTACTGATGTCCAGCTGCCACCAGCCTGCTCCCGAGTCAGGAGTTACACACTGCCTCTGCCCTCCACCCAGATTGCTCACTCCCCACTCGATTGACCTGCACCCCTCATTTTGTTTGGATCTGTGCTCAAATGAGTCTTCCCCTAAAGAGGCTTTCCCCAGTTTTTGATCTGAAAGAGCAGCCTGCATCCCTCTATCTGGTTTTCTGGCATTCTTGTATTTTCATGTCTCTTGGCAATACCTGCCATATTCTGTACCTATTTACTAATGAACTGCCTCCCTGTGAGGGTAGCAACTTTTGTTACCAATGTCTTAAACTGTACCACTTGGTTCAAACATTTATTGAATGAATGAATTTGTTGACTGAGTAAACAAATGACTATTCCTAATTCACATTTATATTTCAGTCAGCTACTGGCAAGATCAGTCATGCTTAGACTAGTGACCAGAGTATAGAAACCTGAGGAGAAATGCCTTTTTTAAAAAAACTTACTTACTAACTTTGCCATTTTTTTCTGTAGTTCATGGTTGATAGTAATTGACTTCTTGTTAGTTTTAAGACATTTAATACATGAAAGCACTCTTTCCCTCACAAAGTCACAGAGCCAGCTGACTTTTTTTTTTTTTTTTTTTTTTTAGTTAATACACATGTAGCATTTACTGGCTGGAAGTAGAGGAAGTGTGAGTAATATAATGAGCTGTCAGTTGTCCTAACAATAACTTAAAACCTTTTCTGAGATTTTAAAACTATAAACAAGGTGTGATGTCCATTTTGTATGCCAAGAGATTCTCCTTTTATATGGAACTATTTATCCATCCACTCTCTACAGTATGAAATGTGGTAGGTGCAGTGTTAAGCTACATAGCAAAAATGTTGCAAATTCTTATATCTGGCTCCAGAAAGGTTACTTGACCCCTAGTCAGAACCTAATAGAATGGAATGATTTTGTGGAATCACACCCTCATGATTTTTCTGGAATTCATCAGTTATATGCTAAAGAGAGGACTGTTAATGTAGACTTTCTGGGAACATTAATGATATTGGTAATAAGGATCTTTTATAGGTACTGAGAATAGATGACCATAGACTTTAAAGCACAGAACTCCAGTTTAATTAAACACACTATCCATCCTTCTGGTCTTTTTAAAAAATGTAATAAACTATATCTTTTTTTACTATATCAAATTTTTTTTTAAAGATTTTATTTATTTATTTATTTGATAGAGATAGAGACAGCCAGCGAGAGAGGGAACACAAGCAGGGGGAGTGGGAGAGGAAGAAGCAGGCTCCCAGTGGAGGAGCCTGATGTGGGGCTCGATCCCAGGACTCCGGGATCACGCCCTGAGCCGAAGGCAGACGCTTAACGACTGAGCCACCCAGGCGCCCCTTACTATATCAAATTTTATTCTTGCCTCCTTGTTTATATGTTTGTTGTTGTACTTTTGGAATTTGCAGTATTTTTAAGATGAGTTAAATTATAATCATTTTGACTAAACATTTATGTGATGTATCAGGGGTTGGCAAACTTTTTATAAAGGGCCAGATAGTAAGTACTTTTGGCTTTGTGAGCCGCATGGTTTCTCTTGCAACTACTCAGCTCTGCTGTTGTAGCGTGGACACTACATCAATGAACAAGCCTGGCTGTGTTCCAAGAAAACTTGTTTCCAAAAACAAACAGCAGACTAGATTTGGTAGTTTGCCAACCCCTGCCCCATAGTACATAGTACCCCAGATTTTTTAAGATTGTTTCTTGAGGGTAGAAGCTATCCTATAGTAGAGAATGAGGCAGATGCATCCCATAAATACTAGTTAAGTTGATTTAAATAAAGTAGAAATTATATAATAGTTGATGCAATATGTAGTTACGATTTTGAATGGAAGGCATCATCTCTCATGTAATCCAGTGTCTCCCATATAGAAATATGCACAGGATAAGGACCACTTTAATTTTAGATATATAAGAAAAAACAACAACCCTTCCCTTTCCTGATGAATTGGTTTGTTTCATTTTATCAGATATGACTCATCACAGTTCCCCTTTAGCCCTAACAACTGACTTAAGAACTGAGAGTTAGCTGAGAACGAAGAGCTGAGTTTTGTGCTTGATGGTAGTAGCCAGCATTAGCTGATGTTTTCAGTACCATTAGCTCCTATGCCTTCATTGATTTCATTCTTTTTTGAAAGTAGGTGAAGAATAAATATATAAATGTCATCTGTTATATCTAATACAAAGGTATAATTGGATGTGGCTTCTTGACAAAGATGACTTTTGAGCCCCTTTTGAAGAATGAGAGGAAAGGAATGAAAATAATTTTTGATGAGAGGAATATAAGCAAAGACATGAAGATAGGAGTTACTAGAATCGTTGGCTGATTTATGTGGTATTGAGAAGCAGCAGTAAGAAAAGCACATCTTAAATCACAGCTTGACCACTTTCATCAGTACAAATGAATTTGAATTCCTCAATTCCTAAAGAGCATAAATAAATAGCAAGGGTTTGGAGTATTTGGGGTCACTGTTCTCGGGGAACTATTTACAGGTTTGTATAGGGGAACAGTTTAGCTTATAGTATTACTTGCATAATAGTGATGCTTATATGTCTGTGAAGTGAGAATCACTACTTTGTATGCTCATGTAAATTATTATATTGCACTAATTATTTCATCAAATACTATAAGGTGAGTTACTAATTATTAGTAGAGTAATTCTTGCTATATATTGTGAAACGGTGTTAAAGAAAAAATTATTTATGTTTTAAGGTATACCATCTAGATAGAATAAGCAGTGCTTCAATTTTTTTGGCTTTTATGATTGATTACAAAGTAATTCTCATACATATATGTGTATTTATATGTTTATCCTTTTATTTCTTGCAAATAACATTTTTCTAATTTCTTTTTGCTTTTCTTTCAGTTGTTTTACAGGTTTGCAGCCTGGTCCTTTACCCAATCAAGTTCATTGAAACTGTGAGCCTGAAAATTTACCATGAGTTCAACTGGGGTTATGGCCTGGCCTGGGGTGCAACTATATTTTCGTTTGGGGGTGCCATCCTTTATTGCCTGAACCCCAAGAACTACGAAGACTACTACTAGAACCAACAGTCTCAGATTTTAAAAACGAGCAATCATCCAACAAAAGGATTACGTCTGTATCTTTTCTAACTCACTGTTTTCTAAAACACTTGTGGAGCATCGAACAGTTTGCTCAGTTGATTTAATATCTTTTGCCTTTTGGCTGTCAACATCATAACCAGCTTTTACATCCATTTTAGGGACCTGCACAAATTAAGAGAGCTGATTAGACATAGGCAAATGCTGCAAACTTCCAATATGTTCATGTCATTTTTCTTGACAAGTGAAGGGTCTATATGACAGCAACCATTGCGAGAAACTAGTTGGAATGAGAAATGCCTGAATCTCCTATTGCCTGCAGGGGAGCGGCTGGCATAAGCACCATTTAGAGGTTCTTTGGCTCTGGTAAGGATTCCACTGTTAGAGTCCTTATCACCTACTTATCCCACCCAATGACTAGATAGGCCGTGGTTATTTGCTTGAGTGAGTTTTTGAAAAGTGAACTGCCCTTTGGCACCTAATGGGAGTTCTGAATGCAATTGGTTAAGGGTACATATTCCATCTTCAAGAATACTCTTTTTTTTTTAATGGGAGGCAATGCTTTGGCAATCAGCTTCTCCCCGGGAAGGGAGTCAAGACTTGTAGACATGTGCTTTTCATTATGTGGTTAGCAACTGTGCCTCAGCCGTATCTAGAATGAGGAAAATTGAGAGTCTCTACTTTCCCTGGGGCAACTAGAAAGAAATATGCATGAGTTGCTTTTGTCCTAAGTACCCTTTAAGTCCTTTACCAAACATTACCGCAAATAATTGTGCGTATGTAACAAGCTTAAATATTTTTGTAGAAGGTGAACCATTAGTATAAATGGTGATAATTTGTTCTCTAGCCCTATACATGCATTTGCCTATTACACATAAAGTAATATTTGCTCTAGTGAAGTGATTTGAACACTAACCTTGTACACGTTAAGAGGCTTAGATTGGTATTCACACTTATTTACTGTACAAAAGTACATATTCCTTAAAGCTTTTGCTCTATGTTCTCTACTGTTTCACTGGAAAGTTTTAATAGAATTGTATAAGAAGAAAAATTGAAATGGTGTTCATCCGAAAATTCATGATTCTTCTGTAAGCACTGTAGTTCAAAAGAGAGTAGCAATTAGAATGATCATTTTGTTAAAAATTCAGTAAAATAGAAGGCTGCTTTTTTTTCAAGTACTTTAAATGTCTTTATTAAAAAAATAAAAGAATAGTGATAGATTTCTATAAATGTCTAAATGTCTCAGTAGAGGAGTAGAATTCATCTGGTTATCACCTGGTCCTCTGAAGTTAACTAATGGGCTAACTGATATGTGCACACAATTATGATGGATTTATGTTAAGGGAATCATTTGTTGGCTGTTCAAATGGAAGGAAATATCAATAATAGGGAATAAGTTTGCAACTAATCTCACACTGCAAACTTGCATTAATCCTGTTTAATATACAAATTTGGATAGTTTAATTATAAACAAACATATTTTTATATCAAATAATACAGTTCTAATATAAAAGTTATAGATAGTTATTTTTGTTAACAAAGACACTAAAACAGTATGTCCTGGTTTTGGCCCTTTTGCAGAAAGAAGCATTTGAAAAATCATTTAAAACCTACTTAGGTTCTATTATATTGCAAAATCCGTTAAGAGCAGGACCGCATCAATAGTATTTAATAATTTGCCTCCCAGAGCAGAGTTCTGCTTTCAGCTTGTCTTAAGAGCTGTTGCCAAAACAACAGGGAAAAAAATCTATTTTATTATGCAAACACTTAAAAAAAAACCCTCCTATCTTGTGACTTTTCTATAGAATCACAAAGTAAATATGAAGAACCAGGCTTAATCTTAATTTAGCAATGACAGACAAAAGGAATTAAATGCATCCTAGAGAGAAACCTTTATAAAAGTGTATGATTCTCTATAGAATCATAAGAAACTATGGGTGGAAGTTTTCCAGAAAGATATTAGTATTATAGAATCTTTCAAAGCAATTTTCTTGAGAAATAGTAAAATCTGGGCCAGACTGTCTTGCAGTTAATTGCATATTGTCAGAGCAGCATGAGAAATACGATATTTGTTGGATAGGGATTTTGGCTACTAAACACTGTCTATTGTGAGAGAGTCTCTTTATTCCTGAATAATGGAAGAGCAGTACTTTGGTGCTGACATCAATGAGGCACTTTCCTTAGTCCTAGTAGAGGATGCAGTGTGCTGTTAGACCAATATCACATCTCAAGTCTTATCAAGTTTTCATTCTCTGTCAATATGACAGGCTGGAAAATGACAGAATATGTTATAGGCTAACTGCACACGTATTTGCAGTACACTGAAAAGTAGATTTCTTATATAACTTTTCTCCCCTTCCCAGTGAAGAGCCCTATGTTATATTTCTACCATCACTAATATTTGAAAGTATTTCATGACTAACAAGCTCAGTACAACACGAAAGTTGTTGCCCATCTGAAATGCTGTTTCGTCTGTCAGAATAAACACATGTGAATTTTCACCTACATTACATCTTTGCAGCTTTAGGTTTGTTTGATGTTTTCTTACAAGCAAAACTGTTGACTATAAATCCATTGTTTATCTTAGAGAGCTATGTACACATACAACATAGAGCATAAAGTACTCAGCAGGGCTAGTTATTTGGATTTCTTGCACAACTATTTAGCTTTTTGTAAGTTCAACGTGTAAATTTTAAAGACAAATATAGAGAGACCTATGTGTTTGAAATATAAATGATATATATGGATTAGCATGTACTTGTATATTATTAAACATGCAATGAACTGACTGGTAAGTGACGTCTACTTGTATGGCTAGCAATGTAATTTATTCAGACTGTATTTTTGTACAGAGCAGCGCACACTAACCTATGCCTCTGTGTCCTCTTTAATGCCTAAAACTGTGCCTAGAAATTTCATCTGTCTTAAATAAAATTATACTTCATGCTGTTTATGCTATAGTTTCTCTATTGCTGTTCTATATTTATTATTTTTAAATATATGACATGTTTACTACTTAAATATGAATCCATGGTATTCTGGTTGTTTTTTCTAACAGTCCTCTGGGGGAAACCTGTTTATCACTCCAGTGGTTTTGAGTTTGCAGTTTCGTGATCGGTTCTTCATTTCATGATTTTTGTAGCTGACCTGAAGTTATCTATGTGGAAAAAATAAAAATAAAAGTGGTTTCACTGATGTGGTTTGACTTGTGTCTTCTCTACTGTGTAGACCCATTAACAGGTTCCTAAATTACATGTCTGCAAGTTCCTGTTCTCCTTTATAAGACGTATTACTTAGAAAACAGAACTTGCCGTGACATGCTTATTTTATGTAAAACATTTTTAAACTAGTTTTGTTTCATATTCTCTCCTAAGATTCTTTCTGTCTCCTGCAGTTGAGTTATATAAACACTAAGAGAAAGAAAGAACGTTAAATGTCTCTTTAAACTTTGCTTTGAAATGCACAGGAAGGAGATACAGTGCAGCAGACTATTGGTTTTCCTACTCTAATGACACAATTAGAAACAGGAGTAGCAAAAGGGTCGATACTCTCTTGGTTTTGTTTCGTTTTCAGTGTTTGCAAAGGTAGGTTAAAACAGCCTCCCCTGCATTATTTCTCATTTTTAATTAGTGAAGCATGCTCCATTTTCCATGCACATGCGCATGTGCATGCGAACAAATCTGTAAAATTAAAGTTGAAATTTCGCATCACCTTTGTGTATTTAAATGGTGAGTGTACTTGGAAAGAAATTTAAATAAGGCAATAAAATGCACTTATATGGTTGCCAGAAATTTTTCTTGAAGATATAAATAAAACCACATGTAATTGAATAGACTTCTTGTGTTGATAAAATCAGTTTAAACATGAAGTACATATTTTTGTTAGGATATCCTTTCATGTCTCATGTGAACCCTTGAATGTTGAAAGGGTCACAGAACTCTTTTCTGCCAAAAAATATTATAAATCATCTGCAAGCCTATGCTATATTTAATTTCAAACTTCCAAAAGTATGCATATTGACATCTATAAATTCTAACATTTTCTATCATTTTGGAGATTTTCCTTTCAATGGCCTTATTATATTCTAATTTGATGGAGTAGCATCATTCATTTGATGTATTACATTTTCAGTATAAAGTACTTTCATTTGTATACAGAATTCTCATGAGCAAAACACTTTTACAAATATGTCCTGCCTGGTAATTATCCGTGACCCACTTTCTCTGAATTTGGAAGACATGGAGACATAACTTCACTCTGATTTGACAAGGGAAAATCCTTTGCCTTCAGAGATTTCATTGTGAACATGAAACAGGAAAGCGTTTTCAATTTGCTCTGCCATAATGGCCATATAGCCTGTTAGCAGTTTCTTTTATTAAGTCAGGTCCATCCTATGTCAACACAGTGTCCCATTTTGAAGGTTTTTAAGTCATTTGGGTTAGAAAATAAATTGGTAGTGAAATTATTTTCTATTCTGTTGAATAGTCCACTGAATACCTGAATTTCTGATTTATCAAATTCTCATGACCTTCTGTTAATAGCTTTTCAGAAGCACAACCTTAGATGGGATTAAAAGAGCAAATAAAAATTAGAATTATGTGCTTAGTATTTTCACTAGAAGCACTAATTTATTTGAATAACTTAACTTCTATGTCAACTATTGGAACGTGGTATCATAGCTACTTAATGCCAAAGTTAAGATCAGACTAAGTAACAAAACGCCATCTAATAAAATGCCAACAATTTTTCTTATGTGAGGCAGGTCTTCAGACTGTTTGGGAAGTCCTCAGAGTTTTAACAACTACGTGTTGCTATGAGCAGAGAGTCCCTATAGCTATACTTGGAAAAATCTGTTTTCAAAGAGTCACCAGCTGGATGACTCATACATTTATATTCCAGCGGTAAGTCTAATGGTTCCAAAGTATAACGAAGAGAACAGGAGCTGAACTGTTCAAGTGGGAAGAATAATATGTGGTGTTTCGAAGCCAAGATTAACAGCACACAAAGAATGGTGTTCTTTATAAAACTAAAGCTGTGTTGAGTGGTTCACCAGAGAAACTCAGTTTTGGCAAGCAATTATTTCCAAGTTGAATGACTTCATAGGAATAATGATTATAAAAGAAACTTGGAACGAGTATTGGAAAATCATGTCATCAAACCAGCAAAAACCTTGAATACTTCAATTTCTGCATATGACAAGAATTAATGAAGAAAATAGTATCTAAACATATATATACTAATAAACATACATACTAATTATATATAATAGATAATTACACATTACATACATGTGATGGTGGTACTGAAGACTGTCCCTTGGCTGCTTTGAATTTATCACTATAAAGGTAAAATAAGAAATAAACGGCCTATTTTTTTAATAAAAATATGACTCACAAGAAAAATTCAAAGAAACTGTTTAAAGTCTAGACAGACTCGAGGTTATTATGAATGATGAATTACATTGTTAAGGGATAAATGGAGGAGATACCTTGTGTAACTCTTTGATACCATGTGTTAACTGAAAAGACATACTCATGCTTAGGAACCTCTCCCACACACAAACTTCTCTATCAAAGTGTTTTTGGAGAGTAAGTCCCCCTTTGTGCTCATATCACTGTTCGGTGGGAACGTGGCAACTCCTAACGTAAAAAACAATTTCCCAATTTTTAACATTTAGGTGATTCTTCTTAAACATTATCTAGCTATTAAGGTCTTATTACTTATTTGCATTGCTATGTGTCTGAAAGAAGCAAAATGAAAAATTGTAATCATTGGAAGGAAAAATTTTCCTCTATCATTCAAGTTTTTTTGGCTGGTCTTAAGAATTAAATTGACATGAGACAGCTAAGCAGGAGAAAATCAAATTTAATTATGTACGTATGGGGACTCTATATATTATGTGGCCCACAGGCAGTCAGGCAGTTGAGCTTAAGAAGAAGTGGGTAGGAGTCTGGGGCTACAAAGGGAAGGAAGGGAATTCACAGGAAGTTGAAAATGTCAATGTTTGGTAAACAGTATTTGCCAAGCCTTCCAGAAACAATGGGACATAGAGGACTTGGATCAAGCAGGACTTGCTAGGTTCCTCCCTGTCTACTGCACCTAGTTCATATTATACTATAGTTATCTGTGATGATAGCTCTCTCCTGGAGCAGATGTTCTATCTAAATCCCTTCAGGCAGTTATGGAAGAAGCAAAAAAGAAAAACTCCTTGAGTCATCTGTTTCTTAAAAACAATTAGCCTAAAGTAATCCACAGGCCAAAAGACACATTTTGAGGAGGCAAATTTTGCTCCCCTAAATAATAAAACATTTAACACTTACGATAATGAAAATTATGTTTCTCATTCAACTCCACCCTCTGAATGTTCACTGTTGGAACAAATTTGGCATAAATTTGACAAAATATAGAAATCCTTATGGAGGTATAATGTTTCATATAAAATTTCCAGTTATATTTTCTGAAGACCTTGATATTTTTAAATGCTGCTTAATGAAGCAGAATTTTGAAAAAAAAATCTATTCTCAGGGATTTCTGTGCAAGCCTCAATATTTAGCACATTTCTCTAGCCAATTTTCAAGACACCGAATACTTTGAGTTACTTTCTCCCATTTCTTCAGGCCTGTATTAAATTATTTTTGCCCTATCTCTATCAAAAGTCAATAAACATTAGTACATATTTAGCCAGGCCTTTGAGCTTTAGCAAGTTCAAGTATGATCCTACACACCAGGATCCACCCTTCTGTCAATGATTGGATAATATTTTTGAATTAGAAATGTTCTAGAAGTTGAGGTAACTAACCACTAAGACTTCTCACGCTCATTCAAACCAAAAGCATTATTTGGCTTCAGTTAGGTTTCTTTGACTACTGTGCTGTTTGGACCGGGAAAACACATGTAACATGCTACTTTCCCAAACTAAGGCTGGTTTTGATTTATTAATATAAATATACACAAATTTCATGCATTTATATGCTTAGAATGGTTTGCATACTATCTATCTTGGAACTGGAGCATTTTTAGATTTACAACTTAATGGAAATACAAAGTTATAGTCAGAGTAAGGATTGGGGAAAAATATCTACAGGAAAAGGAGATCAATCAGCTGCATCATCCAAGTTTTACCATTTAGTCATAACTGTGTGGTATGAGATTGTGTAGGTATGAGAGCAGAAACCTGACAGGTTGGTGTAATTGATTAGCTTTGGAGTCTATGCTCCACCCGTAATGATTTTACTGAGAACAGTGGAGGACATGGCAGGCAGCCATATTTGCACCACACGACCCTGCACCCCTGTTCAGAGGTAATTACAGCAGAGATGGTTCCTGCCTTAAGCTAGCCTCCTCTGTTTCTCTTGCCCATTAATTTGGAATTGGTCTCTGCATGTAGCTAGTAATAAAATGCATAAACCATGGGGTTTTGGGGGTGTGTGCAGGGATGCAAAGAAAAACTGCAGAGAATAAAGGAATGAAATAGATATGCAGAGAGAAGCAGTCAAGAAGGACCATGTAAGACCCAGAGAGTGGGAAAGAGTACCAGTTCTTAGTAAGGTCAAGCTGCCTGTGTTCCATGAAATACTCCCATGTCCTTCCAATAATTTCCTGTTTTGATTAAACCAGTTTTAGTTGGAACCAATAGAACCTTTTGTTAGACAAAGCACCCTTCATTAGAGGGTTCAATATTCAGGTTGTGCTAAATGTCCAAAAAAGAACTGGGAAGATTTCTTGGCACACTTCTGATCCCAACCCAGGGTGCCCAACACTTCATTTCCCTGTCAAAATTTACTCCCACTTGTCTCATTCACATTACAATGCCTCATTCACAGTACAATGTAGCTCAGTGAGAAGATTTTTAATGTAAACTCTCCCTTCTTTGTGTATATTTTTTCCAGGATCAAAGTCATATGCTAAGGGGGAAAGATCAGTAATTATCAGATGGCACAAAAGCTGCCCTGGGATCTCGGAAGCCGGTCATGGTAATTTCTCCCCCATCTTATATCTAGAACGCACTGGCAATCTATATTAGCCCCAAAGAGCTGTTGCACTGCACAACCCCAGAGAGCACCATTCACATGTGTTCTCCAAGAATTCCAGTCTTGCTGACTTTGTCTATTTCTTTGAATTTATGACTTATCTTGAGGATTTCAGAGTAATACCTCACACACACAATATATTTTTAGAAGACATTATCTACTTGAGAGAGAAAGAGAGAGAGAGAAAATGAGCAGGGGGGAGGGGCAGAGGGAGAGAGAGAGAAAGGAGCAGACTCCCTGCTGAGCAGGGAGCCTGACAAGGGGCTTGATCCCAGGACCTGGAGATAATGACCTGAGCCGAAGGCAGACACTCAACCGACTGAGCCACCCAGGCACCCCTCACACACACAGTATTATCAACCAAAGTTTCCATTGCCTTCACTCTACTGCTGCTTTGGGCTCAGGTAAATCAGACTCAAGTAGAATCAAGCATTTTGGAGCAAACCCAGTAACTGCATATAGTAAAAGAGTCTACTCATCCAACTTCTCTGGAGATCTGATCTGCATGGCTGCTTAATAAGCAAGTCAACTGAATGGTTACAGTTATTCTTGGATTCCTTTGGCTAACACAGTGGCTCCAACACATGACAAAGTAGTTATATACAGGCACAACTAAACCCAAGGTCAAAGACTTAATCTTCCCTACATTTGCATTCCCAACTCAACCTAGGACTAAACAAGGGACAGGAAGTTAAACCTCCCCCATTTTTGTTATTGTGTCCTCCGAAACGCAAATCTGTGTGTGTGTTTTAAGAAAAGAACATTACTTGTTCATGAAAATCCACTGATGAAATAGGTATTTCAGTATCACGACTACGACATAGATACTAACAACTTCAAGAGGAGGACTGTCCTTTCTTTCAATGAGACCAAAAATATTTAGGTGTTCACATGACATACTAGGATGAAATTTTTAGTTCTTCGTGCAAAGTATTATAGGCAGTCAAATTATCTGTCATCTCCACAGCTTTCATCCAGGGGCTAAGTCATCCACTTTGAGAGGTTTGGGTTTGTTTTTTTTTCCTATTTAATTTCAAAATAAAGTTCTATTGATTGATGTGAATTTCAGCTTTGATGGACATTTTTCTGTGACTCCGGATGACAGCAGATGGCCTCATGCCCTTAAGACAAACTGAACTGATTCACCATCACTGGTATAATACACGATCCCTTCTTTCTGTGAACAATACCTTCAGATTGTCCAGAGAAGCCACATGCACGCACAGCATGAGACAAAGAGTGGTTCTGACAACTGGTACTATTTTTTTTTAAAGATTTTATTCATTTATTTGACAGAGAGACAGCCAGCCAGCGAGAGAGGGAACACAAGCAGGGGGAGTGGGAGAGGAAGAAGCAGGTTCCCAGCGGAGGGGCCTGATGTGGGGCTCGATCCCAGAATGCCAGGATCATGCCCTGAGCCGAAGGCAGACGCTTAACGACTGAGCCACCCAGGCGCCCCGACAACTGGTACTATTGAGAAAAGAGTCCCTTAAGACTTAAGTGATAGAAGACTTCAGAGATATGGTGGGACTTTCTCTAGCCCATTTTAGTTGTTTCAGTATTTGATATCACTAAATACCGTACATCATCATTTTTCTCATTCGTTTACATCTCTCAGGCCTTCAAAAGATCCTTGAACACATTTAACAAAAGCCCAATCCTTTAGCACATTCTTTTTTCCTGTGGCCTGAGCAGCAAAAGACATTTGTTTTTTGAAATACAAGCAACTGTCCCGTTTCCTGGGTCAACGGAAAATAAATGCCCTGATATTTTCCATTCTTTTTTGGATCTAATAATGCAAGGCAAGACAATTTTGCATTCCTGACTCCTTCATCAGGAAAATGACATAAGAATCCACATAACAAACATAGCACAAGGCATTTAGGAGCGCTGTATTTTACACACTATATTTAAATGCTTCAGGAATAAGAATAGAGTCTTAAAAATACATCAGGTCAGGACTTGCTCCCTCCTTTCTCCAGTCTTTAAATGCAAACACATGCATACTGACAACTCTCAGAAAAATAGCCCTAATGAGAATTTCTCCCTTTCCCAAGGGGTGCCCTCTGCCACGATCTATTTATGGAATAATAGTGGGCTCCCTCCTTCATTCTCACATCCTACATTTAAAAGTGCAATTTCAATTTTTAAAGTATTGCTGAAAGGAAAGAAGTCATCTTTTATCACAGTCAGGTAAGGTCAGCAAGTCAGTAATCCCCCATTCACTTACTGACAGAAATATCCTTTCCTCCCACAGCAGACCAGAAAAGTGATTTATTTGAGATTGGCATTAATACATAAAATGTCCAGTACACCTAGCTATGCCTGGGCAATCCCTTGCATGGTCCAGAGGCTTCTTTTATTACCTGCTAAGGCTGTGAATTGAATCTGTTGGAGCAAGCATTGTAGATAGGATTCCCAATCCCCTCCCAAGCACTCTTCCATAATATCTAATCCTGCCAAGGCCAAAATATTTTCATAATGAAGACCAACCAAGAAGCCCTCTTTGCTTCTGTGCCCAGATGTTGACCTTTCCTCTGCATTTGGGTGCCCACACACACGGACGATCCTATTTACAGTAGAAGTTTTCTTTGTCTGTTGCAAACTGCATGGTTGTTTTTCAGTCCTCCAAATATTCACTTAGTTTTATCGTGTCTTTAATATGGCCCGAATGTTGTACAAGGTCACAAGACATTACTAAAAGTATAATCTGAGACTTCGCAGGTCTTCTAATTCAAGGAGGGAACACAAAGCATTGCACACAGAAACAATAATTCTGCCCTATATTGTGGAATACTTGCAGTCTCAAAGTAAGTCCACTAATTTTATTACAACCTGATACTTTAACGATATAGAGTATATAGCAAGATTTTGACCAAAATCAATACATGATTAAACAAAATGATATATGTAAGAATCAGTCTGGGTTTTCCTGCCCAATTGTAGGCTAAATATTTTCTTCTGGGAAAAAAAAAAAAGCAAATCTCTACCTGTGACCTGTATCTTGTATAATCTAAGACACAACTGATTGTAAGACTTTATGTACCAATCCAAGACTGGGTGGAGGAATGGTCTAATACGAGTCCTCTGACTAAAACTGGTTCACCAAAGGCTATAGCTTCAGTATAAAACTAAGCAACTCAATAGAGTGGCCACAGAGAAAGGACCAGTAAGGGAACCTTGATATTTCAACCTCAACACTGGCTGGCAAATCTGAACAACTAGTCAGTACTCATGTGAGTTTGAGGTCTGAATTCACACTTCTAGTGTGGTCCAAGAAACCTCAAGCAGAGAATTTAATTTAAAATGGTCTCAGATGGGTAGTGCCTGAAGTTGGCTGGCAAAAGCAAATGAAAATTCTCTCTGGAAGACCTTAACTTTGATCTAGTCTGACAAAGATTGAGGGTGCAGTTGATTATAAGATGCACTCTGATTTCACAGGTGTGAGAAAATATGTTTTAGGATTAATGAAATATGGTTATTACTTATTGGTAAGTGATTAAAAGACTTTTACCTCAGAATTAGCTCTTAGTTATGATTAAAACATCTGAGATTCAAGAAGAGTTGTCATATATCTTAGTTATTATTTTTCAGTGTCTTTAATTTTAGGAGACTTATCTATTTATCTTCTCAGATACGTTTCCAGCCTAGCAATCCCAGGCTAATATGTCACTTAATCACAAAATAATAATGGTGAAAATATTAGATAAGACTTTAAGTAGTTTATTTGAAAGATTTGCTCTCCATAAAAGCAGCCATTTAAAAAAAGCGTGATGCTTAATGGCAGCTTAGGCTAACGGAATTTAGATAACCCAGAAGATAATTATGTAGGGGTGCTTCCATACATGATGTTCTAATTCATATTGTTTGTTTGGTTTTAAATCTTTTTTATTGTGAAATAAAACACAAATGAAAGTGTACAAATGCATATGTAGAGCTCAGTAATTTATCACGGAATGAACATCCATATAACCATAACCAAGATCAAAAAACTGAAATTGTCATGCTTCTCTCATCACTGTCCTCCCATTTCCCCCACTCTAATCATTTCCTTGTTTCCTTTTTCAAAAAAAAAGCACTTCCCCATGTAGCTACTCATCTTTATACATTACAGTTTTCTGTAGTCTGGTTTCTGAACCCAGGAAAATGGACACATTCGGTAATTGTTTTGTTTCTGTCTTAGTTTGTTCAACATTATGTCCTTGAGATTTACTCATATTGTTGTGTGTAGCTGTAGTTTGTCCATCTCACTGCTCTATAGTATTCCATTATATGAAGATGCCACAATTTATTTATCCATTCTACTGTGGCTGGACTATTACAGATATTGATGGTATGATTATTCTTATACAGATCCCTTGATAAGCTGTACACACACTTCTGTTGTGTATTTATAATTTGGAATATAATTGATGGGTTCTTGGGGGAATTCACATGTTCAACTTAATAAGTATTTCCAAGCAGTTTTCCAAAGCAGTAGTATCAATTTGTATGCCCAGCAGCCATGCAATAGAGTGACAATTTTTTCAGGGTTTTTTGTTTGTTTCTTTGTTTTTAGTCATTTGGCCTGTGGAAAATTTTTTCAATGCCTTTTAAGAATACATAAAAATTTGCATATAGCATTGTAGGATTAAACTGTGAGGATTGAAAACTATCGCCAGGCTCAGACAACGAAACAATGACAATAAGGTAAAATTTAGCAAGAACAATACAAAGCTACCTCCTCTGATCAACTACAGTATGAGGAGACTAAGTGTCACAGAATTTCACATGAAAAAGATGGTGGAAGGTTACGAAGGTGTCGTGGTCAGGAAAAAAGTGCTCTCCAAATCTGCACTAAGCAGGGTCAGTTTTCTCATAGCAGAGCTTGTATATGCCTAGCCCCTAATGAGAAGTTACCATTTCTCTCAGTAGATGTTTGTTAGTTAATAAAAAAGTTGAATGAAGGAATGACTGAATAGTTTGTTTTCAAAGCTGAATACTAGAGAAAGACACTCAAGAGCGAAGCTCTGCTGAGCCTTCTCCCTCTTTCCTATTTCAGAGGACAGAGACAATTAGGCGACAATTATCGGAGGAGAAACAAATGATTAAAACAGAAACAGTGAAATCAAGGCTTGGATTTTTTGGAGACTTTGATGAAACAACAGATTTTGTATAAATCATTTAAGGCTTAGTTATGCTTTTCAGAGAACTCTCTTTTCCTGTTCTGTTTAATCTTTTTTTTAAGGTTCCTTTTTGTTTTTCTTCTAAGTTCATTTTTTTCTTTCTCTCTTTTTAAAAGTGTCAGTTCTGTGTTTTATAAGAAAAGGACTCCTGCAAACAAAAGCCTCCCAAATCAAGAAGTACCTCTTCCAGTCATGCCTTGTCTTAGCTTAGGTGCACCCTTCCACAGTCATTTTTCTTCAGTTCTCCCCATCATTCATTTCACCCAGTGTAGCATTCTAGTTTTATTTTTTTGTGAAGAATATAATAAATTTGGGGGAGGGGGATGTTCAATATATATAAAAATGAAAAATCGAATGGAATTTAAAAAATTCATGCCCATAGAGAATATTCCATGTAAATAAAGTCACACCTCATAAAGTTAATGCCTATTAGCATCTCCAGACTTTTCTTTTTTATGTTTATTCCAATTTCTAGGCATAATCAGCTTCTTGTTTTGCACCATTTGTATTTGCATGCCTCCTCGAAGCTGAGGAATAAACGCCTGTTTCATTGCTATTTCCCTAGGTTATTTTGGTTCAGTGGTCTGATGTGTGTAACGCTTCATAAAATTAAGAAATATCTTATTAATGCCTTCATTTCCCCTTCAGGTTTTTTGTCTGTATGATCTATGCTACAGATTACACTTACTGTAAACTTAATCTATTTTTAATGACACTTGCCAAGAAAACCATGGCTTTATTTTTCTGTTTACTTGGTAGTTGCCGAGCAAATAGCAGCGGTCTATCACCGATTCGGAAGGAAGGTGGCATGCTAAATTTCACCATTTATCAGTTTTCCCTATGTAACTGGCATATCAAAGAACAGTGCATTTTAAATCATCTAGTGCTTGCCTGGGGTTTCTTTTTTTATGAGACAAAGAAAAAACTTAGTTGGAATTTTACAGCATCTTTGAAAAGGAGTTGCAGCTTCATAATAATGACTTATATTTTTAGTGTGCTTTAACATTGACAAAGCACTTTCAAAAAAAATAATCTCATTTCATCTTCACAAGAACAAAGCCATTCAGTATACTGCTTAGAATATGGCCTCTGAAGCCAGGCTCCCTAATTTCAAAACCTTTCCTCTGCCATTTACTGTCTGTTGATATGACCTAGGGCAGTTCACTGAACTTTTCTCTGGGTCACAGTGTTTTCTTCTGTCCAGTGAGGATGATAATAGTGCCTGTAGATTTGTTGTGTGCATGAAATGAGAGAATCATTTATATCTGTTAGTTACTGCCACAATAATATGTGTACTGATATAAATCATCTAGGGTATACAACTAAAAGTTTATAGCTGGAGGTTGGCTAGAGGTTGGCTATACTAATAATACCTGGTCTCTGGAACAGGTCTAGGGGTTGGCTGGATGTCAGTTGACCTAGGATGGCCTAGGCTGGAATGACTGGATGTCCTTAACTCCATCTAGATGTGCCTTATTCTCTATCAGTTTATCCTGGACCTATTCCTGGGGCAAAAGAAGGCAAGCCCCATTGCTAAAGTTCACTTCAAATGTCTGCACTCCCTCACCCATGCTAACGTTCCACTGACAAAAATGAGTCAAATTGTTGAGCCCAGAACCAAGGGACAGGGTGGGTCAGCCCACTAGTGACAGGAAGACACTGAAAATGTATTATTGCAAAGGGCACAAATACAGGGAGGGGTAAAAAATGGAAGCTATCATTGTAATCCAGTACAACATGTGGAACATAGCAAAGTGCCTATAAGACAGAAGATTGAATAAATGTGTAGCTCTTACTATTAGGCTGATCCAAATGAAATGATCATTTTTGTAGATAAAAATGATCAAATATCAGCAATTTTATATGATTCAACCTCAAATTACCATTACAACTTCCTGTAAAAAAGAATTACCATCTACAATTTTCAGTGGAAGAAACTGAAGCCTAATTAATTTTCAAGGTTACTCAGCTCATAAATTTTAGCCTTTTATTTCAATGTAGTCTTCTGACTCTAAATCCGGTCATCTTCTCTTATATTACAGCAGCATTATGTGATGCTTGGTGATAGATAAATGATTGCAACTATGACATGACTTTGTATATAACACAGAGTCATAATTTTCCAACTCTTTTTTTTTAAACAGGCTTTAATTCACTTTATTTTTCTTGTATAAAACTATGTGGTGGCCACATCTGGAGCCTGGGTTCTCTGCATGGAGATTCTGGTGTGAGTCTTTACAGGCTGGTCAGTGAATTCCTAATACGGAAACTTGGTGAACACAGTCTCTTTCCAGAGGTCATAGGTGAGATAGCCATAGGCCCTGGAAATGGCATCAAAAGTGGCCTGGGTGAAGTTGCCTAGGGTGGCAGCGCAGGCCCGGCCTGAGGTGTGGCAGGTGTCAATACCAGCCGTCATCAGTAGCTTCTTGGGCAGTGCCTCTGGGGGCAGGGGTGAGGCGCACCAGCACAGAGCCACAGCGGCCAGTCACCTTGCATGGGATGGTGCGGGGCTTGCTGATCTTGTTCCCCCAGTAGCCTCGAGGCACAGGGATGATGGAAATGTAGGCTAGACTGCTGGCCCCACAGATGGCAGTGGCTACCTCCTTGGAGCACTTAACACCCAGACCAGTGTGTTGATTGTAATCTCGCCTGACAACAAATGCCTTGAACCTGGTCCGCTGGCCAGCACAGGTTTGCTTTTACACAGGCATAACCTTCAAAACCTCATCCTTGAGGGATGGCCCCCAGGAAAATGTCAGTGATCTCAGAGTCCTTGATGTTCAGGGAGAAGAGATAGATCTCCTCCCAGGGACTTGATCTTCATGCCCTTGACCAGGCAGCCCAGCTTGGTGACTGGGATCCACTCCTTGTCCTTGGCCTTGCTTCTGAGAGCCCCGCCCCCGACCATGGCCAGGACGAGGTCTGGGATGCCGCTGCCTAATCCTCCACTGAAGCCTTGGCAGCCTCCCATTCCAGGGCCCCTGGGCCCTCCAGGCCCTCCTGAAGCACTGGCGTCATCCGCCATTTGGTGTTTTCTCAGAGAAGAAGCTAATTTCCCAGCTCTTTATCCTCATAAAACTCATGCCCTGCCAGTGAGTACAGACATCTGAAACACCTGGTCTTTTGCCAACACTAACCCTATAGCGTTCCATCTCCTGGTTACTAGCTCCTAGAAATAGAAATGAAGCTGGTAGTAGCTAAATGCTATATTGGTACTCTCAGAAAAGCCATCTCAAAAGCACTTGAGAATTTGTGAGTTATAGCTAAATACATTATTTCATGCTTACCTCACTTGTATTTTCCTAAACATGCTGGCTATGGTATTTTTTCACATTTATTTCTTGTTTGTATATCTAATTATATTTTAGCCAGTTAAACAGATACATTCTATATAAATATACATTTGGATTATTTTTACATATGTGCATGTTACATACTTAGCATTAAACTATGCATCACAGGGGCGCCTGGGTGGCTCAGTCGGTTAAGCTCTGCCTTTTGCTAGGGTCATGATCCCAGGGTGCTAGAATCCTGCCCCACCCCGTCGGGCTCCCTGCTCAGCGGGGAGCTTACTTCTCCCTCTCCCTCTGCCTGCCGCTCTCCCTGCTTGTGCTCTCTCCCCTCTCTGTCAAGTAAATAAATAAAATCTTAAAACAAACAAACAAAAAACTATGCATCACAATGTTTCTAGAGATGCTCTGTGTACTGTCTTTCACATGGCCTCTACTCAACAAATTGCTTTAGATTAGTAAACAGACATATAGTTACAATACAATTGATGTCCTTATGTGTGGATTTGGATGAGTCAATTAAATAAACATCCAAATCAAATTATTCTTACATTTACAAATCATGTTTCATATAGCTCAGAAGGAGAGAATATTTGTAAAGAACTATAAGCTATTAAAGCTCCTCATTATCATATATTGCTGCTGAATTAATTTTCCTTATCTGTCAGTTAGTATCTTATTTACAATAAATCTAATTTCATTCCCCCCTTTCTACTCCCACTAGGGTCAGAATCATGGAAGAATTCTTCATTCTCTGAAACACTGGTAATTTCAAGACTCCAGAATTCTGTTACTTAATGCTTTTAAATTAAATGGATTGCACAGATTTACTTTGTTGGCGTTGTCAGATCAAGAAGGACATGTATTTATTACTGGTGTAAACAGCCACAGCACCTTATCAGAACTACTGATGCACTAAAGACTCACACTTCCTAAGCATCCTGTTTTCTGCCCTGGGCCCGAAAAACATGTGTGCGAGGAACATCTGCCACATGCCTTCTAAAGGAAGTGTGAGGAGAAAGGGACGTGACATCCCAGGGCCTATATAGTTGATTCCTATTTCTGTCTTGTACTAGTTGGGTGACTTTGGGAAAGATATTTAAGTTCTATATTCCCTGTAATATTTGTATAAGCTCTAACTCACAGTGTTACATGGCATCAAATGAGATCTTGTGTACACTTAAGTGCCACGCAATAGTTGGTCAAGCTCTGAACTGCAGAATCCAGAGAGTCATCTGAGACATAGATGCTGATACATCTAGTAAAGGAGAAAATGAAAAACAGCCCACACAGCCTCTAAAGCTGAGGAAGTTACCCATCAAATCTTCCAGTTATGGTACTTTATTTTAGGGGGATTCTTTTTTTGCATATTATAATTGCCACAGATTATTTTGATTTGAGAATGTAGACAGCAGTATTTTTTAAACTTCTTTTTTACTGTGTTACAGCAAGAAATGCATTTTTATTTTAGTTCATTATACACATGCTGCACACATACATACATACACATCTGAAAGAAAAGTTTCATGAACTGTTGCTATCTGCCTTGCTGTCTAATATTTTCTACTCTGCCTTGTTCTACTGTAATTTTTTAAAATTTTTTAAAAAAATGGTTGATCAGTATCCCAGCAGCAATGTGTCACAACATATGTTTTAAAATACTTTGAAGTAGGACAGATCAGAATTTAAATCCCAAACCATCCACTTACTAGCATAGTGACTGTGAACAAATTCAACTCTCAGATTCCTCATTTGTAGAATAAGAATTATAATAGGAATAAACCTTATCTCATAGAGACATAGTGAGGATTATATCAGATAATTAATATAAAGCACAAAGTATAGTAGATGCTCATTATTTGGAGGTTTCAAATCACTACGTTTAATTGCATTAGAGATAAAGTTCTAAAAATGTATCTGACTGTATTCTATTAAATTCAGAAAGGTCAGGCAATAATCTGGACAATTCAGATTCTCAAATTTATTACTCCCTTGACTATGTCATATAGAGAGAAATCAAATATTATTTTAGGAGGTTTAATATCCATGAAGACACAAACTTAATATCTAAACACCACTGACCTACTTTGGTGGGAAAGGGCATGAATGCTTTGGAAGCATCATTCTGGAACTTGACAAGTGCCTCACTGCACAAAGCCATTCAGGACGCTGGCCTGGTATAATTTAACTCTGTTCCCGAAAGCTCTAAATCCAGGCCAACATTTGTAAACACCATTGCACGATTGATTGCAATGTCACCCTGTTCTCTTTTCCCTCCTTACCCTACTTCATTTCCCCAACATGACTCAGAGTTTAAATTTATCTGAACCTTCCAAGTGTGTCTAAGAAAAGTGTATCATTGTTAGTCACTTACCTCCCTTTGGGCTTAGAATACTTGGCCAAACCCAAATGTCATATTTCAAACCAGACCTCTGTCTGTTTACTACTAGTGTGAGAAGCAGAAATTCAACTTAATTTAATTTGTATTTTCTCCCTGATTTAGAAATGCAAATTATTATATTCTGCTTTGTAGATGCTACAATGCACAATGCAACTGAGACCCTGTTGGCTGGCAACCCAGATGAGTGAATCAGTGGAGATGATTATAGGGAAGCAAATGACATGCTTACTTAAAATTCATTTCTCTTTAATGACAAGAAAATTTAATTTCAAGTTGCAAGCTACAGGTGTTTGCTAACAGACCTTTCCAGCCATTATGGTGTTTCTTATCACCCACCCTCTTTTGCCATGCCTAGTAAATATTGTTGACAAGGGGCTTCAAAACATTTTGCTGGTATGTTATATGTCTAAGTCCTATGGATTGCTTATCATGTCCTCTTGATATCATCTGAAACATAATGTGTTTTTATGAGGAAACTGGATGATTACTTAATTGCAGTGTTTCTGTTTTCACTGTACGTGCTACTGAATAGAAATGAGAGGAATATGGTCTCCTACATAAAATTCCCTAGCTAAGCTAGAAATCTGATTTTCATATCCCACTCATCAGGTGAATATAAGCCAAAAAAATCCTCCATCTGAATGGAAATATTTCATGCCTAGTCTCTGATGGAAGGAGAAGCTTATTTTGATCCAATCTATTTCAGCCACTTTTCCATTAAAAAAATCTTTAAAAATATTTTTGTGACCTGTAAAATGTTCAGGCAGCCTTAAAAATGGAATAACTTTAAACTAGCAGGAAATCTCATTAATAAAATCACTTATATGTTCTGTGTTTAATTACAAGCTCTTTGGAAAAAATATCACTGTGGAATGAGATATACTCAGAAATTTCAATGATAGAAATTTTAGGATTCAGTATCTTTTTTTTTTTTTAAGATTTTATTTATTTATTCGACAGAGATAGAGACAGCCAGCGAGAGAGGGAACACAAGCAGGGGGAGTGGGAGAGGAAGAAGCAGGCTCATAGTGGAGGAGCCTGACGTGGGGCTCGATCCCGTAATGCCGGGATCACACCCTGAGCCGAAGGCAGACGCTTAACCACTGTGCCACCCAGGTGCCCCTAGGATTCAGTATCTTAATAAATTGAACCTCAGGAAAAATACGGGAAGGTTAACCATTCATAAAGTATTGTCTTCCTTATGTGTAGGCATTCTGTATTTTTTTTATTATTTTATTACATCTTTGTACCCTTATAAAAGGTGCTTAGTTCCAGGGTCTCTGGGTCAATGGTAATGACCTCTTTCCACTTAGGTTCACTGCCTATTGTATTGGGTAAACTTTTGGGCCTGTCATTTCAGTGAGGCTGTGAGTATGTTGTTGAAATGTATGTGTAATCTTGGACTCCTGGGTGGCTCAGTCGCTTAAGCATCTGCCTTTGGCTCAGGTTATGATCCCAGGGTCCTGGGATGGAGTCCCCCATCAGGGTCCTTGCTCAGTGAGGAGCCTGATTCTCCCTCTGCCTGCCATTCCGCCCTGCTTGTGCGCGCTCTCTCTCTCTGACAAATAAATAAATAAAATCTTTTTTAAAAAAGAAATGTATGCATAATCTTAAGATACTCCAGTTTGCCCAAATACAATGAAAATGGTCACATCAGGTGTAAGAACTAGAATTTGGACTAAAGGACAAAACAAACAAAAAGCCCTAAATGGATGAAAGGGATATGACCAGAGTCACGAACTTAAGTACCTATGTGCCTGCAGAAATAACATAAATGAATGAGACTGGTTGTAAGCAAGACACATTTGGAGAGTGCTAGGGTCTCTGTGCCACTGAGATTGTAAGAATTTATTTGGTCCTAAGCTCAACTGCTAGGCTTATTTGAAAATGTGGATTCCTAGCGATTGCACTACTGGGTATTTACCCCAAAGATACAGACGTAGTGAAGAGAAGGGCCATATGCACCCCAATGTTCATAGCAGCAATGTCCACAATAGCTAAATCGTGGAAGGAGCCGAGATGCCCTTCAACAGATGACTGGATTAAGAAGATGTGGTCCATATATACAATGGACTATTACTCAGCTATCAAAAAGAACGATTTCTTAACATTTACTGCAACATGGACGGCACTGGAGGAGATAATGCTAAGTGAAATAAGTCAAGCAGAGAAAGACAATTATCATATGGTTTCACTCATCTATGGAACATAAGAAGTAGGAAGATTGGTAGGAGAAGAAAGGGATAAAGGAAGGGGGGGTAATCAGAAGGGGGAATGAAGCATGAGAGACTATGGACTCTGAGAAACTGAGGGCTTCAGAGGGGAGGGGGGTGGGGGAATGGGATAGGCTGGTGATGGGTAGTAAGGAAGGCACGTATTGCATGGTGCACTGGGTGTTATACGCAACTAATGAATCATGGAACTTTACATCAAAAACCAGGGATATACTGTATGGTGACTAACATAATACAAAAAATTATTATAATAAAAAAATAAACATAAAAAAAAAGAAAAGAAAATGCGGATTCAATGTTTCCAGGTCCTCCCATTTTCTATAAAAAGTTAGAAATAGATTCCTTTTTTTTAAAATAAGATTTTATTTATTTATTTGAGAGAGAGAGAGAGAGAGAGAGAGAAAGCACAAGCAGGGGGAGTGGCAGTGGGAGAGGGAGAAGCAGACTTCCCGCTGAGCAGTGTGTCTGATGTGAGGCTCAAACCCAGGACCCTGGGATCATGACCTGAGCCGAAGGCAGATGCTTAACCGACTGAGACACCCAGGCACCCCAGAAACACAGATTTCTAAGTTGAAAATGTTGGCAGCCATTTAAAAAAATTACTTAAACATTATTTATAATAAATTCTGCTTTTTAAAAAAAATTTTATTCTCTTCATTTTGGTAGTTTGATTCAGAATCCAAATAAGGTCCACACTCTGCAGTTGTTTGATAGAGCTCTTAAGACTCTTTTTTAAGTAGGCTCCACACCCATCATGGGGTTTGACCTCATGACCGTGAGATTGAGAGTCGCATGCTCTCCCGACTGAGACAGCCAGTCACCCCAAATTTTGTTAGTTTTTTAACTTAGAGTCCTCATTCCTCCAAATTTTTAGGTATAATTTACATAAAATTAATTACAGAGATTTTAAATATGTACTATGATAAATTTTGGTAATTGTATATACTCATGTAAACTTAACCCTAAACAAGTTATAGAATGTTTCCATTACCCAAAAAAGATTCCCTCATTGTCGGTTCCAGTCAATTGCCCACCCAAGACAGGTAAGAACAGTTTTGATTTCTATCACGATAACTTAGATTGGCCTTTTCAAGCACTTAATATAAATGGAATGACACAGCCAATTTAGGTTTGGCTCTTTTTGCTCAATATAATGTTTTTGAGATTCATCCATGTTGTTACATTTATCGGTGGTTTGTTGCTTTGAGTTGCTTAGTAGTATTACATTCTATTCATCTTAAAGCATTTTGTGGATCAAGTCTCAAGATAGACTTGGCCTGCAGGAAAACAGTAGGTTATTTCTGGATTGGAGAGAAGATAATGGGTGAAGGGAAAAAAAATCTTAAATGCAGAAAGGATGAAAGAATAGACGATTATTGTGCTAGGAGAGTGTTCAAATAAAACAATGTAAAATAGTGGAAACAGAAGAACTGGAAGGGAGAAGAGAGCAAAGAACCCTGTAAGTAGACATTTCAAGAATCTGGGTGTGAGAGGGACATAGATGTGACAAAAGAAGTGAAGAAAATAGCTGATTCTGTGATGTGAGTATTTTCTTATTCACCCAGTGTTAGGAGTTGCTCAGCCAGTTTCCGGATTTCTTTTAGCAAGAATTGCTCTGTGTGTAGTTGTAGATTCTATGTGTTCATTAGAGGAGGTGAATTCAGGGGCCTATGTCACCATCTTGTACTGGAATCCTTCTTATGGCTTCAATAGTTATCTTGATATTCCACTACATGGATTACAAAGATTGTGCTTTTTTTTTTCTTTACGATTCTGTTTCTTTCCCATCTTCCTTTCTTCTGATCATCTCACAGTAGTCTGACTCTTCAATGATTTACCAATCATTATCATTTTCCTAACTTGTGAAAGTTAACTTCATGTTGTAAAATTATCTCTGTATTGGTGATAGTTTAAGCACAGGTCTTATTTTTCCTATTTCTCACAGTTAAGAGAAATAATCTCCATTCTGTTTTTCATTAGGATCTCATGCTCTGCAATGAAATTGAATCACAATTCCCTAACAGTGTAGAGAACTTCAACAAGGCCATTGCCATCTATGATCTTTCCATAGTCATAGAGTAGATATAATAGAAATTACTTCTCCTTGAATCTCAGTATTCTAAAATTACTATATTTCAGTCCAATTCCCTTCAGTTCATAATTATTTTCCTCTGTGTTTTGTATGTGTGTGTGTGTGTGTGTGTGTGTGTGTGTGACAATTTAATACTTGAAGCTTTTTTTTTTTTTCCAGTCCTGAGCTGTTCCATTATTTAGAGTTTAGAGTCAGTCTCTCAGCTACCAACAATGCTATATCTGACATTCCTAGAGATGGTTTGGTAAACCCCTTCTGAATTGGATTACACTATATGAACCAAAATGTATTCACTTATTTTCTGTTGCTTACAGTGTAGACAAGAACCATGAACTATGAGTATCCTATTTTAGCCTAAAACTCAGTCCAACAACAAAATATTTTACTTTGAATCAAGGCCAGAGGAGAGATAATGACATACTTTCATGTTGTTTAGAAGAATAGTTTTTGACAAGAAATACTAAAAAAAGTTCCTAAACAGTAAGGAAATATATTTTCTTGCATACCAGGAAGACTAGAGGTAGTGTACGGTCAAGTATAGAAACATCAGTGATTCAACGATTCAGTAAAATATCCACCTCTTTTCTTCGTTTTCCTTAACAACTTCTTTTCAAGAAAATGTCAACAGCAACAGTCATATGACCTTTGTGGAGCAAGAATTATCAGAAGAAATTCTATGCTCTTATTCTTCTTGTAAATTGGAACTCCCTCTGGAGCAGGAAATGGAGTACATACACAAACAAAACTGAGGTTCTGTTAGGAAGGAGTTAAGTGCGGCTTCAGCTATTTTCCATTCTGCTTTATTTTCTATTCTAATATCTCCTGAGATTTTCTTTATAACACATGGGCATTTAACAGCCATTCATGCCATTTAACATGTGAAAAGGTGGGTACTGAAAGTGCACTGGAGTCTAAGTACAAAGCGGTTCACAAAATGCAGACAGTGAATTTTTATATTGAAGAAATTATTCATAACTTTTAGAAACAAAAATCTTTCCAAATTGTTTATTTTAATTGGGTGTGTTTCCTGGCTGCAGAAATAAATAAAAACTTCTTTTAAATGTGTGCAATTTGTCTTCAAACACCAGAGATGTGCTGAGTCATTGATAAATAATTCACTTAGCCTGGCAACACGAACCAATTTTTGAAAGCTACAGACATCTAAGTTTCCCCATACTTCTCCTTGTTGAGATTAGCTAGAACAGATGAATGATGGTATTCTAATCAGAACAAAAAAGGGTATCCCCTTTAAATTTTCAGTAACCTGCCATGGTGAATTACTGATGTCAGGCCTAATCATATTATTTGTTCCAAGAGTCCTCTGGTCTGCTGCATCTAAGTGCTGCAAATAGTTGTGAATAGTTGATATTTCCTCCAGATACAGCCCCATTTGCAAATTAACGCACCTCCTAAAGGAGATGTGATAAGCAGGAAAGTGGAATAATTCTACTCCAAGTAATTTAAAAGTAAGTTTTAATTCATTTTATCCAGACCACTAATGTAGTTTGGAATTTTTCTCTAATTTTTATCCAACACTGCAGATTACAAGGTATTTTAGGGAGCATTTATTCAATAATCTGCCTGGTGTGTTCTCCAATATCCCTGAGTAAAATAAATTAATCTCCCCCCACCCCCTGCCAAAGCCGACAACTTGGATTCACAGAAATAATAGTAGTTATACGGTTTATGTAGATTGGAGTTAAAAGCTAATGTTGACAGGGTGCCTGGGTGGCTCAGTTGGTTAAGTGTCTGACTCTTTTTTTTTTTTAAGATTTTATTTATTTATTTGACAGAGAGAGACAGCCAGCGAGAGAGGGAACACAAGCAAGGGGAGTGGGAGAGGAAGAAGCAGGCTCCTAGCACAGAATCCTGATGTGGGGCTCAATCCCATAACGCCGGGATCACGCCCTGAGCCAAAGGCAGACGCTTAACGACTGCACCATCCAGGCGCCCCTGGGTCTCTCTTGATATTAGCTCAGGTCTTGATCCCAGAGTCGTGAGTTCAAGACCTGTGTTGGGCTCCACGCTGGGCATGGGGCCTACTCAAAAAAAAAAAAAAAAAAAGTTGACTAATGTTGACTGTGGAGTCAATAATTGTGCTTTGGTAACCTTGAATTACTTTTAAGAGTAGAGCCACAGAACAGAAGGTTGTTTTCACTGAGGTTCCACAGGTACATACCATTAAATATTTGTAGGTCAAACAAACTGGATCAGAAAAGAAAAACAATTACATGATGAGGCAATGTCCCCTTGTATTATTCAGCCTAAATATCTTTTCTCAAAGAATTAACTTATAAATTTTTTAAAATGCTGAATTACATTTATATATAATGAAATAAGCATTAATGCAAGTGCACAATTCAATGACATTTGAATGTATGCATGCCTTATTTTTTATTGCTAAATATTATTTCATTCTGTGAACATATCATTTTACTATCTTGTTAATAGACTTTGGGGTTATTTCCGGTTATCAGTTATTATGAATAAGATTACTATAAACATTCTCATATAAGCCTTTGTGTGGCCAAAATTTTTAATTTCCAATGAGTAGAATCACTGGATTATAAGGGTGGTGTATATTTAATTGTTTAAGACATTGCCAACCAGTTTTCCAAGCGGTTGTACCACTGTGATTTGAATTTTCATTTTCATGATGCCTAATGACATTAAGAATCTTTACATGTACTTATTGGCTAGTCACATATCTTCTTTCATGTAGTATTTAAGTATTTTGTCCAGTTTTTATTAGCCATTTTTGAGAAATTTTTATATATTCTGGACATGAGTCCTTAGATATGTGTATTGTTAATATTTTCAACCTCTGTGTTGCCTGCATTTTTATTTTAAAGACAACTATTGAAAAACAGAATTCTTTTTTATTTCAAAGTCCAATTTATCGTTTTAAGTTCAATGTTTTTTGTGTGATTCCTCTAAGAAATCCTTGCTGACTCCATATCTGCAAAGATATTCTGCCATCTTTTTAAAAGAGCTTTTATGGTTTTAACTTTTAAATTTAGATCTTAATCTATCTTAAATTAATTTTTGAGTACCATGTAAGAAAGGAGTTGAAGTTAATTTTTTTCCATATAGTTATTATATTCAACTTGTTGAAGGTATTTTCCTTTCTCCTTTGAATTGCATTGAGCTCTTTCTTGAAAATCAGTTGAGTAAGTGTGAGTCTTTTAGGATGTATTCTGCTCCTCTGAGGTATTTGTACATCTATTTATAATACCACAATATCTCAAAATTGTAGCATTATAGAGAGCCCTGAAGTTAGGTAGTCTAAGGCCTTTAAAATAGAAATTTAGTCATTCATTTAAAATCTTATTTCGGCATGCTGTTTTCATTTGAACTTAGTTTGATATATTTTCTAATTTCCTTTGTGATGTATTCTTTTGCCTATGGATTATTTCGAAGTGTTGATTAATTTCCAAAGTTTGGGGCATCTTCTAAATATCTTACTACTGTTGATTTCTAATTTATTTATGTTGTGTTCAAAGAACATACTCTGTGAGTGTTTAGTCTTTTCAAATTTATTGGCACATATTTACTGCCCAATATATGGTCTGTCTTGATAGAAATTTTATGTGTACATGAAAAGTGTGTTCAGTAATTGTTGAGGTGATCTATAAATGTCAATAAGGTTGAATTGCTTGATACTGTTGTTCAAATAGTCTACAGCTCTATGATCTTTTGTCTGCTTGTTTATCAATTACTGAAAGAGGGGTAATGAAATTGCCTACTATGTGGACTTTTGTGTTTCTTATTTTAATTCTGTCAGTTTTTACTTCATCTATTTTATAGTTCTGTTATTTGGTCCACTCACTTTTAGGATTGTGATGTCTTCCTAATGAATTGACAGGTTTTTATATGGTTTAATTTAAATCTACCTTCTAAGCTATTTCTTTTCTATTTGTCCCATACATTGTTTTTTTTTTTTCAGTCCTCATTTACTGCTTCTTTTGTGTTATTTGAATATTTATAGTCTTGTATATCCTTTATTGGATTTTGACTGCTATATTTGTCTTACTTTTACTACTTTATCTTGGGATTATTATTTGTATCCCTAATTTAGCACAGTCTCCTTAGAATTAATAGTGTACCACTTCATGTAAAACTCAAAACATTTAAAAGAGTATGATTCACAGGGTGCCTGGGTGGCTCAGTCGGTTAAGTGTCCAACTCTTGATTTCAGCTCAGGTCATGATCTCAGGGTTGTGAGACTGACCCCTGTGCTGGGCTCCATGAGCCTGCTTAAGATTCTTTCTCTCCCTCTCCCTCTGCCACTCCCCCATTCCTCCCTTTAAAAATAAATAAATAAATAAATAAATAAATAAATAAATAAATAAATAAATAAAAATAAATAAGATTTTCTTTTCCCTCCTATACTTTGTGCTATTTTGTTATACATTTAACTTCTACATATGTTAAAAATACCAAAATGCAATATTATTTGTGTTTTAAATGTTGGTTTTTTCTTAAATATGGAAGCTAAAAGAAAAAGAGACAGCCTTTATATTCACCCACAATTTACCATTTCTATTACTTTTCTTTCTTCTTCTTCTTTTTTTTTTTTTTTTTTTGTTGTTAGATTTGAGCTTTCTTCTAGTGCCATTTCTCTTTAGCCTGAAGAACTTTCTTTATCATCTTTCAGAGGTCAGGTCTGCTGGCAATAAATTTCCTCAGCTTTTGTTTATCTGAAAATGGCCATTATACCCTATTATTTTTCACTTTCAAAGGTACAAATTACATATAGTAAAATTAATCTTCTTTTAAAGATTTTATTTATTCATTTTGAGAGAGAGAGAGATGGGGGAGAGCAGAGGGAGAGGGAGAATCCCAAGCAGACTCCACGCTGAGTACACAGCCCAACCCCACAACCCTGAGATCACTACCTGAGCTGAAACCAAGAGTTGGATGCCCAAACAACTGAGCCACCCCGGCATCCCAAATCTTTTTTTTTCATGTACAGTTCTGCTAGCTTTGACAAACTCATATAGTCAAATACCTCCTTAATCAAGATACAGAACACTGTCATCACCCAAAACATATTCCTATGTGACCCTTTAAGTCAACCCATCCACCTACTACCAGTCACAAGCAACTACTGAACTACTTTCTGTCCCTATAGTTATGCCTTTTCCAGAAGATGATATAAATGAAATCATGCTTTATGTAACCATTCAAGGCTAGCTTCTTTCACATAGCATAATACATTTGTGATATATCCAAGTCATTGCATATATCAATAATTCATTCTTTTTATGCTGAGTAGTACTTCATCATGTGGACATACCACAATTTGTTTATCCATTCTGCATTTGAGAAACATTTGTGTTGTTTCAAATTTTGATGATTATGCATGCAGAAAGCCACTATAAACATATGTGAACAGATTTTTGTGTGAACATATATTTTCATTTCGCTTGTGTAAATACCTGGCTTGTACATTTAACTGTATAAGAAACCACGAAACTATTTTCCAAAGTGGCTGTAGCATTTAGCACTCACACTAGTGATATATTTCCAGCTATTTCACATCATTGCCAGTACTTAACAGGATTCTCTTTTTGCCGTGCTAATAGATGAGTAGTGATATCTCATCATGATTCTAATTTGGGTTTCCCTAATGATTAATAATATTGCAAATCTTTTCATGTACTGATTTGCCATCTGTATATTTTCTTTGGTGAAGTGTCTGTTTAAAACTTTTTTCCATATTATTAATTTTTATTAATATATTCTGGACATAAGTTCTTTCTCAAATATGTGACTTGCATATATTTTTCCCAGTCTTTGGCTTGCCATTTCATGGCCTCAGCAGTGTTTTCTGAAGAGCAGTCATTCCAATAACAACAATACCACACACACATACACACACATACACACCATCTTTGCTTCTGAAGATACCTAACCTAGAGTTTCACTTAAATTGTTAATTGAAACAACCTCAATGCTCTTCCTTCAGCACCACTTCTTCTTATAAATATTTAAATTATCATATATAAAAAGGAGAGACATAAAGAGAAAGTGTATGCAGTTAAAAAAATTTCGAAGTGCATACTTATGAACTCATTCCAATATTATGCACTACCTTGACATAAGGTGAAAGGTGGAGAGCCTCAAATGGCCTGACTGTGAGTTATCTTTCCCACTTTGCTCCCATGGAAAAGATTCCCTAGCCAAATAGCACCCCCTATCAGATGAATCAAGTGCAGTTCCCATTTATTTCAGTAATAAGATTCAGTTCACTGCCAAGTGGCAGAACTATTCAAACAAGCCAATGGCAACCAAGGGGCAGTCCACCCTTTTTGATACTACAAAGCCTGTCTCCCACAGCCTCTGGTTTCTCACTCTATGTCCAAATGCAACCTCTTTGTGGCTCTGTATAGCATATGAATTCCTCCTCCCCTTGCCTATGAGTGCTTGCGATAGTAATAAACGATTGCTCTCAATCTAAAAAAAAAAAAAAAAAAAAAAAGAGCAGTGTTTCCTAATTTTGATAAAGTTCAACTTACCAATTTTCTCTGTTTTGTACCATGCCTTTGGTGTTATATCTGAGAAATCTTTGCCTAACTCAGGGTCACAAATGTTTTTCTTATGTTTTCTTCTATCACCCTCTTTTTTGAAGGATATTTTCAATGGATATAGAATTCTGAATTTACCGGGTTTCTTCCTTCTCCTTTCTTCCAGCATTTTATTTTTTTATTTACTTATTTTTAAAGTAAACTCTACCCTGACATGGGCTTCAAACTCATGACCCTGAGATCAAGAGTCACATGCTCTACCGACTGAGCCAGGTAGGTGCCCCTCTTCCAGCATTTTATTTATTTTATTTTATTTTTTTAAAAGATTTTATTTATTCATTCGACAGAGATAGAGACAGCCAGCGAGAGAGGAAACACAAGCAGGGGGAGTGGGAAAGGAAGAAGCAGGCTCATAGCGGAGGAGCCTGATGTGGGGCTCGATCCCATAACGCTGGGATCACGCCCTGAGCCGAAGGCAGACGCTTAACTGCTGTGCCACCCAGGCACCCCTCTTCCAGCATTTTAAAGATGTTGTTCCATAATGTTATGGCATCTACTGCTTTTGGTGAGAAGTCAGTCACCATTTTGTATTGTTTCTCCCCTGCTAGTCTACTTAGGTGCCAACTCCCTCTTCTACCTCCTGAACAGTGGCCCCAGACAAAAAGCCAGATTGAAGGGTGACTCAAGCCCCATGTTTCCATTCTCTTACATAATAAAATTTTGAGCTATTTATGCTCAATACCCAGACACAGTTACCTCAAATAATTTGTGAAATGTCATGGTACTTCATGATAAGAGGGTAAGTCTGATCCCAGTTACTACATAATGGCTATAAGGAGAATTCTAGCATGTTTAGTATTCTTACTCATCTCTCTCATCCATGTATGAAGCAATCAACAATATGGATTTTTGGATACCTACAATGAGAGTGTGCATATTATTGAAGAGGCAAAGACATGGTCCCAACCCTTAACTAGCTTATGATTTTGTAGGCCTATATATATATATATTTTTTATTAACTTATTTCATATTTTCTTTTTTTTAATTGAAGTATACTTGACACACAATGTTATATTAGTTTCAGGTGTACAACATAGCGATTCAACAGCCCTACACATTATGCTGTGCTCACCACAAGCACAGCTACCATCTGTCACCATATAAGGCTATTCCAATACCACTGACTATATATCTTATGCTTTACCTTTCATCCCTGTGACTTAGTCATTCCATATTGAAGGCTTATATTGAAGGAGAAAACAGGACAGAAAATACGAGTTTTTACAAATTGTTGAAACTCAAAATATATTAAGATTTCTAGAGTCCTGGGCTGATATCTCCCTAATAAATGCATGATTTCAAACCTCATTTTTGCTCAGCATTACCTTCTATTATCCACAATGGAAACCCTCACCCATTTCTCACAGTAATAATTCTAAAGTTTATCTCTCTAATGCTGGAATAATTAAAGATCCTTACTATAGATCCACTCATGGGTAGTATGATTGAACACCTTCATAGCTATCTTTTTTTGCTCAAATTCAACCCAAATGTGTATATTCAGACCTGCATGAAACTGGCCAATTGGGACCATTCTACAGTTCATAAGTATCAATGGAAGGAATGTACTTATTTGCTATTAGGTTGAAGTCCTGCTAAAAGGATTTCCAGAATTTGTTGATATTTGTCTTCCTCCTGCTTTATAGTCTTTGAAAAACTGTTTGAGCTTGGAAATAATTCTCGGACAAGTGTTTGACCTTGGCAACAAATATTTCCAAAGAAGTTAGCACCTGTATTTATGGCTTTAATCACTCGAAGAGAATAATCAGGAAAAACTACTTTATTCTAGGTCATGTGCTAGACCCACGGGGGCAGAGCACAAACATGCATAAGACTCATTTTTCACCCAACTGTAAGGAATACACAGTTTAGGATGAGAAAAGGACACATTAACACATTATGTGAATATAATTAAATTAAATTGTGTGAGAGAGGGAAAAAAAGGAGAGAGTGTTGGGGGTATGGGGAGGTAGGAACACGTTCTCTATCTTGGTGAGACACTAACTGGCCTTTTGGTTTAAAAAATATGTAGGAGAGCTCAACCCAACTCATTTAATTTAGGAAAAACTGTGGGCTGGGCATAAAACCTTGACAAAAACTCTTCAGGTCAACATTTGAACCTATAATATTGATTGGGACAGTGGCTCTGAAGTTCTGGAGCCGGAGGTTATAAATCTTTTTGCCTGCAGGACACAGCCTGCAGTTTGACATGTGAGCTCCTCCATCTCATGGCAGTGAGTGATTGATGGAAATTGCCTGATCTAGACTCAGACGTGGCCCAATGCAAACAGGCCAGAGACATGACATGGACGTGCCATATGACAAGAAATACGCAATTTGGAGTACGAGTCTTGAAGTAGCCAAAGCTGAAGTTGGCAGGTGCTTTGTCAAACAAACCTGAACTTAAGACCAGCAAAATCCGAGGCAAAGGTGGTAGCCAAGCAGCAAGGCAAGGTTTGAGGCAGAAACACCAGCAAGTTTTAAGTGAGGGGTGCCTAATTGAGTGTGACACTAAGGGAGGCTAGAGGCTTGATGTGTCTGTCAGCAGAGGGAAGGACAGTCATGTCATTGAACAGGACTGATACAACATTGTCAGTGTAAATACCAGCATTTTGTAGCTTATAAGATGATTGCGCCCAGAGGGTAAATCTCCAATCCCGACAGCTGTGTTGCAGTTTTAATGGAAGCAGGCCTTCCACCACTGTTCCTAAAGAAAAGGCAAATTCTATTAAAAATTCAACTTGCTTCTCAGAAGAGTGACCAACGCTAAGATAGGAAGGCAATACAAGGCCACAAATTTTCAATGCACATTCTATCATAACTTCGGATGCTTAAAGGAAAGCACTTAGTTTCTCAAATTACTGCACAAAGTAATCTATGAAATGAAAATCCTTACAAACACCAAGTGCACTACAAGAGCACTTGAAGTACTTGGCAATCATTCTGAAGCTCTTTATTAAAACCCTAAAGCTCACTAAACCCCACACTGTCAGATGAAAAAAAAAAAGTCATTTTGAATTATTCGTGGAGGGCACAGGATTGCTTCAGTTGATTCTTTTAAAGTTTTCCTCTCTTCTCCACTGCATTAATGACTATACTTGACAAAGACGTTATTGCCCACAGATTGGTGTAAATGATTTGGTTTTAGCAAAATATTTCTGCTAAAGTAGTCTTACAGAATGCATGAACTTCTCAAACATGTGGGCAAAGTTTTTGCTATCTCTCCAAGCTTCAATGCCCTTCATATGTAAACTCAGAACACCGAGTGAAAAATCAGAAATATATTCTAGTGACATAATCCTGCACATGGGCAAATGATTATACACTAAAAATGTCCATTGTCACTTAATATAAAATATTAGTATTTAGAAAAAATCTAAATATCCAAAACCAAATTAGTTATGGTATAGTTGTTCAATGCATTATCAAGCAACTGTAAAGAATCACATTCACAAAGGGCTTTAGTGGCATGCAAAAGTACCTGTGATACAGTGTGATTTTTTTAAATTAGGAAAGAATATTATGTTAACAGTGTTATGTTCATTTTTTAAAAAAAAATTTATTTATTTATTTGAGAGAGAGAGACAGCACACGTGAGAGTGAGCACAAGTTGGGGGAAGGGCAGAGGGAGAGGGAGAAGCAGACTCCCCACTGGGCAGGGAGCCCAATGTGATGCGGGGTTCCATCCCAGGACCATGGGATCATGACCTGAGCTGAAGGCAGATGCTTAACCGACTGAGCCACCCAGGCGCCCGGTGTCATGTTAATTTTTGTATAAATTTCATGTAGAGGCTGGGGAAAGCAGGCACTGTCATAGGTTGCTGGTAGCAATGCACAATGATACAACACCAAATGGAGAAGAATTCGGTAATGCCTAACAAAACCACAAGGCATTTACCCTTCAATTTAGCAGTCCCACTTCTCAGAATTTACCATAAAGATATGACTCCAACAACGTGAAAATGCATATGATCAAGGCTATCTACTGGAACATTACATACGATTGCAAAATATTGGAAATTGCCTAGATGCCCGAGCTGGGAGAGAGGTTGGATAAACTGTGATACGTATGCATGAGGATTATACAGTTGTGAAACATAATGAGGAAGATCTCTGTGAACTGATAAATAGTGGTTTCCAGGGGGATGATATTAAGTAAAAAAGGCAAAATGCAAAAGGGCATAAACATATGCTACCATTTGTGTGTATAGAAAGATGGAGAGATAAGAAAACATGCATATGTCTGCTTATCTTTATAAAAAGAAACACAGAAAACAATGAATCATTACACATATGGAGGAATAGGGTGGGGAAAATACAGAGGGGAATGAATGACACTTCTTTGAATGTATCTTTTTGAATATTTTTGACTTTTGAATGTATGCTAATGTTTTACATTATTCAAAAAATGAAATTAAATCAATAAGAATGAAGAGACAAAAAATCCAAAACTGAAAACAAATGGAAATAAATGAACTTAATTTTATTTCAAATGATTATCATATCCACATTGAGGAGAAAGGAAAAAAGGACTAATTCAATTAATTTAGGAATGAGGCAATTGATTATATATTCTCAGTCTCGGGCAGTGTTGTGGGGAGGAGAGGAGATTTGCAAACAAATTCTGATTTCTTTTTATTTTTTAATTTTTTAAAAAGATTATTTATTTATTTGAGGGGCGCCTGGGTGGCACAGCGGTTAAGCGTCTGCCTTCGGCTCAGGGCGTGATCCCGGTGTTATGGGATCGAGCCCTACATCAGGCTCCTCTGCTATGAGCCTGCTTCTTCCTCTCCCACTCCCCCTGCTTGTGTTCCCTCTCTCGCTGGCTGTCTCTATCTCTGTCGAATAAATAAATAAAAATCTTTAAAAAAAAGATTATTTATTTATTTGAAAGAGAGAGAAAGCACGAGCAGGGGGGAAGGTGTGTGGCGAAGAGCAGAGATTGAGGGAGAAGCAGACTCCCTAATGAGCAGGGAGCCAGATGCAGGGTTCAATCCCAGGGCTCCGGGATCATGACCTGAGGGGAAGGCAGACACTTAACTGACTGAGCCACCCAGGTGCTCCCTTGATTTCTTTTTAAAAGATTTCTTTATTGTAGTGGTATGGAGGAAGCAACTCTTAAACTATTTTACATGTATTATCGCATATGAGCAAGACTCATGATGCTGGGAGCCAGTGTTCTCTGTGGAAGAAGGGACATAAAAGTATAGAATGTGAGGGGAAAAAAGCATAAAATGTGGAAAGGCAACAGAAAACTCTACGGAAATCAATTAGATTTGGAAGTGTCACTGAGAATCCATGATTTCTTAAATGTGCATATATGTGTATGTGCTAACTTATGTGCATGTGCATATATATGTGTGTATGCAGGTTTGGATGTATATTTAGTTACATGTGTATACACAGGCATATTTTCTTAGCTCTACCCAGTAAGAGGGCCACAGAGCAAAGTTACCCCAGGAGCAATGAACACATATGACACCCAGATCTAGGTCTCCAATACCATTTCTCATGAAAGAGTCAGGACTCCTTAGAGAAATGGTTGATTTCAGGAATGAGGCAGGGTAGATACAAGATAAGCTTGGAGCATCTTGGTCTGTCTGAAAGTAAGTAAGAAAGAGTATATATTCAACAATGTGGATGAATCTAAAAAGTATTTTGCTGAGTAAAAGAAGTCAGACATAAAAGAATACACACCATATAAGTCCATTTATATGAAATTTGAGAATAGGAGATAGTTTATGGAGATAGAAAGTAGATGAGCATTGCCTGAAGCAAGAGTAGTTGTGGAAATTGACTGTAAATGTTCATAAAGGAACTAGGCAAATGTGATGGAAATACTCTCTATCTGGACTGGGTGGTGGTTACATGCATGTATATATTGGACAAATGTATCGCACTGTTTACATAAAATTAATGTATTCTATTGTGTCTAAATTTTACCTCAATAAAGCTTGTTTACAAAGGTGAAGGGGACGTGTACTCAAGGGAAAAAATATGCAAGGAAATGTAACAAAATAATCACACTGCTGACTGGGTGGTTTTTATCTTTACTTTTGTGCTTTCCTGCATTTAATACATTTGTCTAATGAGAGAAACCTCAATATTTAAGATAAGGTTGTATTTGTGTTTAAAGGCACTGTATTTTGTTTTGTATATGACAATAATGTGTGGCATTTCAGATTCTTCTCTGTGAGGTGTGCTGTAGTGGCAAACATATCACTCAACTGAAAGACCTGAGTTTGCATTCTGATTCTTCTACGGACTGCTGCACATTTTGTAAAGGTCATTTGACCTCTCTCAGTTGAGTTTCTTTATCTATAAAATGAAGGAAGTTGATCTACCTTAGCTCAAAATTTTCATGATACCTTTGGTACTAATTTAAGAACATAATATGTGAATCTTCTTAACTGAAATCTCAATAGTATTGGCAGAGCATTTGCATATTCAAAATCCTTTGAACTTTGCATGTGTTACATGTTTTTCCTGTAACCTATTACAATATAAATACCCAGAGGCCAATTTAGAGGGTCTTCTAAATCCTTGACAGAAAGTATAACTTATAAGTATCTTCAGTTTATTGCTATATTAAGGTGCTACTGATTTTGTTTATTAAAGAAGAAAATTAGTCTTCTTCTTTAGTATTTTCTCAGCACTGAAACCATTGCAAGCCTGTGTTAGAAACAGTAGTAAACCTTCATATATATAATCACATTAACAACCTTTTTCCTTCTCCAGTGAAAGAATCATAGGCTATAAAAGTTACATATCCACTTTTTCTTTATTGAGTGAAATTGGCTTTTGATTCCGCTGATTACATGATAATTGAATCAGACGTCTTGTTCTAAGCGATATGTTTCCTTTGCTTTTCCATTTGTTTATTGTTGTTTGCATTGCTGCAAATGCATTAAAACTGAATGCTGATGAAAAGAGTTGAATTCTGACTGTCAGATGGGAAGAACAAGTTTGCTGGCTGCAAATGCCATTTTAACTTTATCTTTCAAGTGTAGATTCTTCTATTTGTCTGCAGCTCTTTCTCTAAGACACGCTTTTCTCTTCAAATCAGATAACGCCTTTCAGAAGGTAGAAAATGATGAGAGAAAGGGTTTTTTTCCCCCATCACTGCTTATATCAGATGGCTGCATTAATGCCACAAAATAATAGGGAAAAGTTCTAAATTGGACCTAGCGGTGCTTTATGTCACATAAAGTAGAGTTTTAGCTGGCTTTTTATGATTTCATCAAGAACTAAATAAATTTAGCCAATATTCTAGATATTGGTTCTATAAAATTCTACATTTCATTTACATTTCACAATTCTGGCTAAAGGGCTTGTTCGGCCAATTATTGAAGGAGCCAGGAAGAATATGGTTCAGTATTTTGTTATGTTATGTTTTCACAATACTCATATACAAGACCCAGGAATCTCATTGACGTAACAGGAAGTGACTTAATAAGTCCAACTCCTAATGACGATACATTCTGGGAAATGTACATTCAATTGTGATCTTTACCTTCAACAACTTACAAATGAGTTTACTATGCCCGAAAGTGCTGTTCTCTATTGACAATATGTGAAGACATTGTTCAGTGTAAGAAAACGGAAGCAGCTGGTACTATTGTGTATGCTTCAGATCACAAGAAAATGAGAGTATATCCTGTTTCCACCTTATCCAGAATATCTCTACTGAATCTCACAAAATTAGGAATCAAATTATTTTGAGGACTTTTTGTTTCTCCTTATCGTAATGAGATATAATACTTAATGACTGAAATTTGTTTCATTTCTAGAGATTCCTGCAATTTGGGAAAGCTAGTAAGAAAGCATTATTAAGACAAAAACAAAACAACGTGGCAATGATTTGAGCTATAAACAGTCATGGTTCTCCTACCTTCTCTTTTAGTGAAACACAGATGTTACATTTGCAACAGACCTTCTGTGGTAATGTGTTTGAGAATAAACACCGGCAGTTTCACTGAAACTAATTTACCTGCTTTTGATTAGTAATGCTTAGCATTTTAAGAGCCTGGGAGGAGGGGTGCCTGGGTGGCACAGCGGTTAAGCGTCTGCCTTCGGCTCAGGGCGTGATCCTGGCGTTATGGGATCGAGCCCCACATCAGGCTCCTCCACTACGAGCCTGCTTCTTCCTCTCCCACTCCCCCTGCTTGTGTTTCCTCTCTCGCTGGCTGTCTCTATCTCTGTCAAATAAATAAATAAAATCTTAAAAAAAAAAAATAAGAGCCTGGGAGGAAACATGGGAAAAAGAAATCATTCAATCACTGTTACTTCATGGACGTAGCAAGGAAAATTACTTAAATTAAGGTCTATGCCCAAGTCCATTCTCACACCTCCCAATAGATTTCTTAGTGAGGCCCTTCAACCCAGCTAAGGAAGTAACCTGGTGTTTTTGTTAAGCACTGACTCCTAAGAGCCAGAAAATCCACAAGAGTTGCTTGACAGCTGGTGAGTCATTGAAAGAAGATGTAGAAAGAAAAAATAGGGTTAATATTTTAGCATCAGCTTCTGTTTTTAGTAACTCTATGCCCAACGTGGGGCTTGAACTCACAACCCTGAACTCTACTGACTAAGCCAGCTGGTCACCCCTAGCATCAGTTCTAGACAAAGTCCAACATGTAGATGCAGTCTAACTTTCCATACGATGAGTCAAAAAAGGATAACAGCATCTGGCTTACTATTTCTAGGTCAGAAAGCAGGCAGAGAAGGTTAGAGAAAACATAGGTAGTGGGAACAAAGTTAGACTCTCTGAGTTATATCACATAAAATAGAGTTACTCAATCCTAACTCCATACTTAGAATCACCTGGAGAGTTGTTTGTACTGTCTGGACCTTGATGCAGAAAAATAAATCCATATGTCCAGAAGTGGTCATGGGCATGTGCAGCCATGGTTGAGAATCACTGATTTAAATGATCATAACTTTTTTCCTAGCATATTCTTGTGATTGGTAAATTTTAAATTGAGAATATATAATTAATTGTTTAAAACTATTTTTTCTTGGGGCACCTGGGGGGCGCAGTCAGTTAAGGATCCGACTCTTGGGTTCAGCTCAGGTCCTGATCTCAGGGTTATAAGATCAAGCCCCACATCAGGCTCCATGCTCAACACAGAGTCTGCTTGGGACTCTGTCTCCCTCTTCCTCTGAACTGCCCCCTCATGCTCTCTTTCTCTCTAAAATAAATCTTCTTAAAAAAAACTTATTTTTCTCTACTCAAAGAGCATTTGCACGGTCTGAGGGTATTTAGTAGAGCAATACTATGCTAAAACATATTTAAAATATGATCATCTTGTTTGGTATATGATATAAACTCAGTAAATGTTAGTTTCTTTTTTGTTTTTCCAACGAATCTAAGTATTGATAGATATATTCACATACACAAACATACATAGTAGTTACAGGACACTAAATAAGTGTGACAATATTTTCATGGAAATAGGGAATCAATCTTACTTTTCATTAAAAAAATATTTATTTTATATATAGAGAGCATGCATGCATGTGTGAGAGGGAGGAGGGGCAGAGGGAAAGAATCTCAAGCAGATCACGCCCCCCACATCCCCTGTAAGTGTAGAGCCTCGTGAGGGGCTCAATCTCACGACCCTGAGATCATGACGTGAGCCAAAACCAAGAGTCTACTGCTCCACAGACTGAGCCACCCAGGCACCCCTTACTTCCTATTATTATTTGAATGACAACCAATTGTTTTCCTACAAAAAAAAAATCCTGATTTGAGTTTAAGCAGTCTTTTCTAAAAGATTTTCTTATTTGCAGTTACAAAAAGAGTAAGACATCTGTATCAGAATATTTTTGGTTGCAAGTAACAAAAAATCTTTGACAAAGACGACATTTATTGGCTCAAATTTCTGAAAATTCCAAAGGTGTTTATACTGTAGGTTGGTGTGGATGGCTTCAAGTTAGAATTAACTCAGCAAAGTAAAAGTGTCACCAAAAGCAAATTTCTCTCTACTCTGTCTTTCATGGGGTTAACCTGCTCTTGGGGCTAGCTCTCCTAGCTCTTTCAAGATGGTTTCCAACACAAGCTGTGCCACAGGCTTCCTAGCTCCTATTCAGTGAGCATGTGTAAAATTCCCTTCTTCCAATCATAAAACAGAGTCTTGGTTAACACTTTACTTAGACCAACTAGGTTACACCACATGCTCATCCTTAACCAATAACTGGTCCAAAGTGGATGGGGTTATGTTGATTGGTTTGGGTAGGCCCAGAACTGGAACCAGGGGGATAGGTAGGGTGGGGTGGGGATGGACAGCCTCACTCAAATGACAAGGTTGCCTCCTGTGTATGTGTGTGTGTGTGTGTGTGTGTGTGTGTGTGTGTGTGTGTGTGATGGTAAGTAGGTATATTCCAGAGAAAGTAATCATCAATGTCTACTATACTGCTCAAAATAACATATTAAAACAATTGATCAAATAAGCATTAATAAGTCAGAATTCATGAATGTATGTAAACATTTTTGTTGACCAACATGTATGGTTATAATATTAGATGGGATTAAGATGCAACAGAAGGTTTCCTTTTTAGATTCATGAAGAATGTAAGGTATCCAGCACAATACTATCTTATATACATTTATAAATCCACATTATGTATGATTTTGAGTAAATTGAAAAAAATTTTCCACTATAACATCTCTTGTCTTATTCAAATATTACACTGGAAATAATATATGTAGTTCATATATATATATATAGTTCATATATATACATATATGAACTTTCTCACATCAAGATGCTCTTAGTGTTTTAGTAATATTTTCATGTGGGATCCTAGGCCAAAATAAATATGTAAGAGTTCTGTTTATAGAATTGTTCACTCCAAACAACAAGTATTTTTGTACTAATGATTGAGTAACCATTTGGGAAAAAATAATACATATAAATTGAAAGAAAAAATGTAACTTTTACTTCATTCTTAAATAACCACAATATGTGTTTGCTTTTTGGGCACAGCACATCTCAAACCTTGGAATCAGTTTGGATACCATCACCCTCATTTCTTGTTCTATATTGATTTGCATACAGTGCTTCCTTTTTATCATGGCAACTGCCAAAATCTGGCCTCACAAAGATACAATCTTATCAAAGGGAATTTCATATGATCTAATAGTGAAACTGTGAACTACTTTGCCCTAGTAGTGCCCACAATGTCTGATAAATGTTACTGGACTTTTTTTGAAAATTTAAAACATCTCTTAATGTCCTATGGTAACTTCATACACAGTTTGGGAACTGCAGTGACAGTTGTAATAGAAGACAAAGTAAAAGTCAGAATTGGAAAGCCAGGTTTCCAAATTGAAAATATGAGGAGGTTTCAGGTAGTATTAAAAAAAAGGAAGTTACCATACAAGTTTTTCAATATCTTCTTAAAAAGTTAAATATTTGATCTGTATAACACATTTTTTATTTACATACCTTTTGCCCCTGAACACATTATTGGAAAAAAGTACATTATAAGGTATAAATTAATCTTTGGAATTTTAAGAACTACTTCAATAAATTAGCATTCTATGCTCAATATTACCATGGAATTACAAACTCATTCTCATCAAAAATGGGGAGAGGTCCGTCCAAGAAGAGATACAACCTCATATTAATGTAGATTTGAAATTTTAGTACACTTATAACTAAAACAGTACCAGTACCTATGGTAATAATTGCTGGGACCAGTCAATGTTCTGAATCCATTGGCTTTATCAACTTATCTCACACTTATGCCTAGGGAGATATTAGAACATAAAAAATTCATCCCCTCTGGATTTCCTTTTACAATGGCTGATAGTCACAGAATTAGGGCGGATAGAGTGCTTTTTTTTTTCCTCCTAAAAAAAAAAAAAGCAGTAAAAACTCACAGGCTAATGTATCACAGTAAGATTTTAGAAGGAGAAAAATCAATTGTCAGTAAGATACTTTGTAATAAATCTTACAGTGGTGACCTTGTTTGGCTGCTATATACTGCAAAAAGAAGAGAAGCCAATCAAAATGGCATGAATGATTAATGCATTTCATACAAAACCCACAATATCCTTAGAATATATTTGCTAAGGTGCTGCAGTGATAAGAAGGCAAACAAATGATAGAGCTCAAGTAAGGAGCTTCAGAAGGAGTTCTTAACAAAGACACATGCAGTTAATTTCTTAGTTTCTGTTGACTGTATAAACCGAAGTACTAATGCCAGAATACACGTTGTAAGGAAAAAATGACATTCAAATTGTAGGTTAAAGGTGTGAAACTGGGGCTATATAGATTTTATTATTGAATAATCCTATAAGTGGATTATGTATTCCGCTGTGCCGACATAAGTTTAGTCATATGATTTGATTTGGCCAAATGCTGTGTGTCACTTTTTAGCACAAATTTTAAGACTGAATATGTGGTTCACCATATGTTCTTCCCTCTGCCACAATGACCGACACTATTCCAGGCTAAGGCTGCTCCCTCAATGTAGAGCAGAGCTGCATCTAACCCTGGATGGGCATGTGGAATGACTGAGCCACTGAGATATTCAGTGTTTGTCACTGCAACATAATCTAAACCATCTTGACTGATGCAAGTTATTAGCCATTAGTATTAGCAAAAACTAAGTGTGAGTACACACAAAAAGGAGAACAATAACAAAAAACGCAATTGCTTTCATAAAGGGTATATCAAGGTTTTAGAAGCAGCTGAAAATGTCAGGCCTTGGAAATGGAAAAAGGAGGAAAGAAATCCTTGGTAATGACCACATTTTAGAATCCATGGCCTGGGACTGTAGTGGTCAGAGCTCTCATGATGACTATCCTCGAATAGCCACTGTCATATAGTTTCCCTAAGCTAAGAGAGTTTCAGTTGTTTTCTTGTGGTCACACAGCTAGTAAGGGACAGGCTCAAAATGCATTGCTTTCAATTCTATTACACTGTCACCTGAGTACCTGGCTAGGTGTGGCAGCTGTGGGGACTACAATAAACAGCCTCTGGTTGCAGTGCTCTCAGGCTTCCAGATTTGCTAAAGGCATTTAAGCCTAGGATATACTATCCCCAAGAAGCACCCCACCCCCCCACCACCTGCCAATGACTGAACATGATAAGGGTATTTGGGTCTGGCCATTTCCGCCCAATGCAATGTCTCCTCTACGGCTAATCTTCATTCTGGGGCTCCCTGTTGGAATGCTGAGGTTTTCTCAGAGCTGCACTGTGGTTTGAGGCTTTTCCAATCTCCTCCTCCTAGTTTCCCCACTCCCTTCACAGGTGTCAGACCTGTATCACGGTATGAAGGCTTTCCTTGCCTATTTCTGTTCTTTTAGCCCTTATCTGATATAGGTTTCACCTGTGTAACAAAACTTAGTCTGTCACTTGTTACAATGGTAAGGAAGACTTTGTTTAGGACCTTTGTGATAAATGTCAACACTAACATAATAGGGGAGAGAGCTCAGGCTCAACTTTTAATACAACAAAGACAGCTGTGAATTAGAGCCAGTGAACAGAATGAGGGAAGTCATTGGATAGAAAATTACTAAGATAGAGACATCAAGGCTGGGAAGTTTCTTGCTAAATTCACTTAATGGGATTCGTGCTGAAGGCAGGCCAGGGTGATCAGATACTAAGGAGGGGAGGTGGGGATTCTCAGTAAACTGTTTTAGCAGGTTCTTACTAAAACTGGGATGGGCAGGCCAAGGTCAAGGCCCAAGGATGAGGTCTAGATGAAAAGTGGATTCAGAGGAGCCTATCTAAAGTTTGGTCAAGAAGAGTCTTTGTCACATCCCAACAAATATCTAATACTTCTTACTCCATCTTCGCACCTACTTCCTGGAGGTTCTGAATTTTCACACTAGATGAACTGGGAAATCCAATCAATACCTGTTTTGTACCAAAATATGTAGACCTTTATGCCTAGATTACTATGGCTTGAAGGATAAGGTTCCTCCTGTTTAAAAAAAAAAAGAGAGAGAGAAAAAAAAGATGCTTGAGTGCTGGTAATGTGCTGCCATCTATGGACTATTTTCTGTTTGTTAAGCATTGCAGGTAGGAGTTTATACAGATTGTCTCATTTAATGCTCATATGATGTTGCCAGTTAGATATTATGACTATTTTTATTTTATACATGAAGAAACTAAAGCTTAGGTGAAATGACTTCTGTAAGATGTTCCTTGCAATGCACGGTGGAGGAAAAATTCAGGCCCAGACCTGTCATATTTTAAATTATTGCTATTTGCCCACAGCTAAAATCTTAGTTGATAAATTACTGTTATGCAGGTTTGCTAAGTATGGGGAAAGCGGTATAATATTTGGAGTTTGTTTTATGGTAGGAAGGAATTGAGAGGTACAAGAGGCTTTGTGAGTATAACATTTTATGCATACTGTTCCCATTGTTATGCCTAGCCCCTGGAGAATAAAACCTGTTGGGAGAATCACAATTTGGGTATACATCTTCTTGAATGGGGAGTTCTATGGTTAACATATATCTGAGAACTGTACAACAGAAGAGAAAACAGAGAAATTCATGTTACATTCAAAGTGCTTTTCACTTCTTTTGCATAAAGAGAATCTAAGAATACTTGGCCATGGACCCAGATTGTTATTCTCAGCTCTCTAGACAAGGAAATGGTTGTGCCAAGTACTATCATTCTTCTGTACCTGCTCCTTTGCAACACCTGTTCTAGCCTAGCCAATAGTGGCCAGCAGAGAGAGTTGCTGATTACACAATGGAAATTGAGTAAGGAAGCAGCAGATTGAGAGAAATCAATATCCATAGTCTAATTGGCATTGCTTGTTTCTCATCCATTCCTAAACCCTGACTTCTAGGCCATTGGTTCTTCATGCAACCTAATCCAAGTGCACCACCTTGGCCTGAGTCGAGAATGGATCATTCATCCTTTAATTCATGAAACAAATATTGGGTACCATAGTTGATAATATCACTGCTGTGCCCAAATCCCTCCGATTCCGTTTTACCAGATACATGTGTACCTTTGTACACTTTGATGTGCTTTCGCTTCCAACAGCCAGCAACTTTGGGTCCTTTCCACAGGATTGCCCTTGGGCTACTGGTGCCTCTTTGCTTTAGTTCATACACAGAGCTGGAAGTACCTGGGGATTTACAATCTGTTTGACTGGCAGGGCAATTCCTTTTCTTGGATAAAGATAACTGTGAGACTTAACTTTCACTCCAGAATTCACCTCAGGTGAAGTTTTACTTTACACAGGAATTTCCCTGAAATCACATCCTTGCTTGACTTCCTCCCTTTGCCTGTCCTGCTTGCCCTACTCCCCAACCAGTTTCCTCTGAGTCAGACACACTACCTTAATAAATCACTTACACAGGATTCCCTGTCTCAGAGTCTTTTTCTAAACCTAAGAACAGCACCTGCTAAGTCTAAGTCATGATGTGAAGCAGTAACAATGACTCTTGCCTTCAAAGGTGTAATTGAATGATCACAGTATTTTATGCTATAACACAGCCAATATATATTATAAAATGATACTACTAAGAAGGGAGTGGTTATCATGAGCAAGTCTCGTTAAAGAAATTAACATTTAAGCAAATTCTTAAAGGGTGAACGAATGAGTAGGTATCCACTAGGATGAAAAGAAAGAAAGGGCATTTTAAGCAGGTAAACAGACTCTACTTTGATAATACTCTCCCTGGAAAGGCATTTGGTAGACTTTATTTTATTGTGGGAGAAGAGCTCCACTGTGAACTCTTTTTTTTTTTTAAGATTTTATTTATTTATTTGACACAGAGAGACACCCAGCGAGAGAGGGAACACAAATAGGGGAAGTGGGAGAGGAAGAAGCAGGCTCCTAGCGGAGGAGCCTGATGTGGGACTCAATTCCAGAACGCTGGGATCACGCCCTGAGCCGAAGGCAGACGCTTAACGACTGCGCCACCCAGGCACTCCTCCACTGTGAACTCTGAAAAGGGAAGGGCCCCTCCTGAATTACGCAGGTTATATCACTAGCATCTAATATAGGACTTAAGACAGTGTTTAAAATACTTTTTTTCACAAGTGAACCCATTTCCAGAATGCATTCTGGCCTTTCTCCATTTTCTGCCATCTGCCTCAAATTAAACAATAATAACAAGAGAATCCTTGACCCATAAAAAAAAATGACAGGAGTGATTTAAATTACCCAGCCTGTCTGCATATAACAGGAAGCTACCCAAGAGACTAAGATGTTCTTTCTTTCTTTATGTACTAATTCATAAAAGTAGCATTTAATCACTCTCACTTATTCTAAAGTCCCTACTGTGTTTCAGGCACTCTGCAGTGTTCTGATTATTAATCATGGTCATTAATAACTTAGGATTTAAAATTTGGGTTTTAATACACCCTCAGCTGCTTATTTATATGACTTAAGCAAGTTACTTACCTTCATGAAAATAAACATAGCGCCCACCCTGTAGGGTGCAGTGAAGAGTCTATGAGTTAATGCATGGAAAATTCAAATCACAGTGCCTGGCATATAGTAAGTGCTCAATAAGTGTTAACTGTCACTATGTTGGTGTTATGGCTGCGGTTGTTGTTTCTGTTATTTGGTCATACAGCAGATTTACATAGATTCTGAGACTTTTTTGACGTAGAGTCAAACTTTTATTGTGTTCTGTTCTTCTGAAAGATCAAGAAGAATGGATGATTACAGCATACATTTACAGAAACCTTGACATACCAATCAGCTACAGAATGCTTAGTCTCCTCATTCATCTCAAAAACTAAATGATTAACTCTACATCTTGGCAAGACAAATTCATATATAATCGGTTGGCTTCCATTTAGTGAATGACTATGTAGATTTCCAGTGTAACCAAAGGCACTACTGTGTGCTGAAACTTCTCCCCAGCAAACAACGAAAAATAAATGCTTTTTACATAGTAAAAAAGCCCAACTTTAAAGATATTCAGTTAAACAATTGATAGATATTTAGATGTGCATCAGCCATTGTAAGCCACTTAGGAAAGATTAGAAGTTTTTAATTTCAGAGTTAGAATGTACGCATTTTGGACATCTAATTCTGTGATGCTAAAAATCATTGCTCAACTTATTTGAAATGAGTAATCAGTTATGGTTTTCCCATTGGTAATTTTTTTTAGAAATATAATTCCCCACTTAATATGTTTCAATTATTTTCAGATTAAAATGTCTAATTTGACAAATTAAAATTAGGACCTCATAATCATTATTTATCTAAGACTTTAGTATTAAATACATGAACTAAGCATTTGTTTTATTTTATTTGGGATAACTGATGTCAGCCACTTGCCAACCACTTCAGTATAATATTCTGCACATAATAGCTGGCAGAAGACACTGGGGATTTTTAAAAGATAATTTGAATATCAAGTCCAGTGAGGCCTGTCATTTCTCATTGCTTGGTTAAGTAAAACCTGCATAAAGACTTAACTGAAATATCGTATGTTCCTTGACACCTATACTTTAGACATAATAAAGGCATCAAAAAATGGTTATTAAACCTGGGAGTTTTTGTCTCAACTCATTCCTTTGTATTTACAGTTGAAAGAATAGAATTAAAAACCAGGTTTGATATTTTACACTACTTTTATGCACTTAGCTTATTTCAAAATAAAAATGATGTACAACACATAAAACTTTTATTCAGCTCCTCACTGTGGTATAGGAAATGGTGTTTGTTTTTTAGTATAAACTTGAAAAATGGCTCTGACAAGTTTCCAATACTGTTCACACACTGCTTTGAAAATTTTCTTTAAGGGTCTTCAAATCAATATTTTTTTCATTTTGTTCCAGCAAAGATAGCCTTCCCTGCTATTGTGAAAATTACTTCCCTTTGCAAGTAGAATGGCAAAACCTAAATCATGAACATCAGAAGTTCATGAATTTCTAATTTACATTGAAAAGCCCTAAAATATTCTTTACACATTGAGAAAGCTTTGTAATTCAAACAGTATTTTTTAACAACCTTAAAATATCACCAAAATTATTCTTGGAATGCTTGGAAAAGTGTTGTGTGAAATTGTACTGCAATGCTTAGGTACCTTATTGAATTTTGTCCTCAAGAACCATCAATTTTTACAAGTCATCTGAATAATTTCTTATACTATCAAGCACTCTTATCAATAGGTATTTATTGGACCCCAAATTTCTTTAAGTGTTGTATACAATGTAAAATACACAGAAGATATAGTTTTTACTATTAGGAAACTTGGTTCTTATTTGGGAAGATAAACTAAATGGAAATAATTCTATTAGAGAACTGTTAAGCAAAAATCTGTATGGTACCACTCTAAGTTTAATAGTTTATAAAAGAGGAAGATCATTAAAGTCTGATATTTATGGAAAAGTCTCAGGGGGAATTGAGGCTCACAACTGGATTTGAAGAATGACTAGGATTTAAGAATAAAATAAGAGACTATCACCATACTTCCTTAGGTTTTCATCTAAAAATATCCTTTTCATCTTCACAGAAAATATTAGATTGTTAGTGAAGGAGAGCAGAATTTGCCACACTAAAATATGCCTTTTTGGCATAAGGATTATCTTGAGCTGGTTATTTTTTTAAAGATTTATTTATTTATTTGGGTGGGTGCAGAGGGAGAGGGAAAGTCCAAAGCAGACTCTGTGCTGAGCACAGAGCCCGACAGGGGGCTCAATCTCACAACCCTGAGATCAGGACCTGAGCTGAAACCAAGAGTCAGGGGTTTAAATGACTGTGTCACCCAGGCACCACTAGAACTGTGCTCATTTTTAAGAAACAGCAAAAGAGAAGCTCTGAAAACAGAGCAGAAGCCACCTTTTTGTAAGAGACACTTACATTTATAAGGTAAATCTGTTTGTAAGGGTGTCTTCCTCTCTGTTGCAGGAACAGGAGGATGACTCTAAATCTCTTGAAATTCTGATCAATAAAAAAGGCAAAACACAAATCTTCATAAACCTAACCTTGTTAATGAGGCTTTTCATGCTAACCTCCCATAACTGGCACCCAACCCCCCAATATCTTCTTTTGTCTTTAGCTGGAGATAGTATTTAAGGTGGTGACTTGAGCCATTGCAGGGAGTTACTCAGTTTTCCTGGGTCTCTCCCATGTTTACAGGAGGTATACATATTACTAAACTTCTGTTTGCTTTTCTTCTGCTAATTTGTTTTTATTATGGGATTGTGGGAGGAAGTCTCAGCAAGAATCTAGAAGAGTAGAGGGAAAATTGTTTTTCCTTCACTACATTAGTGAGCAGTATAAATACTAATGAAAACATGTACCTTGGAAAATTAGAAGTATGTATAGACTTTCGATAAACACCATTAAAAATACATGTATAGAAGTATGTATAGACTTTTGATAAACACCATTAAAATACATAAATACATAAGATCATTTATACATTGTGACTATTTTTTCATATCAGACTATATATATATATTTTTTAGTGGTTTAAGGATTGGCTATATAGTCAGAGACAGACCTTGGTTCAAATCCTGGCTCTGCAGTTTAAAAGATATATGATTTGGGGCCAGTTATGGATCTCAGTTTCTCCATCTATAAAATGGAGATAACATCTAAAATCTACTTCATGAGTTTCTGAGTAAATTTTTTTTTAAATGTAGACATGTACTCTGTCTATAGGACCCTAGTAAATATTCTGCTTGTGTTAACTATTAGTATATTCTATTTTTTATGTATTCTGCCTTATTTCACAAAGAATTTGGAATTGTGGCAATAATATATAGAATAAAATAATATTAATATATAAATTGAGTGATTCCTTTAAAATTAAGTCAGGGGAGGCAGGTGGGAGGACAGGGTAATTGGGTGATGGACATTAAGGAGGGCACTTGATGTAATGACCACTGGGTGTTATATACAAATGATGAATCACTAAATTCTAACCCTGAAACTAATAATACACTATATGTAAACTATCTTGAATTTAAATAAAATCTTAAGAAAATAAATAAACAAAAACCAAATAAAATTAAGTCATTATTTCAACTCCTCTTCTCAAACCCTTCAATGGGCTTCCATTTTAATCAGTAAAACCCAAATCTTTACAGGGGCTAATAACATCCTCTAATTTCTGGCCTGTAATTAGTTTTGATCTCCTTTCCTACTACTCAGAATTCATTCCAATATAGTCCCGCTGACCTCATCAATGTTTTTTAAGTGTGCCGGGCAAATTCTTATCTCAAGGTTTTGGCCTTTCACATCTCCTCTGCCTGGCCTATTCATCCTCCAGCTATCCACAAAGTTCCCTCCCCCATCTTCCTTCTGTGTACTCTTCCCAGGCCAACCTATCAAAAATTGAAAAACTCATTCCTGGCTAAGTACATTTTACCCTTTTACTCTTCTTTTTCTCTATAGCACTTACCACTCTCTTATTATTATTTTGTTTACTTATTTCTTGTTTGACTTTACCACTAGAAGGTAAGCCCCATAAGGGCGAGGATTTTGTCCTTCTCATGTATTGCTGTATGCACGGTGCAAAGAACAGTCTGTTGCTTAGTAGTTGCTCAATAAATACTATTGCTGTTCATCTAACTATGTCAATAAGCCCTTTTGCTCAACTATAGACCCCAAAAGTTGAAACCAGAAATAGACAAGCTCATTTAACTCGTGCCCTAACTGAAAACCACTGTCCTTATTTCTTGCTGTACTTTCTTGAGGCTATGATGAAGATGTTTTGCAATGACCAGAACATTCCAACCACCAGGCCAGAAAATCCCTGAAAGAATGCCTAGAAGACCACACTCCACATATCCCCTTCCCTGCCCATGATGAACATGCCTGCGCTGAACACATACTGATGCCTACCTATGATCATGCACTCTGGCTGCTCTCTTGCCTGCACCCCCCTGAAACGCTCCCTTTAAAAGGTGTCCATCTTGCTGGCAGAGAGGTCAGTTAGTAAAGCTTGAGCCTGCCAGCTCCTCTAGCTGCTGGCACCTAAAATAAATTTCTCCCTTTTTCTTTTCCAAACTCATCTTGAGTTAATGGCTTCTCCTGACACATGTTCATCTGAGTTTATTTGGCAACAGTATTGGCAAACCCAGCCAGGAGCTATGCTTTTGATTTGTCCAGCCCCCTCAGGATTCCTCAGAATGGAACAGTTGGTTGTGGCAGTATGCCAGGGCTCACCTATTCGTTTCCTGAGTTGGCGGCTATGATAGATCAGTAACAATTACTTGCAAATTTTATGAAATGCCACTTTGTTTCAAATAAAGCTATCTTTTTAAAAATATTCCCTTTTATTGAATAAATATATTGCGCATTTATTATTGCATTTAATCTTCATAGTTACCTGGTAAGCTAGGTAGAGTAGGAATTAGTATTCATTTTCTCACATAATGGGAAACTAAGAATCCAAAAGGAGAAATGACTGGTTTAAAGTCATACCATTAGTAAGATGCAGAACAGGGCTAAGAAGTTATTTTCCTTGGCTGTTTCCTTCATTTGCTGTTTCCAGAGTTAGCTAAATGAATGAAGTAAAACTTAGGGTATATATCCATGCTGTTGAAGTTGATCTAACATTTTAGATTCACTGGGAATTAAGTACTTCAGGGCTTTCTTCAAGAATCCTTCTGTTAGTTGCAGAACTCTGTTTCTAAGGAGTTCATGAATTTTTTTTCACTTTTTGCCTGAGAATATATTATAGATTCATCCTCTTAAAGAAGTGTACATCTGTATAATAATGAATGTTTATTGCCTGCCTAACATGCATAAAAATCCACTTGTTGCTGTATAGACAATTGCTGTTTGCTCATTCTAGAATGCTCTTCCCTAATCTGAGTTCCTTATCCTTCTTTCTCATCACTTGGGTCTCTGCTCAGTGTCATCTTCTTAGAAAGGCCTTTGTTGAATTCCTTATCAGAAAGATCCCACTCTTGGGGCGCCTGGTGGCTCAGTCATTAAGCGTCTGCCTTCGGCTTGGGTCATGATCCCAGAGTCCTGGAATCGAGCCTCGCATCGGACTCCCTGTTCCTCTGGGAGCCTGCTTCTTCCTCTCCCACTCCCCCTGCTTGTGTTCCCTCTCTCGCTGGCTGTCTCTCTCTCTGTCAAATAAATAAATAAAATCTTAAAAAAAAAAAAAAGAATATACTACTGAATTCTTTGCACTGAGATAGTAATTTCTTTGCTACTAGGTAGATTTGACAATTTAGATTAGCATTTAGAATAGTGACTGATGCATAGTAATAATTTAATAATAAAGGGGAGCAGAATTTGCCACCCCAAAATATGTCTCATTGACATATAGATTATTTCAAACTGATTATTTTTTTAAGAAACAGCAGACATGGGAGAAGCTCTGAAAACCAAGTAGAAGTTACTCATTTGTCAGGGATATTTATATTTATAGGGGAATCTCCATTTGTATGGATGTCTCCTTCTCTGTACCAAGAAGAGAAGGATGACTTTAAATCTCTAGAAATTCTTACCAATGAAGAAGACAACAACCTGAATCTGCAAAACAACCATAACCCTTGTTTACTGTGCTTTTCCTGGTAGCCTCCCATAATTGGCTACCCCATCCCTCAATATCTTCTGTCTTTAGCTGGAGATGGTATTTAAGGTGATGGCTTGGGTCATTTTGGAGAGGTACTCAGTTTTCCTGGGTCTCTCCCATCTCTACAGGAGGTATACATGTTATTAAATTTCTGTTTGTTTTTTCTGTTAATATGTCTTTTATTACAAGGGGTCTCAGCCAAGAACCTAGAAGAGTAAAGGGAAAATTATTTTTCCTCCCTTACAGTAAAAACATGTTGATTGAAAAAATACTCTTATTGTACTTTTAGGCTCCAGAGCATCCATTACAATTGCAGTTAAATAATAATTGTGGACTTAACTGTATACTTTTATCCATTCTCCCGCTGGAATATAAAATTCATAGAACATGAATTGTATGTTTCTTGTTCATTGCATTTTGGTTAAATGGTTCAATGCATTTTGGTTCAATGCATTTTGGTTAAATAGAACACAAGTTCTATTGCTTACTCTCAAGGAATCTAGCTAATTATTCTCTATGTGGAAAAAAAACGAGGAAATGAAATGACAATAAAAAAGAATTTAACAGATCAAGGTAACATACAAGTAAGAAATCTGATACATGATTGGTACTGCAGTGTAATATTAATATATTACAAATAGTATGAGATTAGATACTACATATTTAGCGTATATGTTCTTAGAAGTGTTACAAAAACACTAAAGGGTGAGAGACCAAAAAATAAAAAGAATGCAAATGTTAGATGTTTTAAAGTTAATGACTCTTACAAGGGAATAGAAAAAGTATGAGGAGAACCCTGAGATAGATGCAGCTAAGGGTTGCCATTGCAGTTAAATAGTGAGAGAAAAAGGCTATGAATTAGGTTGCCAGGGGACTTGAAATACAGTTTTAGGACTTCAGACTAATAAAGTTAATTTGTGTATCAGGACCCACAAAATGGAGGTACCCCCGTTGGCCTGGCCTATATCACAAATCTAAACCTAAATCAGCCTGCATTTACAAGAAACACCTGTCGAATCCAAACCTATACCAATCACAAAGTTCCTACTCAGCTTTAGTTAGCTTAGAAAATAGGACCTGGGCAGGGGGTGCCTGGGTGACTCAGGTGGTTAAGCATCTGCCTTCCGCTGGCTCTGGTCATTATCTCAAGGTCCTGGGATTGAACCCCTGCCCCTGTCTCAGGCTCTCTGCTCAGCTGGGAGCCTGCTTCTTCCTCTCCCTCTGCCGCTCCCCCTGCTTGTGTGCTGTCAAATAAATAAATAAAATATGAAAGAAAGAAAGAAAAGAAAAGAAAAGAAAAGAAAAGAAAAGAAAAGAGAAAAAAAAAAGAAAAGAAAAGAAAAGAAAAGAAGGAAGGAAAATAGGACCTGGTAGCCTTATAAGGAAATCCCTGACCTCCTGGCCAAGTGTGCCCTTTTCCTGTGTTATCTCTTCTAATGCTCTATAAAACTCAGTCTTGCCCCAAATCCCTCAGAAACAGTGCTTCACTGCTTGTGAGGCACTGTACCTCATCAAACCATGGGTTTTTGCCCTTAAACAAGGGGCATCAAACTTGTTACTAAGTTGTTTGTCATTTGACAGAGCTTAAACTTCTAACAATGAGTGGTAAGAGAGCAAGAAGGCTTTTAAGCAACTTAGTAAAAATATAAAAGTGATATTTTTGAGATAATTTAAGAGGTGTATATAATAGTAGAAATTGGAGGAAGGAAAATCGGATAGTAGACTAGAGATGATGTAAGTAGCAACACTTCCAATAAAAACTTAAAGGCAAGGGATGAGGCAGACATATCTTCCAATCAAGATTGTGTCCCTAAAATATTTTCTGGCTTGTGACACAAAGACAATAGCTGATCTGTACTCAGAGCAGGTATCTTTCATTTGCTTCTTCTAATAGAATCACTTGTCTACATATTCCCAAACTATTATATCCTATAAATTGTCCAGGATTATCCAGATAGTTCTCTTAAGAAGCAAGTGGGGATATCAGAGCAACCACATCATTTATTAGAAATGAAGTTTCTGTTTATGCACTTTTGGTCAGCAGTGCTTATTTTACAAAAGCATGAAAAGCAGTGACCATCTGCTTAGCTGTTTAAAACACTCTTGTTCCTACCTTTAGAAGGGAAAATTCCCTATCTGATACTTGTGCAAAACTCCAATTAGAATTAATTGGGAGTATATGTGAAAAACACAGGGAAAATTATTCCCAAAGAATGAACCTGCATACATTCATGACCATTTATCATCCTCTTTCAAAGGAAAAAAAAGCCAACCTTATATAATATAACTTACAGATATTTCAGACTGTCTTCAAAAGAAAAGAAGCATTTAACCTCTCTGAGAGCAAAAAAGAAATTTAATGGGAGGTCAAACAAAAGGGCTTGTTAAGATCCATTCAATTCTAAAAAAAGGTATCTTCTGGCTATAATTGGTGGTATAAAATATATTTCATTAAAGAGGAAAAACTTAGGAAGAAATGATCCCAACCACTCTTCTAATTTATGTTAAAATTAGGCCCATGAATCTAAAGATATTACCTAAATTGTAATTTTTGCAGAGAGTGAGGTTATGTTACATGGCAAACCACAGACTAATTCAGCCTTGTTAGGGTATGATACTAAATGCCAATGGAACAAAAGGATGATTCACTTCTTGAGGTAGAGTTTGTATTTCCACAGGAAGAACTTAGCAATTTAGCCTAAAATAGTGTACTACAATGCCTTTTATTATTATACGGTTGCATCTCTGCTTGTCATAAATTTTGCTCTAAGGTAAAACATCCCAATGATCACAATTATTTTGAGTAGCTTTGTTAAAATACTCTTTGGAAGGAAAAGGAAAAAATCCACACTGACAGTAAATGTTATTATATTAAAAGCAGTGGCTTTTTGCTAACTGCGAAACTGAAAGCTGAATCCATTTGCTTTTAATTATTAAGAAAATTGTAACAGTTTCATTTTTGTAAAAAAATACTTTATTCTTTCAAAATAATTATTAGTGTTTATTATTTTAGGAACATAGAAAGGTCTCCTGCTTTATGAATTTATTACAAATTAATGAAACTTCAGTTCCAGAGGTTATGGAACAACAAAATTATCTTAGGGAAAAGGAAAGTTCTAGAAGAAATTTAATTTCCTTTTGGTTTTTACCTTCTTCTTGCTACCCCATTCCACAATATTTGCTAATGGGAAACCAGCCCCTTGTTGCTCTGAACGTTGTCTAAAACTAGTTAAATGGCTTAGTTTATAAAACATATTTTATCATCTCAACTCTGAGGAGAAAATGAGTACTAAGAAACAGTTTGACATCATTTTTCCTTGGTGCCAGATTAGTATTTCTTTGAGAATTGTGTTTTTAATGTTGACAAACACATACAGATTTTCACATTTATTCCAAGAGGTCATAATTTTTTATATCTCTAAAAATCCTCCAGGCCAGCCTATTTTAATTATGCTTTCCAATTTTTGAGCCATTCCTCCTGCCTCTGCGAGTGGATAGGTGGCCACTGTTGACAGAGGCCAACACTTTTCTTATTATTTAACATTACTTTCTCTACCTTATTAGGTTACAAATGATAAGGGAATTTTCATGAATGTGTAACACAGTATACAATATCACAGGAAATTGCAGGAAGCCTTACACAGCTATTCATGAGACTCATGATCCAAAGTATTCGTTTCAGAAAGGGGAAAGGAATTTTTGTGGAATGTTCAGTACATTCCACAATAGCTGGATGAATCATTTCCTGTTTGCTCCTGGGACAACTATGACCCTTTATTTCCTGTGACATAATTAGGACCTGGTTTTAGAATGTGCTTTAGAAAGGTGTAAGAAATAATATTAAGCAAGTTTGGTTAATTAACTTCATAAATTATTTATATAACTCAACATACACCCAATACCTCCATCCTTCTCCCTCCATCCCCCTGAAAGGCTACTAAAAGCAGATATTTCTATGCAATTCTTAATAGACTTCTAAATATTTTGAAGAAGTAAGCTGTAGTTAATTATGATATGTTTCTTTTTATTTTTTCTATACCGTGATTTGTGAAATTACATGATGTTTTTTGTCTAAAAAAACACATATGCAGGAGTCAATGATTTTTAATTACTTTTTTATTGAGATATAATTTCCATACAATAAAGGCCACAAATCTCAAGTGTATAGGTTGAGGAATTTTTATGTTGTGTGAGTTTTTACGCACACGAATTCAACACCTAGTTCAAAAGAATCTATTTAGCACCCCAGAATATTGCCTCCTTTCCCTATCAGTACTTCACATAAGGTAACCACTATTCTGACCACTATATAATGTTACAATTGTATAAGACATGTCACGCTACATGAATTATTCTTGTTTTTGTTTTGACTTTGTTTTTCCTTACCTACCTGTAAATTATATTTTCTTGACCGACTTTATTTATTCCTAAAAGACATCTTGAATTCTAACTTGGACAAAGATGAGTCATCAAATATCCTTACACAAGTGCTAAATAATTTGCAAAGCTACTCAGGAAGTAAGACTGGAATTAAAATGTAAGAACTTGGGAGTTAATTACTGATACACTTGTTCAAAAGAAAACCACAGGCCAAAAATGGAGACACTTTTGTTAAGAGCCCCATGTCAGTAAATCAAGACTTAATACCTAACCTAACTATAGTTTCAACTCCCTTAAGCATGGAACCTTTAACCTGTCAATCAAGAATTTCCTGGTCAGCACTAGGAAATTTACTGATAGACCCATTCCATTCCCCTAAGGAAAATGGCCTTGCCTAAAATAATGCATTCTTTGCTAATAATTTCCTTTTTTCCATTTCCCCCTCTGCCTTTAAAAATCTTTCCTTTCCAGCAACTCAACTGAGCTCCTTTCTATTTGCTAGATGGGATGCTGCCCAATTCATGAATCATTTAATAAAGCCAATTAGATCTTCAAATTTACTTGGTTGAATTTTGTTGTTTAACACACTTCTACCACTGCTGACTTTAAATAATAAAGCCAAAATGCTAATATAATCTTGCCTCTTAAATTTCAAAAGACAACCCTTTATCTGACCTCCTGCCCTTATCTTCCTTAAAAGTACTTTTAGATTCAATATGTACATAAAAAATGTAATTCTATAACTAAGAGTGTCTCCGATTAAACAATAAATCATTAACAATGATTCATGTGAGGGACTTTTACTTCCAACCAAGTTGGAGTAACAAAGATTAGACTTACCCTCCTGTCTGAAAAAATGATAAAACAGGCAATTATATTAGAAATAGCCAATGTACTGGAAATATCTAAAAATGGAAAATCTTGGAAATAACCAAAAAAGCTGGAAATAACAAAAACATAGTGTAGAAAGGGGAACCTAGGTAGAGCTCAGAAGACTCCCTGAGATGAAGAGACAGAGGTAAGAATCTGGGGAAACTAAAGCAGCTAGAGTCCAAAGCACAGATTACCTGAGAGGAGAGTTGAACAGAAAGAAGCCTGGAGATCCGCAGAGTGGCATTTTCAACTATTTAGCTGAGGACTGATGTGCACATGAGTGAAGAAACTATACAAGGCCCTATATATTTTGTGGTTTTCTTTGCTCTGATCTGGGCCCCAGAGAGATTCTCCTCACAGACTATAACACCTAGTCTTCTTTGCCCTTGGCTTTGGTTGCATTTAAACAATGGAAGTAACTTCTAGAAGGTGGGCAGAGAAGAGAGAGAGAGAAAGAGACTGTGTGTTCATTCTTTCCATTTCTTCCCTGCCTCCTTGAGGTTCTGTGGTGATTCAATAGGTAAGCCCTTGTTATTTCCAGTAGACCATCAGCATCACCTGGGAACTTGTTAGAAAACACAGAATCTCTGGTTCAACCCAAGCTTCCTGAATCAGAATCTGCATTTAAATAGAATCTCTAGGTGTTTTATATGCTCATAAAGGGGACCCCCTCTTCCAAGGCTCCAGATTTCATCAAGACAGCACCTTTTCCTCTTTTTGTCTCTTCTGGCCCAGGAGCCATAATGGCTTTCTGTTGTCACTAGTCCCTTGTTACGTCCCTTAATTCTGTACACAAATCTGTAAATAGACTCTTTTAAAATCTATTTTCCAGTTAAATGCTTTTGAGTATACAATCTGTTTCCTGTCATACATTAATGATACAGTAATATATTATCTATTTTGATATCTATATATCTGTGTTGATAAAACTATATACATACTACATGTCTCTTTCTGTATCTCTGCCTTTATTATCTCTATCTCTAAAATTCCTTCCTAAATATCTCTTCCTAAAATCCAGTCTTCATGCTTTAAAAATGTAGATGGAATTTGGTAGCACCTTTTTCTTAGTTACAGCTCAGTGATATCAAATTATGTACATAATTTCCCAACAAAGCAAAATCAGAGTTTATGAAGAAAAATATATTATTCTTAGTTTATTAGCAAATTTTGTGAATCTGGAAAGTGTTAGTGTGCTAGTGTGGTGAGTAGCCTCTAAATTGGTTCCCCAAAATTCCTGCCTCTTGGTATTTACTCTCTTGTGTAATCCTCTCTCCTTGAGACTTGCTGGACTTACTGACTCACTTCTAATAAATAGAATGCAGAAGAAGTGATAAAATGTGACTTCTGGTATTAGGTTATAAAAAGATGGCAGCTTTTGTCTTGGTTCTGTATCTCACTTTCTCTTGTATTCCTTACCCTTGAGAAGAAAGCCAGCTATCATATTGTGAGGAAGTCCCATGTGGAGACCTACCTGGAAAGGGACTAAAGCCTACCGATATCTACATGAGGGGGTTTCCTTATATATCCCAGCCCTCACACCACTTAACTGCAGATGAACAGCCTAATTGTAGCCTCTTAAGAAAAGTTAAGCCAGAGAAAACTAGTGAAACTCTTTCTGCATTCCTGCCCCACAGAAACTCTGAGATTATCAATTTTGTTGTTTTTAGTTGCTAAATTTTTAGCTGCTAAATTTGGTGCTAAATTAGCTGGAGTAATTTATTATATAATAATAGGTAACTAATGTAGCTAGACTCTTTTAAAGCATAAAAATAACTTGAACAATTTTGTTAACAAGAACAAGATATTTTATTTAGTGCTTTTTTTCTTTCAAAACTTACAGATTTCAAAACCTTAATTTTGAAATATACTTGGAGTTACTTTTTAATCCAAATCAAGTTTTTCAATAAATTGAAGCCCTAGAAATGAGAATTGAAATATGAATAGTTTAAGAAGGGAAAAACTAACATCATTTTAGTAAAGATAAGAATCTTCCAGAGAAAATGTTAATTTAACTGGAAAAAGTATATGTCTCCAGGAAAATAAGGAATGACTTATGTGTCATATAAGCACAGAGAATGGAATTTTATAAACTGATTTTCCACTTAGATGCCAAGCTTTGCCTTTCACACTTTAAGAAAATAGCTTGAGAGAAAAAATGTATATGAAAGAATAAAGAGAAAGCAAAAAAATCAGTGATACTAATGAGCTGACAAACATATATGGCTGCAAAGAGCACAGTCACACTTGCTTTAGTAGAAACAATGAAGAATACAGCTTAATCCAGTGACCTTGAAGCTCAAGTTGAAAGAATTTCAAGTATCTTTTTCAAATTCAAATAGTTTCCAAATAGTTCAAGTAGCTTTTTCAATACTTAAAAACATAAAATGGACATGAAAATTCTATATATGCCATAATAGCTATTCTCATTTGTGAGAACCATCAATTTTTCCTTCATTGTTAATTTCCTCTCTCCTTGCACCCACCAGCCCCTTTTTGGAGAAAGGAGAGCAGGGAATAAGAGTTGTGGAAACAAAGAAATGTCATCTCCAGAATCATGTACTTTTAGAGGGCAAGATAGACGTTGGATATTTAGAGCTCTGGACTCCAATGTAAATAAACATTATTTTGAGGAAGTCTCTTGCTTTCATCTTTTCTGGATGTGTGAAATGGTAAACTGGTATATCTTGTAACCAAAAAGGTAAAAATGGAGCTTTAGTGCTAAGTATTATCATGAGCACAAGTAACACTCCCCAGAACCACTGACAAGAAGATGTATGAGGAGAAAGGAAAAATTATAAGAGGCGTTGGAAAAATCACAAACACAAGTGTCTGATTCAGTAGAATCCCTAGTAAGAATAATTGGTTTACTAATATTATAAAATTGACAAATGCTCAATAACGATTCAAATATCAGATGAACGCAAAAATAGAAATATAAACCCAAATTCAACTGTTCAGAAATAAACATAACCAGCATTTGGTAAGTATCATTGCTTGTATCTCTATGTGAATTTTGGTAAAAATTTAGATAGACATAACTTTAGAAATATTGGATAATTTAAAAATGCTGTTTTAGGGATGCCTGTGTGCTTCAGTCGGTTAAGTGTCTGCCTTCAGCTCAGGTCATGATCCCAAGGTCCTGGGATCAAGTCCAGCATCCAGCTCCTTGCTCAGCGGGGAGCCTGCTTCTCTCTCTGCCTGCCACTCCCCCTGCCTGTGTGCTCTCTCTCTCTCTCTGACAAATAAATAATAAAATAAAATAAATCTTTAAAAAATGCTGTTTTTAGTTAAAAGCATTTCTGGCAGACATTCTTAACTGCCTAACATCTTTTCACCTTTTATTCCTTCTTGATAGAACCCTGGCATTTTTTTCCTTGATCCCAAAACCAGACAAAGACCCCACCAAAAAGGAGAATTAGAGACCAATATCCCTGATGAACATGGATACAAAAATTTTCACCGAGATACTAGCTAATAGGATCCAACAGTACATTGAAAGGATTACTTACCACGGCCAAGTTAGATTTATTCTTGGGCTGCAAGGGTGATTCAACATCCACAAATCAATCAATGTGATATACCACATTAATAAAAGAAAGGACAAGAACCATATGATCCTCTCAATAGATGCAGAAAAAGCATTTGACAAAATACAACATCCTTTCTTGATAAAAACCCTCAAGAAAGTAGTGAGAGAAGGAACATAACTCAATTTCATAAAAGCCACATACAAAAAAACCCACAGCTAATTTCGTCCACAACAGAGAAAAACAGAGCTTTTCCCCTAAAGTCAGGAACACGACAGGAATGTCCACTCTCACCATTGTTGTTCAACACAGTGCTGGAAGTCCTAGCCTCAGTAATCAGACAACAAAAAGAAATAAAAGGCATCCAAATCAGTAAAGAAGAAGTCAAACTTTACTCTTCACAGATGACATGATATTCTATGTAGAAAACCCAAAAGACTCCATGAAAAAATTGCTAGAACTGATACATGAATTCAGCAAAGTTGTAGGATATAAAATCAAACCACAGAAGTCAGTGCATTACTGTACACTAGCAATGAGGCAGAAGAAAGAGAAATCAAGGAATTGATCCCATTTACAATTGCACCAAAAATCATAAGATATCTAGGAATAAACCTTCCCAAAGAGGTAAAGGATCTGTACTCTGAAAAGTATAGAACACTTATGAAAGAAATTGAGGAAGACATAAAGAAATGGAAAAACAGGGGCGCTTGGGTGGCTCAGCTGTTAAGCATCTGCCTTCGGCTCAGGTCGTGATCCCAGGACCCTGGGATCGAGCCCCACATCAGGCTCCCTGCTTGGCAGGAAGCCTGCTTCTCCCTCTCACTCTCCCCTTGCTTGTGTTCCCTCTCTAACTGTCTCTCTCTGTCAAATAAATAAAATCTTTAAAAAAAAAAAGAAAAAAGAAATGGAAAAACATTTCATGCTCATGGATCAGAAGAACAAATATTGTTAAAATATATATACTACCCAAAGCAATCTACACATTCAATGCAATCCCTATCAAAATACCATCAACATTTTTCACAGAGCTGAAACAAACAATCCTAAAATTTGTATGGAACCACAAAATACCCTGAATAGCCAAAACAACCTTGAAAAAGAAAAGAAAAGCAGGAGGGATCACAATTCTGGACACCAAGGTATATTACTACAAAGCTGTAATCATCAAGACAATAAGGTACTGGCATAAAAACAGACACATAGTGCAATGGAACAGAATAGAGAACCCAGAAATAGACTCTCAACTCTATGGTCAACTAATCCTCAAAAAAGGAAAGAATATCCCATGGAAAAAAGACAGTCTCTTCAACAAATGGTGTTGGGAAAATTGGATAGCTGCATGCAGAAGAATGAAATTGGACCACTTTTTTACACCATATACAAAAGCAAACTCAAAATGGATGAAAGTCCTAAATGTGAGACAAGAATCCATCAAAATCCTAGAGGAGAAAGCAAGCAGGCAACCTCTTTGATCTCTACTGCATCAGCTTCTTGCTAGACACATCTCCAAAGGCAAGAGAAACAGAAGCAAAAATGAACTACTGGGAGTTCATCAAGATAAAAAGCTTTTGTACAGCAAAGGAAACAGTCAACACCACTAAAAGGCAACCAGTGGAATGGGAGAAGACATTTGCAAATGTCTCATCAAATAAAGGGCTAGTATTCAAAATCTATAAAGAACTTATCAAACTCAACACCCAATAAACAAAAAATCTGGTCAAGAAATGGGAAGGAGACATGAACAAACATTTCTCCAAAGAAGATATACAAAAGGCCAACAGACATATGAAAAAATGCTTAACATCTCTCAGCATCAGGAAAATACAAATCAAAACCTCAATGAGCTACCACTTCATACCCATCAGAATGGCTAAAATTAACAACTCAGGAAACAACAGATGTCGGTGAGGTTGTGGAGAAAGGGGAACTGTCTTACACTGCTGGTGGGAATGCAAACTGGTGTAGCCACTCTGGAAAAGTGTATGGAGGTTCCTCAAAAAGTTAAAAATAAAGTTACCCTATGACCCAGCAATTACAATACTAGGTATTTACGCAAAGGATATAAGCATGGTGATTCGAAGGGGCACATGCACCCCAATGTTTATAGGAGCAATGTCCACAATAGCCAAACTATGGAAAGAGCCCAGATGTCCATTGACAGATGAATGGATAAAGATGCGGTGTATACACACACACACACACACACACACACACACACACACACACACACGAATATTACGCAGTCATCAAAAAGAATGAAATCTTGCCATTTCCAACAATGTGGATAGACCTAGAGGGTATTATGCTAAGTGAAATAAGTCAGTCAGAGAAAGACAAATACCCTATGATTTCACACATACATTGAATTAGAAAACAAAACAGATGAATATAGGGGAAGGGAAGGAAAAATAAGAGGAAAACAGAGAGGGAGGCAAACCATAAGAGATCTTAACTCTATGAAACAAATTGAGGGTTGCTGGAGGGTTGCTGAGGGGATGAGGTAACTGGGTGATGGGCATTAAGGAGGGCACTTGAAGTAATGGGCACTGGGTGTTGTATGCAACTGATGAATCACTGAATTCTACCTCTGAAACTAATAATACAGTACATGTTAATTAAATTGAAATTAAATAAATTTTTTTAAACTTTGCACTTTTTTTGCACCTAGACTCAAAGAATTCTAGATACTAATTTTCTACTGTCCCTTATTAGAATAGTCTTTTGGATAATGAAATCCAAGACAATATTTCTATAAGCCTTCTGAGAAAGATTTTGGTCTGCTGGGTAAAATTTTTGTTTTCTCAGAGGAGAAGACCTTTTACACTTATGCATTACTTTATGCTTGGGTTGATGTTATAAGAATTTGATGCCTAGAGTTGCAGCAGCCATATGTGACTATAAAGTGGCAAATCTGCATATGGTGAAGGTGATAGACTGGAAGGATGAAAAAGCCATTTTCTGTGGTAATACGGTTGGTCTGTTAACAACTCCTATAACTAACTCCTTATATCCAGACTTCTGGGTAAAAAAACAAAGAACCTCTCTTTTTTTTAAAAGGTTTTTAAAAAGATTTTTTATTTATTTTATTTGACAGAGAGAGCGAGAGAGCACAAGCAGGGAGAGCAGTTGGCAGAGGGAGAGGGAGAAACAGGCTTCCCACTGAGCAGAGAGCCTGATGTGGGGCTCGGTCCTAGGACCCTGAGATCATGACCTAAGCTGAAGACAGATGCTTAACTGACTGAGTCACCCACAAAGAACTTTTCTTAATCAGGAAAACATTTCTAATTAATACAAACTTAAATTTAATTTACTTGAATTTAATGGAGGAGGAGGGACTAAAAAGTAGGTTGGCATAATTATTAAATTAAACATCATGTACTTTTCATTATAAGGAGATAATAGGCCTTAAAGATTTTTATAGAGGGGTACCTGGGTGGCTTGGTCAGTTAAGCACTGGACCCTTGATCTCAGCTCAGGTCTTGATCTCAGGGTGGTGAGTTCGAGTCCTGATTGGGCTCCACACTAGGCATGGAGCCTACTTAAAAAAAAAAAAAGTTTCTATAGAGAGGATTGGAGGGAGAGAAAAGATTATGTCTTTTTAGGAAGTTTGCTTCAGTATTAAAACATATAGTAAGTACAATAAATCAGTTATAGAAGGACAAATGCTATATGATTCCACTCATATGAGGTATCTAAAGAAGCAGAAAGTAGAATGGTGGTTGCCAGGGACTAAGGGGAGAGGAAATGAGAGTTGCTGTTCATGAGAGTTGCTGTTCAATGTGCATAAAATTTCAGTTATGCAACAAGAAAAAGTTCTAGAGGTCTACTGTACAACATTGTGCTTACAGTTAACAACACTGTACAGTTAGAAATTTGTTAAGAGGATAGATCTCATGTTATGCAGGCTTTTTTCACCACAATAAGAAATAAACACTAAAAATTTGAGTTTTATCACATATACTTAAATCTATGATCAACTTTGAGTTAATTTTTGTGTATGGTGTGAGATAAGAGCCTAACTTCTTTTTTTATTTTTTCACTTGTGGATATCTCTTCATCCCCACATCATTTTTTTTCTCTTTTTAAAAATTAAAGTATAATTCCACTACTGTGTATTTACCACTCAAAAACTGAAGTTGCCAGTTCAAAAGGATATATGCACTCCTACCTCTTTTGCAGAATTATTTACAATAACCAAAGTAAGGGAGCTGCCCAAATGTCCATGGCCAGATGAATGGATAAAGAAGATGCAGTATATATAAACACAATGCAGTATTCCTCAGCTATAAAGCAGGATGAGATCATTTGTGGCCACATGGAGGAACATAGAGGATATTATACTAAGTGAAATAAGGTAGAGGAAGACAAATGCCATATGATTTCATTTATATGTGAAATGTAAAAAACAAAACAAATGAATAAACAAACAAAAATCAGAGTGAGATCTAGAGAGAACAAACTGATTGTTGCCACAGGGGAAGAGGATGGGTGAAATGGGTAAAGGGGAGCGGGAGATACAGGCTTCCAGTCATAGAATGAAGAAGTCATGGGAATAAAAGGCACAGTACATGGAATATGGTCAATGTTATTATAATAGTGTTGCATGGTAACAGATGGTAGGTACATTTGTGAGCAGAGTGTAATATATAGAGTTGTTGAATCACTATGTTGTACACCTAAAAATAAAGTAACTTTATGTGTCAAGTATACACAAATACCAAAAAAAAGTATAATTGACATATACCATTATATTAGTTTCAGGTGAGCATCATTTCCTAAAAAGACTATCTTTTTCTCATTGCTTTCATTGCCACCTTTGTTGAAAATCAATTGACCATTAATGTACAGCTTTATTTCTAGACTGTTAATTCTTTTTTATTGAACTATATGCTTATCTGTGAAGCAATATCACACTGCCTTGATAACTATGGCTTTATATAAGTTTTGATATTGAATAGTGTTCTATTCTTTTTCAATTGTTTTGGCTATTCTAGATCTTTTGCTTTTCCACATAAATTTTAGAATCAGCTTGCCAGTTCCTACATTAAAGCCTGCTGGAATTTTGAGAATATCAATCTTAAAAGTAAAAGAGCCAGTTATTTTACTGGTAAAATGGAATTATCTGGGAATAGCAGAGGAATTAAAGTTTGGGACATGTAAGCTATTGAAAACGTCTGGCAAGTCCAGAGATCAAAGGAGAGGAACATTACTTTATAGAGAAAAGGAGAAAGTTGGGAGTTGCTGCTTTAAACAAAAGTCCATTGGACGAAAGCAAGAGTTCAAGGTGGTGATGTTCTCCCACTGGCTGAATTGTGATATTTTCTTACTGGCTGAGCTTATTGCTGGGAAAGTAGGCTTTCCTCCCCCTGGAGGAGTAAAGTAGGCTTCTTTCTATTGGTGTCTGCAATTGATGATGAGTGGTAGGGGTTGCGAGCTCCCCATTCTGGCCTCCCAACTCCATTTTAAATGAGGTTTTCTTTATTCAGTTTCACAAGAAGAATTGCCAGAAATTAACAGATCAATTTGGGGAGAATTACCATCTTGACATTACTGAGTCTTCTGATTTATGACTGTCTCCATCAATTTATTTGTTATTTAATATATCTCAAATGTTTTATAGTTTTCAATATACAAATCTCATACTGCTTTTGGTAAATTTTCTTCTAAGTTTTTTATCCTGTTTGATACTATTGTGAATTAAATTGCTTCTTCATTTCATTTTTGGAGTGATCACTGTAATATCATAATAGTATGATGTATTATCATACTCTGCAGGGACTTCTTCAACCTTTCCTATGACATTAGATCTCAATGTGTTCTAACCAAAGGAACATTGGCGATGTTTTTTAGGATGTTGGTCCTTAACTTTTAATAGGTCTTTGGTGGCACTGGTAACCCCCCATCATTTTTTCGGTTCTGACTTCTCACTCTTGGTTGTATGGGGTTGAGGAAATTATTTGTTGTATTGCTTACTCTCCATTTTGTTCTTTATATTTTCCTTTTGGAGAGATTTGAGAGAGGATATGTAGCAAAAATTCTCCTATTTTATATATGTTTAACCAGTAGTCCTAAAGTATGTTTTATGTTCACCCTTGCTTTCTGAACTACTACTATTGGTAAGTTGGGAAATAAAGAATATGGAGATTAAATTACTTACCTAAGGTAATACAGTTAGCCATGCAGAAAGAAAAAAAAAGCATCTTGCTCAAGGGTCATTTTTGGCTAACCACTAATTACTTTATAATCTTGGAAGTTAATTCTTATAGAAATGATTTCCACAACATGACAAGGAAGGCAAAGCAGAAAAAAGAAAGATGTTTAGTATCAAGAAAAAATTTTTCAGGGGCGCCTGGGTGGCTCAGTCGTTAAGCGTCTGTCTTCGGCTCAGGGCGTGATCCCAGCGTTCTGGGATCGAGCCCCATGTCAGGCTCCTCCGCTGGAAGCCTGCTTCTTCCTCTCCCACTCCCCCTGCTTATGTTCCCTCTCTCACTGGCTGTCTCTATCTCTGTCAAGTAAATAAATAAAATCTTCAAAAAAAATTTTTTTTTAACAGTCAACAGAAGCTGGAGAGAATGAACCAAAAGGAACAGTTAATATAAGTTTATATCAAAGTTTAAACCAGTTTTTTAAAACTTAGATTTCATTTTCCAATCTTTTTCCCACACAGCACATATACCATTTAAACTGCTGGATGCTTAGCTTAAATGTATATATAGGGTTGCCACTCTTAGGTGTGACTTCACAATCATAAGAAATTGCCCAGAGGAGGTAGCTAAAGTATAATAGCCCCAAAGCAATCAATGGGCTTTAGCATCTCAAGTATTTTCTTTCAGGTTAAATTGTATTGCAATGCTTTTTAAAGAAATAGTTGCCACGGTAACCTCAGTAATCTACTTTTGAGATTTACATGATTTTTTTTCACACTATTCCTCTGGTGAATTTATTGTTCCTTTGGAGCTAAGAAAGTGGAGGGAAGTTGGGGCTAAATACTATAATTTTATATTCTTATTTGGTGGTTCCAAGTGAGACTAGAGGAAATTATCTTCTGCCATGTAGAATTTGTTTTTTGGGGGAAAGGAGAAGGCTGCCCTTAAACTCACACAGCTGCAGGCTATTAAAATCAAACAAAATGCAATCAAAATAAATTCTGACGTCAGAATGCAACAGTTTTAAGTTATTCTTTAGCTGTGCCTACTCATACACAGCTCTTGGAAAATCAAGCATGAGCTAAATTGCTCTAACCAATAGTTTTAAAACAATAGGTAAGTAATCGATTGACTGTATTCTACTATTGGTTCAAACTGACCTGTGTATACTGGCCTAGACTTTGCTAATAAGTCATAGAAAACAGAGAGGATTCCCTAGCTTTCTGGGTGAGTAGTTTTTAAATTTTTAAAAACCTACAGAATTTCTCATAATGACTTTTATCTAGATGCTGCTTCATAAATGAATCTCTGTTTCTCACCTCTCTCTCTTCATCTCTCTTTTAAAAGGTTTGTAGAGCTATCTTTTCTGTTCCTAAAAATTTTTGTGTTTAAATTCATTAGTTATCTCCAAAGAATTTAAAACTAAAGCTTTTTTTAATGCCATATCTAAGTGTGAAGCCCCAACAAGTTACAACAGGAAAAGTGTGACTATGGAGTATACATACGCAGCGTTCACAAATGGAAAATGTCAGGAAATCATAAGACATTCAGGCAGTTGGATATTTTCGTGACATGTGGCATACCTATTTTCCCTTAAAATAGCACTTTTTTTCTCCAATCTCTCTGCCCATACACAATTATGATGGGAAACAGAAAAATCTACTTCCTATTCCAATTACAGTAACATATATGTCCATTTTTATATGATGTCCTTTGAGTGGACAACGCAGGGATCATTTCCACTTTTACTGCAAATAAACTATAGGTCCCAAATATTTATACTTAGAAAACTAAAATCATGTGTTTCATTTGGACTGGTGTACAGAGTCACTTGAATTTTTCTACATATTTAACTAACTATATTTACATAAGTTGATCTCACATTTTTTCAATATTAGAGTTTAATCTGAAAACATGACCAATATCAAATTTGAAATATATGCTCTTTTACATAGAAAATTTTGTTTTCAAATTCATTAGTAGTATGAAAGAAAGGAAGGAGGAAACTACCAAGATAAATACACGTCATATTAAAATCAGTTAAAAAATACTGGCATACACTTATGGATATGAACTTCATCAATTTTCATTTTATAAAGTCACAATGCAGGACTTTTTCCAATTATTCACAAGAATGTTATTCTCATTCATTTATTTTTATTAATAATGTTGAAAAATACAATTATTGATATTGATTTTTATTTTTAATATTTTATTAATGCCCCACTTTATAATGTTTTCTTTTTTTCCCTTTTTTTAAAAAAGATTTTATTTATTTATTTGACAGAGATAGAGACAGCCAGCGAGAGAGGGAACACAAGCAGGGGGAGTGGGAGAGGAAGAAGCAGGCTCACAGTGGAGGAGCCTGACGTGGGGCTTGATCCCATAACGCCGGGATCACGCCCTGAGCCGAAGGCAGACGCTTAACCGCTGTGCCACCCAGGCGCCCCAAAGGAAGAAACAGGCTCCTAGTGGAGGAGCCTGATGTGGGACTCAATCCCAGAACGCTGGGATCACACCCTGAGCCGAAGGCAGACGCTTAACGACTGCGCCACCCAGGCGACCCTTTTCCCTTCTTTTTGAATGGTACATCCACTCTTTGATTAGAAGAACTATACGATTTTCTATTATTGCAAATTTCTGTTTATTCAACATTTTAATAAACATTTGCAATTCTAAAATTTTCTATTAATATAAGTTCTTTTGTATGTGCAATTCATAATTGATTCTTATTAAGATCATACTCACTTGTAAGCAGTAAATGTTCATTTTTAAACAGGAACCAAACAACATTGCTTAATATAGGATTTTATAATCAGTTATTATAAATATGCAGTAATGTTCTCTTCAAAATGACATTTCCTTTATGGTTTTGGTGGGAGCAGGGGTAAAATTACCTACTAAGAGATAGCAGCACTCACTAAACAATTACTGTTCTATAAAATGCTGACCTAATTTAGATATTGGAAAATAAGGACAAATAGTCCTACTTACAGGCCTTGTCTATTATAGTCAGAGCTCCCTAAATATTGCTAAGAATGTAGGACATATGCTTTCTGAAAAGGTAAAATTGATATTTTAATAAAGTGCTTTATAGCAAGATTTTATTGTGCTGAAAAAAATGCTTATGAGAAAGTTCTGAAAATGCACATCTGTAGTGAGCTTCAGAAAAGCAAATATGGGGATGTGTTATATTCTCAGAAGTGCTTTGCTTATCCATTATTTAGCATGTTTCAGCTGAAGTGTCAATATTTGCTAATTCAGTGAGCTATAGATAGGTGAGGACTTATGAATTCTTTCCCTCTTATGATTTTAGATGTGCCCGCATTTCTTTTTCCATCCGTTATATCATGAAGAGCATTAAACTACTGGTCTATCTACAAGGTGGAAAAAGAGGAAATTCACACGAGATTTTGTTTTTTTTTGTTTTTACTTAGTTTGCTAGTTTGTTTCTTTCCCTTCCTCCCTCTCTCCTCCTCCTCCTCTTCTCTTCAAAAGTATATGTATATCAAGTTCTGGATTTGTGTTTTTTCTTTCCCTTTTGGATTAACAGAAGATGAAATTTAGCTAAAATAAAGCCAATATAATTTTAGCATAAACTGTGGCAACTTCCCCATATCAAACCTAAAAGGAAAGCATGTATTTTCATCTATCCATACAGACAGAGATAACAGGTAAACAATAAGTACGTATACACATATGTACAATATATAAATGCCAAGCAATTAAAAACACTGATATTTTATATGTTGGTGTAATATAGCATTATTTGGTTATATCATTGGCAATATTTTCATCAAGGAAGAAAGAATTAGCAAAATCATGACCTAAGCTTTTCTTTATACTTCCATTAGCATTTAGTCTCTTTTTTTCCCCATGAGGGACAATGGCCTGAGTTTTGTTTTCTTTATTTAAAAATTTGAGTACAGTTGACACAAAGTGTTACCTTAGTTTCAGATTACAACCTAGTGATTTGACAAGTTTATACATTATGTTATGTTCACAAGTGTAGCTAGCATCTGTCCCATTACATCACTATTACGGTATCGACTATATTCCTTATATTGTGCCTTTTATTCTCATGACTTATTCATCCCATAAGTGAAAGCCTGAATCTCCTTCATCCATTTCGCCCAACCTCTAGCCCCTCCCCTCTGGCAACCATCAGTACTTTACTTGTTTCTTTTCAAGTGCACTTCTGGAATCTTACAGGCCAATGAAAATGCTCGTTTGACTATTTACTAGCTATGTGAATGTGGACAAATCCTATAACCATTGAAAGCCATGGTTTCTGCATATATTTAATGGAGATAATCCTAAAACATCAAAGGTTGTTAGAAAGATTAAATGAGATTAAATCTCATTGACAATGAAATACCAAAAGTATATTAGAAGAAATTCAGGAGAGAATGAGTGAGCTGAAAATTAGTCCAGCAGATTATATCAAGAATTTACCATGGTAAAGCAAAAAAGAAGATGGAAAAAGGGTAAAAATCATAGAAAATACAATTAGAAAGTCTAATGTATCTTTATTTGGAGTCCCAAAAGTTTAGGAAAGAAAGTGACCAAAGCATTATTTCATGGGAGTACATCTACGAATTGTGCAGAATTCATAAAAGATCATAATCTATAAATTCAATAAATCCAATGAATCTCAAGCCAGATAAATAATTTGTTAAAAAACCCACACATGGTAACATCATAGTGAAACTTCAGAATTACAAAGGCAAATATGATATAATAAAACAATGTAGAATAAAAGATTGTCTTCAAATGAACAGGAGTTGCACTGCTTTTTTCAACAGTAATTAAAGTTGGAAAAGAATATAATATTATCAAAGTGCTGAAAAAATATACTACATATCAAAACCTTTGGAATGTTGTTAAAGCTGTAGTTAGATGGAAATTTAGAATCTTAAATGCATATATCAAAAAAGAAAGGTTAAAAACAAATAAACTAAATAACCACATCAATATTGTGGGACAAGAGTTAGCAAAATAAGCCTAAATGATTCAGAAGAAAGTAAATGGTAATGATAAAATAATATATTAATAAATATAAAATAAACATATGTTAGAGATCATGAACAAGCCAAAAGTTGACTCTTTGAAATGACTAACACAATTTGAAAAAATTTAGTGTGGACTAATAAATTCCATATGTGAGACAACACAAATAATTAATCACAGGAATGAAAAATGATGTATCTCAATAAAGCCTACAGTTATTAAGAAAATAAGAGAATATTTGAATAACTTTATGCCAAAAATTTGAAAAAATTAAATAACACTTTCATTTAAATATAAAATTGCAATCACCTAGGAATATATCTAAACAAAAGGTATCTAATATGTCTACATGTAAAACCATATAAAACCATATAATTTCAAAACTCATTTTATAATTTTATAATTATAAAACCATATAATTTCAAAACTCATTAAGGGAGCAGACATAAATGGAGAGGTATACCATGTTTATGGATTGGAAATTTCAGTAATGTAAAGATACCAATTGTCCCCAAATTTTTTTATAGACTCAATGTAATCCCAGTCAAAATCCCAAAAGAATTATGATGAAATTTTATAAGCTGTTTCTGTAATGTACCTGGAATAAAAAGGGACACATAAAGATAAGTGATTTTGGAAATAAAGTTATTGTCTTTTGGACACAATGATATATTAAAAGACCAAGGGAACAGACTACAAAGACCCAAAATGATTCTTGTATGCCAAATGGCCACTTGATTCATGACAGACATAGTTCTTGCATAAAAATGGCAAAAAATGGTCATTTCAATAAATGGTTTTGGGAAAATTGGTTATCCTTAATAAGGGAAAATTGGAGCTCTACTTCAAGTAATACACAAAAATCAAATCCACATAGATTAGTGCTCTAAAATGTGAAGTGTAAAAATAAAAAAGCTTTTAAAAGATAATATAGTAGGATATTTTTCAGAATTCTGGGAAGGACATATATCTTAAATAAGACACACTTGCACCAATGATTCAGAAACAGGATTGATAAATTTGAAAATGTTAACATTAAGAACTTTTTTTAATTTAAAGACAAAGAGCAAAAAGATATTCTACAGAATAGGAAAATAGACTTATCATATATACAACTGGCAGGTGACTTAAAGAACTCTTACAAATTAATTAGAAAAAGACAGACATCTTGATAGAAGATGGGGAAAATATTGAACAGGGGTTAATGAAAGAGTTGCTAGGGAAATGGTAAACTTACAACATACTTCCATATTGTTTGTTGAAACAATTAAAACTATGACGTACCCAAGTGATGGGAGTGTTGTAGAACAATGGAAACTCTCATAAACTGCTGTGTGGAATTTAAATTGTTAAATCATTTTAGAGCATAGTTTGTCATCATCTAGTAATTTTGAAGATGTATGTACCTGATGGTTTTGCAATTACATGCCAGACAAACACTTTAGAAGAACGTGCACATAAGCACCAGGATCTCTGTACATATATTTATTTCAGCATTTGTGTAATAGTCTAAAACTGAAAATAATGCAAATGTACACCAAAAGTAAAATGGATAAATTGTAGGATATTCATATGACAGAACATCATCAACAATGAAATCAAACAATATACAGCTGCATTCAACAAGCTTTATATTAAGAGAAAGAAACCAAATATAAAAGGATATGAGTTTTATGTTTTTTGCTTGTATGAATTTCAAAAATAGGTAAAAAAAGAGAAGTATATTTTCTAGGAATATATGATGAAACTTTAAAAAAAAACAATGAAGGAGCGCCTGGGTGGCTCAGTTGTTAAGCGCCTGCCTTTGGCTCAGGTCGTGATCCCGAGGTCCTGGGATTGAGACCTGCATTGGGCTCCCTGCTCAGCAGGACGCCTGCTTCTCCCTCTCCCACTCCCCCTGCTTGTGTTCCCTCTCTCGCTGTCTCTCTCTCTCTCTCTGTCAAATAAATACATTTTAAAAAATAATAAAAATTAAAAAAACAATGAAGTATGAGATTGATAAGAGAGCTTCTGGGAAACTGGTCATGTTATACTTGATTCAGGCATTTATGTTTTCTACTTTCTGTATGTTTGTTGTATTTATTTTTTTAATATTTTTTAAAATATTAGTTAAAGACCACATGATTTTTTTTGGCAAGATCTTCAAAGCTACTCTGCTGACATACATTTAAATATTACTTGCTAATAACAGAAGTAGATCTGCTAGCGGTAATGGAGAAATGAGAGAGAAGATTGTTTCTGCCCAAAGCTCAAATTTCTTTTCTAGCATTGAACTTGAGAGCAATCAATCAACAAATTCCCTGCCTCCTTAGAAAGATGCAGACATTCTGATGATGATAACTTGGTGATCACTGTTATAACCTTCTTTTCTTGGGAAAATATATAAAAGAATGTGGTAATAGTGGGCTTTTCTCAAAAACAATAGAAGAACACAAAGAAAAGCTATTCAGAAAAAAAGAGGTTGAGAAAACGGGGAAACATTCAGGAAATGTGAATCACGGAATTATTTTGAACTATAGAAAGAAGTCAAATTGGTGGAATAAAAATTGGATATTTCTCAAATAATTTAGGATGGGGAGCAATATGGTATGTACTTGCATCATGCATATAATGTGTGTCAGTGAAAAAATTATAGTCTGAATAGCCTACCCCAGATTTCTCTTGAAATCAATTATCCAATTTTAGGAAAACATCATGATAAGGGCCCTGATGTTAGCATCACCCAAGAAAACAAAATAGATTTACTGCTTTACTTGCTAGTAAGGCAAATATGTGCATGTGTGTATGTGTGTCTTCTCAAAAATAGTAGTAAGCTAAGGACTAGATAGAGTGAGGTAACCAGTCAAAATTCTGTGGTAGTAATATGGTGAAGGACATTTTATAAACAAGGCTGATTAATGTTTAATGCATAATGTGTTGCATTGATGTAATGCATTTATTTGGTCTCCACATGCCCAGATCTGTCTCACTCATGGATACTTTGTGTATGTTCACTAAATAAGGTCACTATGATCCAGGCCAACCATGAAAAGATAGATTTATGGACACTACTTGAACTAAAAATAATTTTAATATGTAATATTAATATGACTACCATGACAGTGTGTGCCTTCTTCATAGTATAGTCCAGAGAAGTAAATCCACTTTCTCTCCCAAGTCCTACTTGCCATGACTCACACTAGTGTCACCGCCCTTTGACTATAAGTCATCCAATGTTAGGTATTTTACCCCATGCAAAGATCCTATGAACCATACAAGTTATAGAACAGCTTTCTGTTCTTCCATAATTATTTTATCATGTGCAGCTCTTCATCAGTGAAGTGCATCAGACTGTACTCATATTGTCTAGGCATGTGCAGGCCTGCAGTTATTTGAAGCACACATATAAGGACTGCAATCCCAAATCTTCTAGGGCAGTAATTCTCAAAGTGTGGTTCCTGGATAGCAACAACAGCACCTGGGAACTTTTTAGAAATGCAAATTTTTTGGCCCCACTCCAGACCTACTGAAGGAGAAACTCTCAGGAATGGAGACCAAGAACCTCTGTATTACAAACTTTTCAGATGATTCCGATGTATACTTAAATTTGAGAACCACTGATCTAGGCTGGTTGGTAATAATGATTAAGTTTTCTGTATTTCTCAAGAGCAGCTGAACAAAAACAAGAGCAGACTTGCGCTAGCACATCGCTTACATACCAGATCATTCTCTGGTTAGGCTGCCATGACAATATAACTTAACAATAATAAAGACTTTATATCTTGGAAAGTGATTCTGGACATTTTTTCAAAGCACAGGCTATGAAACTGTTTTGTGGGGTTTGTTTCCTAGTTCTGACTGTACTAATTGTGTTGCCTTAAGCAATTACTTAACCTCTCTATGACTCTCAGGCTCCCTGCTCAGCAGGGATAACAATATAACTTATTTATAGGATTATGTGAGAATAAATAATATACATAAACTTTTTAGAACAATATCTGGATTGACAGCTTTATATAAATACTTGACATCATTAATACTAAAGAGAATATATTAGAAAGAACGGACAACTGACATAGGAGAAAACCAGGTAGGAAATTTGTTGAAAGAACAGACAGCAATTAACCTGGACAAAGGAAGACTAAGAAAATACATTATAACTGTCTTTACAATGTGTTGCTCCCAATAACAATGTTATAAATAGAAATCATAAGAAGGCAATCTTTGGTTCAACATGAGTGTATGTCATATGTTAAAGTGTATTTCAGATGTTAAAATATCGAAATAGGGTAAAACTCAATAATAACGTGCACTGGATCTAGCATGATTGGTGATTGGTCTCCCCGATCTCTCTCTTTTGTCCATAACCTGTTCTTAAATGTAACTGGGAAAATTTCTTGTATTGGGAATGGGAGGGAGTGAGAAGATTAGGAAGTGATAACTACTGGATTCTTTGGGAGTTTCTCACTTCAGTATACAGTCAGTTGTGTAAAGCATAATCTTCATTCTCTGCTTTTGTGCTTTTGACCATTCAGGCTGTTTGCAAAACATACTGTTTTCTTAAACTCACAATACAGTGACCTCACATTTTATGCAGTTAAAATTTTGGATACCACATACTATGTTATAGTGGAGTTTTAAGGAAATCCCATTAAGATTACTAAAGAGCCCCTATTCTAAGTCCCTTAGTGGACCTCTGCTGCCCAGACTTCTAAACTTCACTCCTGGGACCCCTCAAATTTTTCATGGTCAAGAAACTGCCCAGCAGGTCACCTTGAAGATGCTGCTCCAAAACGAAGTCTGTTGTACATTTGTCTAATCTGATTTGTCAATGAATTGTTAAAGATACTGAATAACACCCAAACTCCTATGCATTTCTTTGTTTTTTTTTCTTTATGGCACTTACCAAAAGATACTTACTTACCTACTTATTTATTTATTTAGCACCAAAAGGCATGATCCTGTTCTGTTTGATTTATCACTGTAAATTTAGCACCAGGATGAGATACAGCACAAAGAAGTACACTAAGTAGGTGTCGAATTAATGGACAAGTGAATAAATGAATATATGTATCTTCTAAGTAACAGATGACCACGTTTTAAATAATGTACTATATCTAAAATCTGGAGGGAATTACCAACAAAATTGAATATATACAGTAAATTTAGTTTTGGGTACATTTAATAAACATCATGAACAGACTTAAGATATTAAAATTTGCATTTCACTGATATTAAAATTCATGTCATTTTCCTCATAATAGATGAAAAAGCTCATTCCTTACTTTATCGATGCTAATTACAATGTAAAACACATTTTAATATCATAATGGATGAGAAAATTAATCTCTGCAAACTGGTGAAGCATTATTTAAAATATTAATTGGATTTCAATAAGCATTTAGTAGATTATCAATGATTTTAAGTCTGTGTAATGACTGATTGGAAGCTTTATAGAATATGGCATATTAATAGCAAGGAATCTGAATAACAAAAATAATTCAGAAGCATGAGATTTTAGGGATCTGTTAAAAAGACATTCAAAGTTTAAGGACATGGAGCTCATGTAAAACAACCAAAGTCTACTTATCTAACATGTAGATAAATATTTGATTATAATAATCATTTTTTAGAATGCATAGAAATGCAGAAACCTAAGGAAAATTATAAACTTCAGGGAGGGAGAAAAATAGAAGGAATAATTTGCTGTGGAAATGATACCAGTGATAGAAATTCTAGAGGCAGTATGGGTCAGTGATTTGGCATCAGAGTTGAGTTCAGATTTGACTCTACCACTGACAAGCTGAAAGACTAAGGCAAATTATAAAAACTTTCTAAGCCTGTCCACCCTTTTCAATATATATATCTTCTTTGACTTATGATGGGGTTACATCCCAATAAACCCATTGTAAATTGAAAATAACATAAGAATAACATAAGTTGAAAATGCATCTAATACACTAATCCACTTAAACACCATAGTTTAGCTTAGCCCACCTTAAACCTGCTCAGAACACTTGCGTTAGCCTATAGTTGAGCAAAATCATCTAATAGGAAGTCTAGTTTATAATAAAGTACTGAATAACTCATGTAATTGATCACTGTACAGAAAGTGAAAAACAGAATGGTTATAAGTGTATCAGTTGTTCACCCTTGTGATCACATGGCTGGCTGGGAGCTGGGGCTCACTACCACTGCCCAGCATAAGAGAGTATTATACAATACGGTAGCCCAGGAAAGGATTAAAATTCAAAATCTGAAGTAAGGTTTCTACTGAATGCATATCATTTTCATACCTTTGGTTGAAAAATCTTAAGTTGAACCATTTTAAGTTGGGGATTGTCTGTATTTCTCTTTCTTCCTTCATTTTTTCTTTCTCTTTTCCTCCTTTCCTGCCTCCCAGCATCCCCTCCAACCACCTACATTCATATGCCCACACATAGAATTTGTGTTTGAGAATGCCAAATTTCTTTCTTTATAAATACAGTGCATTTTTTAAGCAGTATTATTACCATAGACTCTCATTGCTTAATCCATGCATAAGACCTACTTTCCTCCTGGGGGAGAGGGACATGTTCTCTATACAAAAGGCTGGCAAACATAAGGACAGATACAGTGAAAACCAAATTTAGTGCAGAGAAACATTTTACCCCTCAGCTCCCACTCATGTCTTCTGTGCCTGTTTTTGAGTTAATCTAGTTCAGGTTTATTGATCAGAGTCAACATTTTTTGATGTATTTAACTCACATCAACATCATTTTAGCTTGACAGAAAGATTCTGTTTTTCTCTGACAGCCCTTTTTGTTACCTAGGTTCCAAGAGGAGATTAGGGGTAGTAACAAATAGCTGATCAAGACCTGCAAGGAAAATATATTTGAGGATAGTTTCTTCTTCTAGTTTACTCTTTCTTTCAACAATTGTAATCTTTTGGTTGAAAAGACCATCCTGGAACACAAAAGCATTAAAATATTTGTATTTTACATTTTATGTGAGAGCATATGGAATATCTGTATTTATACCAAATGTGTGCCTGCTTATGGGATATGTAGTAATAGCAGGACATACAAAATTGGCCTTTTACAGGGTGGTACTACTGCATTTGAAGGAAAAACTGAAATAATGGACATAAGTATTGTAATTTTTTTAGACTTTATTTATTTATTGAGAGAGAGTGAGAGCAGGGTGAGGAGCAAAGGGGGAAAAATCTCAGGAAGACCTTGTTCTGAGCATGGAGCCCGATGTATGGCTCTATCTCATGACCCTGAGATCATGACCTGAGCTGAAATCAAGAGTTGGGTGCTTAACCGACTAAGCCACCCAGATACTCAGTATTGTAATTTAAAGGTAATGGAATAAAGTATCTAGGGATTCAACAACAAAGATTTCTGTAATGAATATGAATATAGTTAACAAGATGTAAGACACCTCAAGTTACAATTTAATGAAACATTTAACTCCTACAGTAGATTTACATAAAATCTTCAGAGAATGACATGAAAGTCTTCAAAGATTTATTGAAGTAGCCTCCCTTCCTACTCCCACAATTATCACACATTCCTAGCCAGATATTATTTTTGGCAAGGAGAGGGATAAAAACTGTTGTGTCTCAAGGGGCTTCAGAGCTTTTTTTTTTTTTTTTTTTTTTTTAAGATTTTATCCATTTATTTGACACAGAGAGAGAGCACAAGCAGGGGGAGTGGGAGACAAGGGCTCCATACTGACCAGGGAGCCCAGTGCTGGGCTCAATCCCAGGACCCTGTGATCATGACCTGAGCCCAAGGCAGATGCTTAACTGACTGAGCCACTCAGGTGTCCCGGTCTTCAATGTTTTAAAACAAGAGTTAATTTCTTTAGAAAACTATCACAGCAATTGGAGCAACGCTTTGCTGTACTTTTTAAGGAGCTATTTACTGTATTTATTCTTGTTAGAATGAGCCCCAGGAATAATTTTAAACCAAAAACTGAAGTCTAGTTTCCATTTTAGCACCGGGCAAATTAGCATTGGTGTAGGGGAGAGGAGTGTTTTTTTGTTTTGTTTTGTTTTGTTTTTTTAATCATGCCAATTATCTCAGCTGTTTTACAAACTATTTCTGGAAGTATAGTGAAAATTCATGGGCTCAGACAGGCCGGAAATGTGAACTTCCCCTAGGGAGATTTGACCAGTTGGTTGAAACTTAATAGTAATGAGATTGAATCATCTGTTATGGACCAATGGAGTATGTTCTGTTCTATGGCCTCAGGCTAATTCTGAAATTTAGCCAATCATCTCAGCATTGCATACCAGACTGAACTGGATGAATCAGTAAAAATATATCTCCGTGATTATAAAAATGTCTAAAATACATGCCCTACTCTTCTGAATTAGTATCTTTATGTTCTGATTTGGAGAGAAGCAAATGGATTTGAATACAAACTAATAAAATTTAAGCTGAGCCCATCTCCCAAACTTCCTCTGATATCAATTACTTTCAAGTTTTAAATTATACCTGTAAGTCAGAGTCAGGTCCAGTACAAGGAAAAAAAAAAGGCAGGATAATACTTGATTAATAAGATCTCCATGTCTGGAAATGATTGATTCTAGGATGCAGCTCATGCTAGACTGAGAGCTCATATTTATGATCAAGTCCCTCAGACCCCACTAGCATCCCTAGCATATGCCAAGCATAAAAGAGACATTTATTCAGTGACTGATAACATGTCAAAAGGCGTTGGTTGAGCATTTTGTCAAGGATCAACTCCCAAAAGACCACCAGAAATACCTTGATCAAGCAAGTCAAAGTTTACTAAATATACTGCAATTAGAACATCTTGACAGAAGGTTAGCAGCATCCCAAAGTGAGGAAATTAGGAAAACATATTTATAGTGTTTTAGGGCCTGGGATAGATGATTTTAAGGCAGGTCTTTCAATGTGGGAAATTAACTTGGAATGGGCAAAGTTTATAACATAATAGCTTTCAATCAATGGGTAGGCACAGTGAAGCAAGGGCTTGAAATAGTCTAGATGTTAGTCTTCATAAAAAAGCTTATTAATTGGCTCATAGTTTTACCTTTGAGGAGTTGGTACTTCTTGGTGTAAGAGCTAAGGTATTTTTCCTTGCTTTTGGTATAATTTAATATAGGGAAAGAACATATGCCTGATCCCAGTATTGTTTAACACAGAGACATGAAATAATGTTGGTTTTAGTTAATTAAAAATTAAATGAATAGTAATTAAACCTATAGAACCACTTAATGACAAAAATCATCTTAATGAATTAGTCAAATTTACCTAATAGCAAAGAAATTACTATCTCAGTGCAAAAGAATTCAGTAGTATATTATTTTTTTTTTAAGACTTTATTTATTTGACTGAGAGAGACAGCCAGCCAGCAACAGAGGGAACACAAGCAGGGGGGGTGGGAGAGGAAGAAGCAGGCTCCCAGCAGAGCAGGGAGTCCGATGCGGGGCTCAATCTCATGACCTGAGCCGAAGGCAGACGCTTAAAGACTGAGCCACCCAGGTGCCCCTCTGTAGTATATTCTTAGTTAATTCTTTCCATGTTTACTCTATGTCTTCCTGAAAGTAACTGAACAGACTGGTAGAGTAATCACCCCTTTTTTGAGGTAATCAATGCTTTGAATCAATTTTAATTAACTATTTTTGACACTCAAGAGTTTCTGTATCTGTACATCTGTCTAACTTATTTTCCACACCCCATGTGGGAGGCATTAAAGGATAAGAGAAGACTTTGAATTTTTTTCATCTTTATGCTAATTAATATTTCCGGCATTTCAAATGTTGGTACTTTATCATGTATAGGTAAAACTTTCACTCTTTGAATTAATTATTTCAAGTTTTGATTGGAAGATTAATCTCTCTTTGGTTACATTACCTTTGCATATTCTAGATTTTTGTTTCCTCCACTTTGCTTCACTAGCCCATAGCATTCTATCCTGCAGGAAACCTGTAGAAATCCCTTTTCTGGGGAGGAGTTAAGATGGAGGAGGAGTAGGGGTCCCCTTTTTCAGCCGGTCCCCTGAGTCGAGCTGGATAGGTACAAGACCAGCCTGAACATCCATGGAATCAGCCTGAGACGCAGGAAGATACATCTGGATCTCTACAAATGAACATCGCCAGTGATGAATATTGAGGTACGAAGCGGGGAGCCGTGAAACCGGGCACAGATATCGGAAGATAAACGGAAGGGGGAGGGAGCCACCGCGTTCGGGCGCCGGGAAGCGGTAGCCACCTGCACGGAGGAGCGGGCGGACTCTCGGACCAGCACCCAAGAGAGGGCAGACTGAGACCGTAAGCCGGGAACGCGAGCACCACCAGACTGAGGGCCAGAGCTACGGAGCACGGGGGGTGGCTGGCGGCTGGCGGTGTTAGAAACACAAAGGACAGAGGCCCTGGAAGTGACGGCTGGGATGCCGGGTGTGGGGCGCACATCCCAGGACGCTGCAGGGTTGAGCAGCACCAACAGTAACAGAGTTAAAGTGGCCAGAACATCAGTGGAGAACGATCCGCGATCCCTTTGTTCTGAGACAGAGGCTGAGATTTGACCACTGCTGCTTTGACTCTCAGAAGAGGCACAGAAAACCACCAGGGAAAGCCGCCAAAGAATAAAAGCCTGGAAACACCGGCTCACAGTGTGCCCATCCCCATCCCCCCTCGCAGGGGACACGGAGACTCTACCCAAACAGGGTTGCCTGAGTATTGGCGTGGCAGGCCCCTCCCCCAGAAGGCAGGCTGAAAAATCAAGAAGCCCACATCCCTAAGATCCCTATAAAACAAGGGCACACGGCCTGGGTCCCGGTCAATAACTTGGGCTCTGGACAACCCCGCAACCTCTCCTCATCAGAATGATGAGAAGGAGAATTCCCCCCAGCAAAGAAAAGATAATGAGTCTGTGGCCTCTGCCACAGAACTAAGGGATATGGATATAACCAAATTATCAGAAATGGAGTTCAGAGTAACAATGGTCAAGATGATGTGCAGACTTGGGGTGCCTGGGTGGCACAGTGGTTAAGCATCTGCCTTCGGCTCAGGGTGTGATCCTGGCGTTATGGGATGCATCAGGCTCCTCCGCTAGGAGCCTGCTTCTTCCTCTCCCACTCCCCCTGCTTGTGTTCCCTCTCTCGCTGGCTGTCTCTATCTCTGTCAAATAAATAAATAAAATCTTAAAAAAAAAAAGGATGATGTGCAGACTTGAAAAAAGTATTAACAAAAATGTTAATGAGAATATAGAATCTCTAAGGGCAGAAATGAGAGCGAATTTGACAGAAATTAAAAATACTATGAGCCAAATGCAGTCAAAACTAGAGGCTCTGACAGCCAGGGTAAATGAGGCAGAAGAACGAATCAGCGAATTGGAGGATGGGTTAGTAGAAGAAAAAACTAAAATAGAATCTGGGCTCAAAAAAATCCATGCACAGGAACGTAGGTTACAGGAGATTACTGACTCAATGAAACGTTCCAATGTCAGAATCATCAGCATCCCTGAGGGGGTGGAGAAAAACAGAGGTCTAGAAGAGATATTTGAACAAATTGTAGCTGAAAACTTCCCTAATCTAGCAAGGGAAACAAACATTCGTGTCCAAGAGGCAGAAAGGACCCCTCCCAAGCTCAACCACGACAAACCTACACCATGTCACGTCATAGTGCAAATCGCAAATATTAGATCCAAGGATACAGTACTGAAAGCGGCCAGGGCAAAGAAATTTCTCACGTACCAAGGCAAAGGTATCAGAATTACATCAGACCTGTCTACACAGACCTGGAATGAGAGAAAGGGTTGGGGGGGGCATTTTTAAAGCTCTTTCAGAGAAAAACATGCAGCCAAGGATCCTTTATCCAGCAAGGCTGTCATTCAGAATTGATGGAGAAATAAAGAACTTCCAGAATCGCCAGTCATTGACCAATTTCGTAACCACAAAACCAGCCCTACAGGAGATATTAAGGGGGGTTCTATAAAAGTAAAAAGGCCCCAAGAGTGATACAGAACAGAAAGTCACAATCTATAGAAACAAAGACTTTACTGGCAACATGGCATCCTTAAAATCATCTCTCTCAATAATCAGTCTCAATGTAAATGGCCTAAATGCTCCCATAAACGCCACAGTGTTGAAGATTGGATAGTAAGACATGACCCCTCCATTTGCCATCTACAAGAGACTCATTTTGAACCTAAAGATACATTCAGACTGAAAGTAAAGGGATGGAATACCATCTTTCATGCCAGTGGACCTCAAAAGAAAGCTGGGGTAGCAATTCTCATATCAGACAGATTGGATTTTAAACTAAAGACTATAGTTAGGGACACAGAGGGGCACTATATTATTCTTAAAGGATGTATCCAACAAGTGGATATGACAATTATAAATATATATGCCCCCACCAGGGGAGCAGCAAGATACACAAGCCAACTCTTAACCAGAATAAAGAGACATATAGATAAAAATACATTAATAGTAGGGGACCTCAACACTCCACTATCAGCAGTAGACAGAGCAATGGAGCAGAAAACCAACATAGAAACAAGAGCTTTGAATGCCATACTCAACGAGTTGGACCTCATAGATATTTATAGAACACTACACCCCAGAACCAAAGAATACTCATTCTATTCTAATGTCCATGGAACATTCTCAAGAATAGACCATGTTCTGGGACACAAAACAGGTCTCAACCGATACCAAAAGACTGAAATTATCCCCTGCATATTCTCAGACCACAGTGCTTTGAAATTGGAACTCAACCACAAGGAAAAATTTGGAAGAAACTCAAACACTTGGAGACTAAGAACCATCCTTCTCAGGAATGACTCGATAAACCAGGAAATCAAAAATCATTTAAACAATTTATGGACACCAACGAGAATGAAAACATAATGGTCCAAAACCTGTGGGACACTGCAAAGGCAGTCCTAAGGGGGAAATACATAGCCATCCAAGCCTCACTGAAAAGAATAGAAAAATCTAAAATGCAGTTTTTATATTCTCACCTCAAGAAGCTGGAACAGCAACAGAGGCACAGGCCTAATCCACTCATGAGGAAGCAGTTGACCAAGATTAGAGCAGAAATCAATGAGTTAGAAACAAGGAGCACAGTAGAGCAGATCAACAGGACTAGAAGCTGGTTCTTTGAGAGAATCAATAAAATTGACAAACCGCTGGCAAGACTTATCCAAAAGAATAAAGGACCCAAATTAATAAAATTATGAATGAAAAAGAGAGGTCATGACCAACACCAATGAAATCAGAAAGATTATTAGAAACTTTTATCAACATCTATATGCCAATAAATTAAGCAATCTCGAAGACATGGAGGCCTTCCTGGAAACCTATAAACTACCAAGACTGAAACAGGAAGACATTGATTTTTTAAACAGGCTAATTAATTATGAAGAGATTGAGTCAGTGATAAACCACCTTCCAAACAACAAAACCCCAGGGCCTGATGGTTTTCCTGGGGAATTCTACCAAACATTCAAAGAAGAAATAATACCTATTCTCCTAAAGCTATTTCAAAAAATAGAAACAGAAGGAAAGGTACCAAACTCATTCTGAGGCCAATATTACCTTGATCCCCAAACCAGGCAAAGACCCCATCAAAAAGGAGAATTACAGACCAATTTCCCTAATGAATATGGACGCCAAAATCCTCAACAAGATCCTGGCTAATAGAATCCAACAGTACATTAAAAGGATTATCCATCATGACCAAGTGGGATTCATACCTGGGATGCAAGCGTGGTCAACATTCGCAAATCGATCAGCGTGATACATCATATCAACATAAAAGACTCAGGAACCATATGATCCTCTCAACTGATGCAGAAAAAGCATTTGACAAAATACAGCATCCTTTCCTGATTAAAACCCTTCAGAGTGTAGGAATAGAGGGTACATTTCTCAATCTCATAAAAGCCATCTATGAAAAGCCTACAGCAAATATCATTCTCAATGGGGAAAAGCTGGAAGCCTTTCCCTTAAGATCAGGAACACGACAAGGATGCCCACTCTCGCCATTATTATTCAACATAGTACTAGAAGTCCTTGCAACAGCAATCGGACAACTAAAAGGGATAAAAGGAATCCACATCGGTAAAGAAGAAGTCAAAATGTCTCTCTTCGCAGATGACATGACACTCTATATGGAAAACCCAAAAGAATCCACTCCCAAACTATTAGAAGTTATAGAGCAATTCAGTAACGTGGCGGGACACAAAATCAATCCTCAGAGATCAGTTGCATTTCTATACACGAATAATGAGACTGAAGAAAGAGAAATTAGGGAATCCATCCCATTTACAATAGCACCAAAAATCATACGTTACCTTGGAATTAACTTAAGCAGAGACGTAAAGGATCTATATTCTAGGAACTACAAATCACTCTCGAAAGACATTGAGGAAGACACAAAAAGATGGAAAAATATTCCATGCTCATGGATCGGAAGAATTAACATAGTTAAAATGTCCATGCTACCCAGAGCAATCTACACTTTCAATGCCATCCCAATCAAAATACCAATGACGTTTTTCAAAGAACTGGAACAAATACTCCTTAAATTTGTATGGAATCAGAAAAGGCCCCGAATCGCCAAGGAACTGTTGAAAAGGAAAAAACAAAGCTGGGCGCATCACAATGCCGGATTTCGAGCTGTACTACAAAGCTGTGATCACAAAGACAGCATGGTACTGGCACAAAAACAGACACATAGACCAATGGAACAGAATAGAGAACCCAGAAATGGACCCTCGGCTCTTTGGGCAACTAATCTTTGATAAAGCAGGAAAAAACATCCGGTGGAAAAAAGAGAGTCTCTTCAATAAATGGTGCTGGGAAAATTGGACAGCTACATGCAAAAGAATGAAACTTGACCACTCTCTCACACCATACACAAAAATAAACTCCAAATGGATGAAAGACCTTGATGTGAGACAGGAATCGATCAAAATCCTAGAGGAGAACATAGGCAGCAACCTCTACGACATCGGCCAAAGCAACCTTTTTCATGACACATCTCCAAAGGCAAGATAAACAAAAGATAAATTGAACTTGTGGGACTTCATCAAGATAAAAAGCTTCTGCACAGCCAAGGAAACAGTCAAAAAAACTAAGAGGCAGCCCACGGAATGGGAGAATATATTTGCAAATGATGCTACAGATAAAAGACTGGTATCCAAGATCTACAAAGAACTTCTCAAACTCTATATGCGAGAAACAAATAAATCATAAAATGGGCGAAGATATGAACAGACACTTTTCCAATGATGACATACAAATGGCTAACAGACACATGAAAAAATGTTCAAAATCACTAGCCATCTGGGAAATTCAAATCAAAATCACACTGAGATACCACCTTACGCCAGTTGGAATGGCAAAAATTGACAAGGCAAGAAACAACAATTGCTGGAGAGGATGTGGAGAAAGGGGATCCCTCCTACATTGGTGGTGGGAATGCAAGTTGGTACAGCCACTCTGGAAAACAGTGTGGAGGTCCCTTAAAAAGTTAAAAATTGAGCTACCCTATGACCCAGCCATTGCACTACTGGGTATTTACCCCAAAGATACAGATGTAGTGAAGAGAAGGGCCATATGCACCCCAATGTTCATAGCAGCATTGTCCACAATAGCCAAATCGTGTAAGGAACCGAGACGCCCTTCAACAGATGACTGGATTAAGAAGTTGTGGTCCATATATACAATGGAATATTACTCAGCTATCAGAAAGAACGAGTTCTCAACATTTGCTGCAACATGGACGGCACTGGAGGAGATAATGCTAAGTGAAATAAGTCAAGCAGAGAAAGACAATTATCATATGATTTCTCTCATCTGTGGAACATAAGAACTGGGAAGATCGGTAGGGGAAGAAAGGGATAAAGAAAGGGGGGGTAATCAGAAGGGGGAATGAAGCATGAGAGACTATGGACTCTGAGAAACAAACTGAGGGCTTCAGAGGGGAGGGGGGTGGGGGAATGGGATAGACTGGTGATGGGTAGTAAGGAGGGCACCTATTTATGTTGCACTGGGTTTTATACGCAACTAATGAATCATCGAACTTTACATTGGAAACCGGGGATGTACTGTATGGTGACTAACATAATATAATAAAAAAACATTAAAAAAAAAAAGAAATCCCTTTTCTTCTATTCTCTCTGTTGTTCTGGGTTTTTATATTTTTCTAGTGCTTTACTGCTTTACTGTTGTTTAATGGGGTTTTAGGAAGAAAAGGAGAAAAGAGTGCATACTTGGTCTGTCATTTTCACTGAAAGACTTTTTAGTTAATTTTGTGCACTGATTTGGATATTACATTTGTTTTTAAATGGTTAGTAGGTAATGAAATCTTACTACCCTAAAATATACATCTTAATGGAAAGCAACATAGAATGGTGAAAAATAACTGTAGATTGAGTTAATTCAGTTCTAGTTCCAGTTTTGATGATTCTAGCTTTATGAAGTTGAACAAGTCACTTAACCTATTTGATTTCAGTACCTTCATCTGTGAAACAGTTGTTTTGCTTGCCCTTCTAAGTTTCTTCCAATGCTAATATGCTGATTCTATTTAATCCCAATACAAGATATCTAAATTAACTACATTGAAGTACAGAACAATTTGATTATTTTAGCACAAGTTTTATGATCATTAAATCTCAAATCCCAGCTTTTTGGTCTTAAGTCTGAGGTGGACATGCTTTAAAATATTTTAATACATTTGCTGATTCAGGGCAACTAAATATTCTATAACTCAATTCAGTACTGACACTATCTGATGTTAGTTTCAGACTTCAAAGGTATGAGGGCTCAGTCCCACAAGACTTCCTCCACTTCAGATACCAGTCACAAGGATGAGGTCCCCAGGTTATCCTCATTTCTGTCAGACTTGGCTACTAAGTTTGAAGTTCTCACCACCCCCCTCAAGTTCGATAATTTGTTTGAATGACTCATATAATTCAAATAAAAGTGTAGTTACTATTATTGTTTGTTATGAAGGATACAAATGAACAGCCAGATAAGAGGTACATAGGGCAAGGCCTGGAAGTATGCTGAGTGCAGGAGCCTCTGTCTTGTGAAGTTGGGATATGCCATTCTCCTAGCTCATGGATGTGGTCACCAGTTCAGAAGCTTCCCAAACTCCTTCTTTCAGGGGTTGTTATAGAGGATTCATTGCATAGGCGTAATTTTGGCCACTGGCAGTTAACTCAATCTCCAGCCCCTCTCCAATCCCCAGAGGCTGTGTGTGGGGGTGAAATTCCCCAGGTTTTTATCAAGGCTTGATCATTCTGGGACCAGTCCCCATCCTGCAACTATTTAGCGGTCCATCAAGACTTGCCTCATTAGAACAAAAGATATTCCTATCACCTTTATCATAGGAAATTCCAGTGGGTTTAGGAGCTCTGTGCCAGGAAACGGGGACAAATATCAAATATTTTTCTTATTATAATGTATAATTCATATGTATATTTACATATACAGAGAGAAATTTAATGCATATTTCCTTCCCATTTTAAAATTTGGTAAAAATATCTCTTTACTTAAAAGTCTTGGATTTTGATTCATTTCGTTATTAAAGAAACTTTTATAAGAAACTGATTAGACTACATAAGCAAACAGTATCTAGAATTTTACCCACATACTCAGTTGGTTTCATCAGGGGCATAACTACTCCCTTGTGGTATATTAGATACTTAAGGAAGCTATGTAAGCTCTTCAAGCCATGAGGGTACCATTTAGTAAATTGCAACTTCAATGGATTATTAACTTTTTACATAATATATTTCAATTAAAACAAAATTGGATCTCAATGAAATCAAATGGTTGATGCTACATTTAGTCTATGAGCAGGAGAGTAAGCACTGGAAATGTTGCTTGAAGACATATTACCTACAAGAAATCCAATCACTTTAGAAGTGAGCTCACTCATATTTGACTGTAGGCAACCATACATAAAATGAGTAGATACATATCTTAATCCTTCATCTTACTCAGAGATTCTCCCAGATCTTATCTCCAATATAAAGTAATCCTCATCTGAATACTGCAAAAATAACCACTTTTAAAAATCCAGCTTGAAAGGTCTTGGTAGTAATTTTCCCTTACATAGTTATTTTGAGTAAGTTAAAACTCTTCAAACCTACTATACGTATAGAGCTAGACTGTCTCTGTGCACTTAAACTACACCCTGCTAATGACTGACTCATTTTTGAAAGTAGAATTAACTATTTCTTGTCCACTAAGGGCACATTTGAGTGCACTGAACAGCGGTTATTAAAACCCACATCATCTGCGTTTTTATAAACTGGCTTTTTTTTTTTTTAAAGATTTTATTTATTCATTTGACAGAGATAGAGACAGCCAGCGAGAGAGGGAACACAAGCAGGGGGAGTGGGAGAGGAAGAACAGGCTCCCAGCGGAGAAGCCCGATGTGTGGCTCGATCCCAGAACACCAGGATCACACCCTGAGCCAAAGGCAGACGCTTAACAACTGAGCCACCCAGGCGCCCCAAACTGGCTTATTTTTGAATTCTAATTTAAGGCCTTAGTGAAGTCACTGAATTCTATAGAAAGAAGAGACATTTTGACATATTTATTTATAGTATTTTTGATTGTTGATTTTTGTTATACTACTTTGTATGGTTTTTCACTATCTATTCCTGTTAGTGTCCTGATTGGCCTGTATACACAGCCCACTGAGAAATGAGTCCATTAAACTGTGCTCTTATTAGTATAATGCAAGTTCTGTATAGTGCCAGCTTAGAGTAAATATTTGATGGAACATTTCTCTCTCTCTTGAGATCTTTTGACTCTGTCTTCCACCCACACACATCTGTGCTTCTAATTTAAATAGGCTAGCTTAGTACTTCCTTATTCCAACTGAATTAAGGTTTTGGTGATACCTATTTCTAATGTAGCCAAGTTTTTAGTTCCATCCTTTAAAAATATATCTCCCAGGTTCTGTTTGTAAGCAAATCTTGATAGTAGGAATATTTCTAAGTTTTTTTTTTTTTTTAAGATTTTATTTATTTGACAGAGAGAGACAGCGAGAGAGGGAACACCAGCAGGGGGAGTGGGAGAGGGAGAAGCGGGCTTCCCGCTGAGCAGGGAGCTTTATGTGGGGCTTGATCTGAGGACTCTGGGATCATGACCTGAGCTGAAGGCAGACGCTTAACGACTGAACTACCCAGGCACCCCTATTTCTAAGTTTTTAAGGATAATATTCTCTCTTTCCTTCCTTTCTCCCTCTCTGTAAAAAAAATACAAGTGAAATTTTTACTTCCAGATTACTGCTTCCTCATTTGACCATCGTGGGTATATTGTAATTTTTCTCACTGCATAGAGTAAATGAACTAGTTTATAAAACATGATGAACTTGAAAAAATTTAAGTCAGTTTACTATAACTTTACTAGATAAAAAAGGCCTTTATGATATGGGGTACTAACTGATCATCTGTAGCTAGCATCTCTTGTGGCATGGCTTTTCTAATGTAATGGAGAACATCCATGTTATATAAATGAGCCAAAGATGGCTCCTGTAAGTTGTTTATTTATTCACTGGAGGTTGAGATCCATTAGCTAAAGACCCACTGAAGCCCACCTCAAATATTTCCACATTCCAGTTATTATTTTTTTTCATTGGGATATAATTGACATATAACACTGTATATGTTTGAGGTATACACCATGTTAATTTAATACATTTACATATTACAATCCAAACAAGCAGATTTTTGACTTTTTAGAGCATGCTTGCTTTGCATACCTCACAAAACCATACCCAACACATGCCAGCCATAGGTAAGGGAAGCCTTGTGGTTAAAAGATCCCAAGCTGCTGCTGTCCATTGGAGCTCTCTGACCCAGGGACTTCCTGCTGTGCTGTTGAGTGACATCACCTTGACATTTAGGAACCTTTTCTGAGTCCCCTCTATCCAGGGAGTTCTCATGCTTTCTCCCCTTTCTGAGTAGGGACAATGCCAATAGCCTCTGGATAGTCTTCTACTATGAGGGACTTCTCTGAAAGCAAACCTCAAAGCATTGCCCCATAAAGCTTGTGCATGCTACTGTCACCTTGTGGTCATACCTTTTCCCCTGATCAGCTTCCAAATCCCTCAAACCCAAGAGATGTTTTATATTTTTCAATGCAGAGCATGCTTACGACAGAGACAACACTTTTTCTTTTCATTTATTAGATGGGAGAAGCTAAGTAGATTTCATTATATTTATCTTGTTTTGAAAGAATACTGAAAAATGGCTAAATACAGAGTATCTTTATGGAAAATAAACTTTTTCCTTTTCTTCCATCATTTTAATGTAACCTGCTTTTCTTCTATTTTCTCCCTCTATGAAATTTATTATGCATATTCTATGTAAGCAGCACTCTGCTAGGAGCCATGGGGTATACACAGATTAAAAATATACAATTCACATTCTCAGATTTTCAGTATAAGTCATTTTAAAATATTTTATTTACATGAAATATATGAGAGGATTATATTTTCATTTACTCAAATAGACATAATGGTTCTGATTAATTTCTTTTATTTTATTTGAAGCAGTGGCTTTAAAAAGGCTTAACATTTTCATTATTTGGAGAAATATATACCAAGCAAAGGGAAAAATGCCCATATACTTAATTTATAAAGAACAATGATTTTGGAAATTGAAAAGATGTTTGAAATTTACATTATTTCAGGAAAAAAAGGACAAAATAGAAAAGAACAAATAAAACTCTCTTCAACTCTATGTCAATTTTGGTTTACTTCTACACTTAGATTAACTTACACATTAATATATTGCAAAATATATATGTGCACAGTGGCATTTGATTTTGTAAGTTGAAAACTTCTACTACATTCTGAAATATAGATTCATCTTTAGGAACATTTGAGTGTCTCCCATATGCCAAGCAGAGTTCTAAAAAGCAGTTTATATTAAACCAGGGCAATGACAGTTTCAAACTGGTCTCCAAAGAAAACAAGAGAAAGTGAAGTCAGCATATGGGAGCATCTGACATTTGTAGCTCTCGCAGCATCCTTGTATTTGTCTTCCCCCCAAAAATAAAACTTCAGCATCCACCCTCAGCATCTATTCAAAGTGCTTTTGTGGGAGCTGTGGGATTCAGCACCATATAACAAGGAACCTGGGAGGAGGCCTGCCTACCTGTGTGTTGGGTAATGGGCAGACAGATCTCAGTCACAGCTGTGGAACCTGCAGTGACTCAGGAACTGGCACCAGCCCCTCTCAGCCAGAGTCTAGGAGTCCCTGGAAAACACTCTTAGACAATCACCTATGGACAAGAGAACCTTTTCAGAAATTCAGGTTTCCAGAAGAGAAGTCCCAGCACATTGCTGGAGCAAAAACATACAAGTTTGGACACACTGGAGAGGGTAAGAGAAATGGCTTGACTTTATCTGCATCACCCCTACCCCAAGGCAGCACAGCTTATGGCCAAGAAAGATCTCTTAGCCCGTGATTTCTCCTGCAGAGGAAAAGGAGAGTGTGTGCATGAGCACCTGGCTTCCCCGCTGGTGCAGGATACTGCCAAAGGAGCTCATTTCTCTCTCACTCCATCCAGAGTACTAAATTGTAAGCCACGTGACTGGAGGGTGGAAAGAGGCTGTGAGAGCTACAAATAGGGCTCTCAGAAAGCATCTAAGGTACACAGATCCTACTAAATGCATCACAGATTTCATCAAGGAGCCCATCCATGGACAGGTAGGAATGCCTCACTTGCAGATCCCCCAAAACATAGCTGGCCCATAGGGAACCCCCAGTGCACTGTGTACCTCATGCACATACTACCCCACACTGTGACTGGCTCTCAGTGCAAGCTCCCCATGGCGGTGCTGAGAACAAGCTTTGGCAGATAGAAAAGCTGAAAGCTGGCCCCAAAAGCAGGCCAGGGAGAGACCATAAATGTGAGCTTTAGCTCCACCTTTGAGAAAACAAGAGAGGCTGTCAGCACTTGTCCTGGTACTTTGCAGGACCCTGAAAAAGCATTCTGCCACAAGAGGGAGGAAAAAGCATGGAGCGGGTGTGCCCACAGAAAGTCTGAGATAGCCCCAGAATCTCTAGAAGGGCTGACAGAAGTTATCTCGCTCCCAAAGGCAGATAGTAAAACTTGGGGAGGTGACAGCTACTTCAAATGGAAAGAGTAACACAAAACTTCAAGGATTATGAAAAATCAAGGTAATATGACACCACCTAAGATCATAATAAATTCTAGTAACTGAACCCAAAGACTCGAAGAATTGTAATTTGCTTGAAAAAGAATCCAAAATAGTTGGGTTTTTTTTCACCTTTAAAAATATATATTTAGAGGAATGATTCTCCATTCTCTAGGACTCTTAGAAAAAAAGGATCCATTCTGGGGGAAGTACAACAAACAGTGGAGACAGGCGTAGCACCATCCCCCAAATCACCAACCCCCAGGTCCCCAGGCCTGGGCTTGGCCAGTTCTGACAGGAGGTGAGCCCAGGAGTCCATTGAACCTACTCTCTCCAGCCTGGAATTCAGACAGGACAGGCTTTATGTCTCCCATTCCTCTCTCCAAACTCTAGAAACACTTAAAGGGTCCTTTGTACCTGCCCACAGGAAATTGGGGGTGGGGAGCTGGCAAAGCGGGGAGCTGAAAATACACGTTTGGTATCAAAAGTAGCTATTTTAAGAAAACTCAATGAGCTTTAAGAAAACACAGAAAGACAATGCAAGGAAACCAGGAAAACAATACACAAAAAAGAGAAGTCAAGCAAAGAGATAAAAATTAAATAAAGAACCACACAGAAATTCTGGAGCTGAAGAATACAATGAAATAAATGAAAAATGCAACACAGACCATCAGGATCATGATGAATAAAGCAGAAGAAAGAACCTGTGAGTTACAAGGAATTTTGAAATTATCCATTCAGAGTAGAACAAAGATAAAAGATCTGTGGGATACCATCAACAATACCAATTTGCAAATTATTAGAGTTCCAGAAGAAGAAGAGAGGGAAAAGAGGGAAAAAAGATTATCTAAATGAATAATGGCTGAGAACTTCAAAATGTGGGGAGAGATTTGGATATCTAAGTTCATGAGGCTCATAGTCAACAACAAAAAAATCTGCTTAAGATCCTCTTCAAGACACATTATAACAAAATTGTCTACCAGAAACTTATTTCAGCTTTAAGGACACACATAGGTTTGAAGAAAAGGAATGGAAAAAGATATTATAAGAGAACAGAAACCAAAGAGATTTTACATCAGTCAAAATAGACTTTAAGCTAAAAACGGTAACAAGAAACAAAGAAGGTCATTACATAATGATAAAGAGGTCGATTCATCAAGAGGATAAAACAATTGTAAATTTATATGCACTCTACATAGGAGCACCAAAATATATTAAGCAAATACTAACAGATATGAAGAAATAGACAACAAAATAATAATACTAGTTGGGGACTTCAATACCCCACTTTCAGCAATGGATAGATCATCCAGACAGAAAATCAATAAGGAAACATTGGACTCGAACTATACTTTAAAGAAAACTAACAGATATAATATAGAACATTCCACACAACAGCAGCAGAATACACATTCTTCTCAAGTGCATATGGAATATTCTCAAGGATAGATCATATGATAAGTCACAAAACAAGTCTTAATAAATTTAAGAAGATTGAAATCATATCAAATTTTTTATTTTTTGGTTTTGGCCAAACTTTTTATTTAGTATTCTATAGTTGCTTAACACACAGTTAAATGGCCTTACTGGGGGGGAGGGGAAAGGGGAGTTTCCTCTAGATTCCAAGGAAATGTCAGAAAGGCAACGTACAGCCATCATTATCCATTTGCTTTATTGGATTTACTGGGCAAATAGCACTTTCCTTACATAAGCAGCTGATTTCTGAGAACATTGAGATTTCAGTTTGAAGACACTCCGAAATCCTACCCCTACTACCTTTAATAGCTAGCTTGTTTGTATAGGCAGAAGGATTTACCTCTCCATTTTAGATGGCTAGATGTTTGTGGAAGGTCTCAGAATTGTTTGCATCATTTACTGGGAAAAATCGGATATAAGAAGTGGCCTTTTGGGACACTTTTACTTGGAAAATTACAACACTAGTACACAAGTCAAGTCTTACCACATTTAACATTTACTTGTTGAAAGCAATGTCATAAAGTTAAGTAGGGTTAAACAGGTTTTACTTTTTTCCCTCACAAGAACATAAAAATTATAGTAGGGGTACATAATAGGGAATTTTGAAAAGGTAACACAATTTTTCCTTTTAGTAGTCCTTGGGTGGTTCTGACAGAAAAGGTTCCACTTTTTTGTTTGTTTCTTTGAACGGGGATTTTGATCCAAAGTTTTGTTTGTTTTTACTATCTGCTTCTGTGTCCCTCTCTATCAGATCAGCTTCCTCCACAGCCTCCACCTCTACGTACTTTGTGGCTTGAAGTGTTGTAGGAATCACATGGAGGAGGGTACCTCCTTTTTCATAGAAGGGGGAAGCCCTCTTTCTTGTCTGCCAACCAGATCACGACCACTTGAGTAGAGATCACTTCCACTGTCTTGACTTCCACCATATCCATCATATGAGCTGCTGTAATCATTACAGAGGCTGCTTCCACCACAAGATGGCAGGGGCCCTCATGTAGGTGGAGCACTATGTGAGTTACCGTAACTCTCATATGTTCCTCTGTAGGAACCTCCACTTTGATGATCTGAATAGTTAGGATCAGGACCATAGCCACCTCTATCACTATAGCTGCTTGATGGGTAATCATCATGTGAACCAGAATGACCACAATCATGATAAGTATAATCTCTTAGTGGTGGAGCTTAATCTCTTGTATCACAAGAACTTGGGTAATCTCTGCTTGAATAACTGTCTTTAGTAGAATACCCATCATCTATTGGGGACAAATAAACATCTCTACGAGAGGGCAGGGATTCCTTTTAAGGTTTGCCTCCATAACTATCTCTTCCATGTCGCACAGGAGCTCTTCCTTCCATTCCATTGCTGCTGTGAACTGGTCCTGAAGGGGCAGATTTTCAGGAGGAAGACAGCAACTTCTGATGGTGGTCGCTTTTTTATTGGAAGTGGTCCGTTGGAAGAATTTATGTTAAAATTCATGGAATAGCCACCATCATCCATGTGCCCTTTGCATGAGGGAGGTCCCCTGGTTCCTCCATTTCCTCCTCTTCCACCTCTAAGACCTCTTAGAGGGCCTCTGCTTCTTGGAGGCGGAGGTGGTCCATATCTACCACTTTCAAATGATGGTTCAGTGGCTTGTTCTGTCTTGATGGCTTTTCCATCTACGGACTTTCCGTTCACAACTTTGGCTGTATCCTTAGCATCTGCTGGGCTTTCAAAAGTGACAAAAGGAAATCCTCTTGATTTGTGTTTCATAATCTTTCATCAATAGAACTTCCACTATTCGTCCATATTTGCCAAACACGGCTTCAAGGGCTTTCCTCATTTGTTTTTGTATTTTGTATTGAGGTCACCAATGAAGAGTTTCCTGGGCAATCTGCTTCAACTATTTACATCCCCTGACGAGAGTAGGAGGGGTGATGATGGTTTCAAGTTCTTATGAGCTTACTGGCAGGGGCTTTGTAGCAACTCAGCATGAGGGAGAGCTGCTGGTTCTGAGAATGGAAGAGGGAAGCCGCTATTGCTACTGTACAACAAGAGTGAACCTCATATCAAATTTTAATTCAATAAATTAATTGACTATCTATTTGACTTTATGACATTGCTTTTAATAAGCAAATGTTAAGTGTGTTGACTTGACTTGTGTACTACTGTTATAAATTTCCAAGTAAAAGATGAAAATTCTCCTATAACAACATAGAAAAGTTCTGTTATAACACAGGAGAAAACAAAAACACTTTGGCTCCAAATACTGAACTTCGTAGTTTTACTATAGCTTATCTGATCAACAGGATACATGTGGGTATGCAAAATTTCATTGACTTTGCTAACTCAATACTTACATCCATATTTCAAAGGAGAAATAACATTAATTTTACTGTTTTTGAAATAAATATAGAAAGAAGTTGAACATATCCTCTTGATACACAATAACTAAACATATTTTAATTGCAATATTTCTTAAAAGTTAAATTTATTTGAATCTAGATACAAAGATAATTTAATGTCATACTATAATTTTCTCATATGTACTGTAATGTATAGATGTAGATTATAGATGGAATGACCAAAATATTCTTCAAAAATGATTGATTTTTATGCAGAAAAAAAATATGATCAAACCTCAAACAAAATACTGGAAATGAAAATGATCTGTCATATTATGCCAGCATATGGCCATGTAAAGATATCAGGCTTTTCTTATTTTATCAAGGTACCTAATACTTTTAGGTAAATTTATTTTATAAAAGTCAGTGAGTAAATACTACACATAAGCCCTGTGAAATTTTTTCTTGTGGGTGAGATTATGGCTTTATAAATAATCATACAAGTTGCATTCTTTCAGGTGTTCAGAGCATAATTGGGGAGATTAGTCGGTCTTTTTTATGTTGCTCAGGAAAGATATTTTTCTTTATTTTAAAATGTAATATATGAAATGTACTGTAATAACCAACACCCAAGATGGTGCCAAGTACTCCACATTTTAGATATTTATGCCCTTGTGTAGTTTCCTCCCATATTGAATAGGTGTCTGATGGTGTGTGACTTCCAAAGCTAGGTCATAAAAGGCATTACTGTTTCCACCTTGGTTTTTCTTGGATCACTTCTTCTGGGAGAAGCCAGCTGACACATAGTAAAAAACTGAAGCAGCCAATGGATAGGGAAAGTAGGGAAGAACTGAGTCCTCCTTCCAAAAGCCAGCACTAGGGATGTGAGTGAGGCACCAGAGAAGCAGATTCTATAGCTCTAATCAATTCTTAAGATGTTGGCAGCCTTGGCTAACATCTGAACATCATGAGAGACTCTAAGCCAGATTCACCCTACTAAGCTGCTCTTGAATTTCTGCCCAGCTGATATTTGAGGTAATGTGTACCACAGATAAATAATATACCATAAAGAAAAATATATGTAATATATATATTACAAAACCTAATAATAAAATAAACACCTGTGACACCACCAACACCCTCAAATTTATAAAATCCGAACATTATTAAATAGTTGCATCCATCTCCACTTGTTTGTCCCTATGTTAGTATAGCACTTTTAAATGATTACTGATTGGTATTATCTCATTTTCTAGCAGAGTATGTGCCCCCTCCAACTTTTGTTTTCTCTTTTAAGAATGGCTTGGCTATTTCTTTTGCCATTTCCCACACAGTTTATTTTCAATTACCACAAGCTCAAGATCTTAGGATCCATGAAAGGCAATTGAGATATCTGTTTGAATTGCATTTCGGACAACTGAATATTTGACACTGAATCTTCCTATACATTACTTCTATTTGTTTAGGTCTTTCAGTAAATTTTCATAATATTCCTCATACATGTTTCACACAAGTTTTGCTGGATTTTTTTCTTAGGCACCTTGCATAGCCATAAAATTTGCTCTTCATTAGCTTATTCCATTTAAATTTAATTCCTAATTTTCATTGGTTTAATTGTCCCAAAAGTAGGAACATAAATATCATTAATTTTTTTTAAGGAAAACAAAAGCATTTACTCAATATTTTATTTTCTTAGCCAAGACATATTCCATGTGACTCATGCTTTTTTTTTCTTTTTTTTACCTAGGTGAGCTTAAAATAATGTCTATGACATTTCTGATACATTGCCAAATACGACGGTAAAAATATAGTAAATAAAAGTACATAAGCTAGGGGTGCCTGCATGGCACAGTCAATTAAGCGTCTGCCTTTGGCTCAGGTCATGATGCCAGGGTCCTGGGATGGAGCCCTGCATTGGGCTCCCTGCTCAGCAGAGAGCCTGCTTCTCTCTCTCCCTCTACTACTCCCCCCTGCTTGTGTTCTCTCTCTCTCTCTCTGTCAAATAAATAAACAAAAATCTTTAAAAAAGCCTACATAATCTAAATAAGAAGGAATCAGCAAAATACATAAAACATAATATGAGAAAACAGCATTTCAGTGGATATGTTTGATATGCTTTATCATCTATTTCATTATTATCCTGTAACCTTTAGTTATTTACTACTGGAAAGAGAGATAATTACCATTCAGTCAACTTATTGGATATTACCTGTAGAATATGCATGTATCTATATTTTGCTTAAGAAAAAAATGGTTTATTTATATAACAATTGCTCTGCGCAGAGTTAATAGTAGTCAATCTGAAGTTCAATTCTATTTTCAGACCAACCATAAATCTTTGGATCAAAGTACAAATGAAATATTGTCTCATAATCTCTAAATTTGTAATACAGGATTTTTTAATAATAAATACTATGAAATTGGTAAGAAGCTAAAGTAATTTCCTAAGACAAACTAGCTATGAAACCTAAACAAAAGATTCCTTAGTTTCTTAGGTTTAAGGAATAGCTTTATAAATGACTCATAAAGTAAATCTAAAGGTAAGTTTAATAAACTGCATGTTCCCCGCCATTTTTTTTTTTTGAAAGAAAGCGTGCATGCATGTGGGCGTGTTTGTGTGAGCTGGATGGGGGAGAGGGATAGAGAGAATCTTAAGTAGGCTCCATGAGCACAGAGCCTGGTGCGGGGCTCAATCTCACAATCGTGAGATCATGACCTGAGCTGAAATCAAGGGTCCAAGGCTTAACTGACTAAGCCACCCAAGGCACCCCTCCCCCATTCTTGAAGCCAGTCATTCTTGAGAAATAATCTAGCTGCACCTGTCTTTTAGTATCACAATAAAGGCTGAACTTGGTAATAAAGTCTTGATTCTGAATCAGTCTGGGAGTGATCAAGAGTCATTTCTTTTTCAGAATCCTCAGTAGTGCATTTAAACAAGTATGTGTGAGCACTATCTTCTCTTTCAGCTCTACAATTTTTTCCTGTAGAGAGGTCCATTGTGATTCTCCAACTCAGATGCACTTACTATGGCTTTTGTGGAACTAGCATACCAGAAGGAAGTTAGACGTAACCTCTCAAAGCAAACAGGAAAGCACTGATGAATAAAAATGGAAACCAATGGGAAAGATTATTGGTGTTGCCTCTGAGTGAACTTTCAACGTCCTCTGGGGAAGGAAAAAATTTTCCCTCTACCCTTCTAGGTTCTTGGCTGAGACCCTCCTGTAATAAAAAAAAAAAAAAAACTAATGGGAGAAAAACAAACAAAAGTTTAATAACATGTATACTTCATGTATACATGGTAGAGACCCAGAAAAACTGAGTAACTCCTCTAAATGGCCCAAGCCACCAACTTTTTTTTTTTTTTTTTAAGATTTTATTTATTTATTTGAGAGAGAGAAAGAGAGTGAGAGCACAAGCAAGGGGAGGGGCAGAAGGAGAAGCATGTGCGGCTCAATCCCAGGACCCTGGGATCATGACCTGAGCTGAAGGCAGATGCTTAATCTACTGAGCCCCCCAGGTGCCCCCAACCAAGACACCACCTTAAATCTCATCTCGAGCTAAAGACAAAGGATGTTGTGGGTGGGAAGTCAGTTGTGAGAGGCTACCAGGAAAAGGACAGTAAACAGGAGTAAGGCTGTTATGCAGATTTAAGTCACTGCCTTCTGTACTGATCAGAGTTTCTAGAGATTTAGTCAACCTTCTCTTCCTGATACAGAGAGAGAGGGATTAACCCTTACAAATGGAGATTTCCCTTATAAACATAAATATTTCTTACAAAAGAATAAGTTCTATTCAGTTTTCAGATCTTTACCTGTGTCTGCTGTTTCTTAAAAATAACAAGCTTAACATAATCAATATGCCAAAGAGGCATATTTTGGGGTGGTATATTTTGCTCTCTTTCAGTCCAATGTAAGGGGGTTTCCCAAAGGATGTTATCTCTTATTCTTCTTGGAATACAGGCAAGGTTTTGGCTCCTCAGCTCCCAGTCCTGCAGGACCCAGTGGTGGGTATCTCTTTACCATCTGCTTGTCTCACTCCATAAAAGTTATAAAAGAAAGTTTGACAATTGCTTTCTTAGTCTCACCATCACAAAAGTCACCCTGTTGCAACTTAGCATAGCACCAAAAATAATCTTTTGATATCTGAAGAGGTACATTTTTATGTTTCTACATTTATTTTAGACTCATGGCTGAAGTAGAGAAATGAAGCTGTAAGCTCTCTTATTGCTGGGGTGTCTAATTGAGAAGAGCCTCTTGTAATCTGAAATATTTTCCTATCTCCAGAAGGTATTAATGAATTAGGTTATACATTCTCCAAAATTAATGGAACTTTATTTTAATGGGTTTATAGAGATTTATAAATGTGTTTCTATATCATAGTATTTCTAAAGGTTTTATAGGAAATAAAGAAGCTGAAACTTTAAATATGCTAGTCTTCTTTTTTTTTTTTTAAGATTTTATTTATTTGTCAGAAAGAGAGAGGGAGGGAGCACAAGCAGGGGGGAGAAGCAGAGGGAGAAGCAGGCTCACTGCTAAGCAGGGAGTCCGATGCGGGACTTAATCCCAGGACCCCGAGATCATGACATGAGCAGAAGGCAGACACTTAACCAACTGAGCCACCCAGGCATCCCTAAATATGCTAGTCTTTCAAGAGAAAAACATTTTCCTTACAGAAACCATGAGCATGTTTATGTAAGAACCCAAGTTCACATTTTCAAAGTGAATCTCTGTACAAATTCAACTGGTTTTAAAACAATTTTATGACTTTTCTCAAATTTTTATAAGTGTTAAATATAATGCAATTAATAAATTTTATTTTTTATTACATTTAAGTTTGTCTTTTCATGAAGAGACTAATAATTCTGAAATTCACAAACTTTTTATATTGGCTTTTTGATCAGATAGCAAATTTATTTCTATATACTGGTTAGGATTATGAAAAATTTAAAACTATATTCATAATTCTGACAAAATTCTTATACAATAGTAATTATGTACAAAGTAGTATGGACGTCTGTACATAATTTTCTAAGATTCTTATATGTATTCATGAGTTTTGCTCATCTGTTGATTATTTTGCATGATAGATGTTTACTTTGTGAAAAAGAAGTTGAGTTGGTTAAAAGATATGGCTACTGTGGGTAACTGAGACTCCATTAAATTAACAATTGCAGAAAAGCACAGATGTGTGTGCAAGGTAATGGGATGTATTTTATCAAAAAAAAAAAAGGAAAGAAAGAAATAAGTTTGTAAAATAAGGTGTCTGTTTCAAAAGATAAATCCTGCATACACAGAGTAAGTTGTGGAATTTTTGCAGTAAGTAAATTTAGTCTTGGTTTATATAACTGCAAATAATGGGACAGAAAAAAAAGAGTTGAAATGTATTAACATTTTGACAAATTTTGTTCAGTGTTGATGAGCTTATTCACAAGATAATTTATAAAGAAGGAGTTGTGAATCTTTTAGTTGGTTTTCTCTTTGTTAAAATGACAATTGATCTTAAAGTTTTAAGCCTTAACAAGGAGCAATAAAAAGGTTACTCTTTGTGCAATCTGCGCAGAGAGCAGTATCTCATTCAAAAAATTTTCAGTGGTTTGTGTTGATTTTATCGAGTTCTAGAACAGTAGTCAGCAAATTTTTTTTCTGTGATGGCCATCACTGAAATATTTTAGGCTTTGAGAACTTTAAGGACTATAATGTCACAACTACTCTGTCACTATACTGGAAAAGCAGCCATTGACAATATGTGGAGGGGGAAATTTGCCACCCTAAAATGTATCTCTTTGGCATGTGGATTATTTTAGATTGTTTGTTTGTTTATGTATTTATTTATAGAGAGGGAGAGAAAGAATCTTAAGCAGGCTCCATGCCCAGCAAAGAACATGATGCAGGGCTCAATCTCACAACACTGAGATCATGACCTGTGCTGAAATCAAGAGTCAGATGCTTAACCAACTGAGTTACCCAGGCACCCCTTAGACTGATTATTTTTAAGAAACAGAGGACTCAATAAGTTTTTCTTTTTTGCCTCTCCACTAACTGCCTAAAAGAATTTAGAGAGAGGACCTGCTCCAAGAGAGAGCTACCACAATAGATAATGATGGTATATGAATTAGGTGTTGTAGACAGGAAGAAACATAGCAAAGGATGTTTGATAAAATTCCTCTCTGTGTCCTATTGTTTCTGTACAGCCCAGCAAACATTTGTTTACTAAACATCTACTCTTTTTCATTTTCCTTTGAATTATCTTGCTTCCTTTTGAATCCCCAGACTTCTACCCCCTTCTCCTTAGTTCTGGGTGGTGCATAAGTCTCAATTGTCTGATAGCCCATGGGCCTTATATTCTTCTACAGCTCACATATGTACAGAATTAAATTAGAGTTTCTTCTTTCAATCTATCTTATGTCAATTTAGTTCTTACACCAACGAAAAGAATCTTAAAAGGTAGAGAAAAATTTTTCCTCCCCAATGGTATAAAGAATTAGATGTAGTTGTATTCAATAATATTTATGAGCACTGAATTTTCATATCTCACAGAATGTTATCCCTATTTTAAATTTTTTCAAATACTTGAAAATACAAAAACTATTCTTAGTCTGTGAACTGTACCCATGAACTCATGACTAGCCTATGGGCCATGATTTGCTAACCTCTATTTATAGATTGTTAAAAGCTAAAAGAACAAAGGGTCCTCATTTTTAAAGAGCTAAAACTCTTACAACCACAGTCACCTGCTTCTAGTTTATTTTAAAACATTGTATTGCCACTTGGATTAAATAGATAAGCAAATATTGTTTCTCAGGTGCCCATTATTCCTATCTTAATCAAGTACCTAAGTCTCCTTTGATAACTGTTTTGATTTTGTCTTCCCAAGATCAGACCCTTAATTAAAAAATTAAGATATCTTTACACATGAAAGTATCTTTGAAATTTCCCAGCAGGCCCTAAAAAATCACAAAGATCTCTTCTTTCTCCTTATTAACAACAAGAATAAAGATACTATAAAAATTAAGGTTATTTGGTCTGCTCCACATTTATTAATTAGCTCAATACTATTTTAAGATGAATAAAAAGAATACTAAAAAAATAAAGAAGCTCATCCTTACCTAAGTTATTTTTGCACATAAAATTATTTTAGTAAAAAAATTTAAGAAATTTTACACTTCACAGCAAGGCTTTGTGTATATGTCAATGTGCTCATTATTTAAAATATTGTTATTTTGATACTCTTGATTACTATACTAAATTAACAATAGCCATTTATTCTCATCTGTAGGTGAATTTTATTTTCCTCTGATTTTTACTTGAAGACTCAAAGGTTAGAACTCCTGTATTCAACAGAGAAGGTCAGTTTCTGTGACTAAAGGAAAGGACTCTACCAAATACCTTAACTATATATATATGAAAGAAAAGACTCTTGACTGAAGACTGTCAAGCTTATACCACTTAGAAAACTTTCCAACAGTACTAGAGGGCTGAATTAGGCTTCCTAAGAATATTCCACAAGAAGATGACTTCATGGAGGCAGACTGTTGATCCAAGGTCCAAGGGAACAAGAATTAACTACATAGAGGAAACAGTCAGAAAAACTAAGAGGCAGCCCATGAAATGGGAGAATATATTTGCAAATGACACTACAGATAAAGGACTGGTGGTATCCAAGATCTACAAAGAACTTCTCAAACTCAATACACGAGAAACAAATAAACAAATCAAAAAATGGGCAGAAGATATGAACAGACACTTTTCCAATGAAGACATACAAACGGCTAACAGACACATGAAAAAATGTTCAAAATCACTAGCCATCAAGGAAATTCAAATCAAAACCACACTGAGATTCCACCTTACGCCAGTTAGAATGGCAAAAATAGACAAGGCAAGAAACAACAATTGTTGGAGAGGATGTGGAGAAAGGGGATACCTCCTACATTGTTGGTGGGAATGCAAGTTGGTACAGCCACTCTGGAAAACAGTGTGGAGGTCCCTTAAAAAGTTAAAAATTGAGCTACCCTATGATCCAGCCATTGTACTACTGGGTGTTTACCCCAAAGATACAGACGTAGTGAAGAGAAGGGCCATATCACCCCAATGTTCATAGCAGCAATGTCCACAATAGCTAAATCGTGGAAGGAGCCGAGATGCCCTTCAACAGATGACTGGATTAAGAAGTTGTGGTCCATATATACAATGGAATATTACTCAGCTATCAGAAAGAACGAGTTCTCAACATTTGCTGCAACATGGACGGCACTGGAGGAGATAATGCTAAGTGAAATAAGTCAAGCAGAGAAAGACAACTATCATATGATTTCTCTCATCTATGGAACATAAGAAGTAGGAAGATCGGTAGGAGAAGAAAGGGATAAAGAAAGGGGGGGTAATCAGAAGGGGGAATGAAACATGAGAGACTGTGGACTATGAGAAACAAACTGAGGGCCTCAGAGGGGAGGGGGGTGGGGGAATGGGATAGACTGGTGATGGGTAGTAAGGAGGGCACGTATTGCATGGTGCACTGGGTGTTATATGCAACTAATGAATCATCGAGCCTTACATCGGAAACCGGGGATGTACTGTATGGTGACTAACATAATATAATAAAAAATCATTAAAAAAAAAAAAGAATTAATTACATAGGACTGAATAAACTGATGAGAAAATTTTATTAGTGGTTATTTGGAATATTGTTAATGTTGTTTTAATATTCTATTTACTGATGAATACACAAGGAATCACTTTTTCTTCCTTCTAGATCCCTTACACTCAATTTAGAGTTTTTTATCCTTTTATAAATAGAAATGAAGCATATTAAAATGTAATCTAATTTTCAATGAAGTCTCATAATTCAGAAACAAATATTTTTAGAGTTTTCTTATTTTTGTGGTAATAGTTATTATCATAAGAATCTGTCTCCATTTTACCTCAAATTGGAAAAGTTGATTGTGCAACCAAAGATGTAGTGTGGTGTTATATTTGGAAATGAATCACTTTTAATCAAGTACAGCAAGCTCGCCATTAAAGAACAAAGGCTCTGATGCCTACAAAACGTTCATAGGAAACTGGCCTGGTGCCTAGCTTATAGAGCTTCAGCCTTACAAGTGATAAAGTCACATCCTGGCAGGCCAGGAACCAGAGCATATTTTGGGGACCTTAAGAGGAATTTACTAATTCTATGGATACAACAGTAAAATCTAGGAGAGAGATTTTCCTGGCCTTGACTTCCTAGCCTAAACTTTACAAAATCCTTTAAATGGTTCAATCTTGAGCTCTTTAACAAAATTTACAAACAAAAGTTAATAGTTTTACTTTAGTGTCTGTTAAGTACTACATTATCAAGAAAGCTTATGGGGTTATTTAACATCTCTTATTGCATTTGTGAAAATAAACAGTCTAAACTATAATGAGGCCAGCCTTTTTTTCCTGATCAATATTTGGAGATTATTTATGGCCCAAACAGGGAATGCTATGGACTGAATAGTTTTTGTCCTCCCAAAATTCAAATGTTGAAACCCTAATTCCAATATGATGGTATTTGGAGAGGAGACTTTCAGAATGCAATTAGATCATGAAGGTGGATCATTTATAAATGGAATTAGAGTCTTTATAAGCAGAAACATGAGGGAGATAATCTCTCTCTTTCTGCCACATGAAGACACAGCAAGAAGATGGCCAAATGCAAACTAGGAAAGGGTCCTCATGAGAACCCAGTCATGCCGACACCTTGATTTCGGTCTTCCCAACCTTCAGAACTGTGAGAAATAAATGTTTAAGCTACCCAGTCTTTTATTTGTTAAACTGGCCTGAACTAAGACATGGAGATTTTTTTAAAAAATTATTAAAACTAGAAAAAAGACAGAAAAGGTGGGCGGCACATCTTTTCAATGTTATTGTGACATTGTTTAATAAACTCAACCTAGGATTATATAATTTTCTAGGGGAATGTACCTGTGTTTGAGTTTGCTATTTACTATTTGATTAGAACTGAGACACTATTAAGTTACTTGCCAAAATGTAAGTTTCTCTCTGATAGAAAAGATTATCCTGATGGTTATGGTTTGATTGCCCCATAGGACAATAATGAGTTTTGTATCTAACCTGGCATCCCTACTTTAAAATATTTTAGATGGTTGTTAGACTATATAAACCCCTTTTTATGAAATGCTCTTGGAGCCAGTTTTACCGTCTGAGTGGTTTTCTTCATTAGTTAATGAGTTGAATAAAATGTTTATTTTATATTTGTATAAGTCATTTTTAACTTCTTTAAAGTCATAAGTTGACCCATATAAGGTATTCATGATTACAGAAGCTTACATTTTAATATAAATATAAGAGTTCATATGGGTATTCTCATAAGGCTTCAATACCACAGAGAAGAAAATAAGGCCAAAATTTAGTCTCCTTTTACCTTGAGTTATATTTAAATTTTCTGACACAGAGTTTAAATTAATTAGATGTGTATCCTGTAATAGCAAAGAGGATGACAGGCATTCTGAACGTAGATTAAATAGACTTAATGTCATGAACCAGAAATTGTCTCTAGAAATAACTGATCCTATTTTCCAATTACTTTCAGAAATGACAGAATAATAGTAAATCTGCCAAAACCAAAATTGTTTTTGGTAGATATTTTCCAAAGGGCATACTGTGAATATTAATGAAGCCAATGCAGCAATTTGTTTAGTCATTTCAATGTATATTTAGTAGCTGACTCAAACCCCACAGACCACTGAGAAATGGTGTTGCACAGAAATCATAATTTATTTTTTAAAGATTTTACTTATTTCTTTGACAGAGAGAGAGAGCAAAAGTAGGGGGAGCAGCAGGCAGAGGGAGAGGGAGAAGCAGGTCTGCCTGATGCTTGATCCCACGACCCCGGGATCATGACCTGAGCCAAAGGCAGACGCTTAATGACTGAGCCACCCAGGCACCCAAAAATCAGAATTTTCTACCCCCACAGGAGCAATACTGAAATTTTCCTCTGGCCAAGGTGAATCACTAAATACACTTGCACTTAAAAACTTTCCTGTGTAAAGTATGTATACTGTATTCCATAAGATGGAACTCTGGGGTCTTCATCAACCATTTGCTAAGACATGGGAACTAATGCAAATGTGAACTAATGGTTGAAAGAAAAAAAGCTGACCTTGTCTACAGGCAAAATTATTTGGAGGTGATAAAGTATTTTGTCACTTCATCTGGGTGAGAATGAAGTTTTCTGCTATCTTAATTTGAACACTCACAGCCTGTAGTCCTTAAACTGACCAACAATTATCAACATATAACATATATCTTACTTTTTTATTTGTTAGTTTTCTCTTTTCCTTACTAAAGTGTAAACTTCATGATGTCAGAGATTTTTGCCTGTGTTCTGTTTTCCTGCTATAACCTATCAGTTAATAAATGTGCCTGGTACATAGTAACTGCTCAATACACATATATTAAATAAATTGAATGAAGTAGATGAGTGAATGAATGGATGGGACTGATTTAAGTCCATTTAACACTATGACAATATAAGAATTTTTTTTTCCCTTGGAGAGGGAGAGATGGGGGGTATGGGAGGGGCAAAGGGAGAGGGAGAAAGAGAATCTTAAGCAGGCTCCATGCCCAGAACAGAGCCCACATGGGGCCCAATCTCACAACCCTGAGCTCATGACCTGAGCTGAAATCAAGAGTGTGATGTTTAACTGAGCCACCCAGGAGCCCCAGTATAAGAAATTTTTAAACAGGTCCAAGTATCTCTCATTTTACGTTCCCTTTTATTACATAATAAGATTCATATGTTCTGAATGTTATTACTTTTATGTTAGATTCACCTTAGAGTTTATGTTTTTATTTTGCTTTACCAAGGCTTAATGTTTAATAAATGACAGAAACTGTTACCCCTGTCATTATTATATATTACCTCCTTTTAAATCCAATAATTTATAAAGTTTTTTCTTTCCATTTTGGTACTTTTCTTGTATATTTTTATAGGTCCTTTCAAATTCTGTTGTTAATCAGACAAAGTATAAATTAAAAATAAATATCAGTTACATCTAACCCATGAAAAATCTATTTTTAAAAACTCTGAAATGATTACTAAAATATTATTCACATACCTATTCTATCAAAACCCTTCAGAAAATAAAATACGTTTGTAAGAAATACTTCTTTCTACTTCGTATCAGTGAACAATTATGAATTTTGAATAATTAAATAATTCTCACAAAACTGTTACATTGGTAAGAGAAGTACAACATTTTCTATTGAGAAAAATATAATCAAAGGTAGTTAGTGTAGAAAAATCATTAAATATATATATAAATTACATTCTAATTTCTGAGTGGTTTTGCCTTCTATGTAGTGAGTTCAAATAAAAAATTACCGGCACAAAAATAAGTTGTTAGGTTGTATTACTTCACCATCAGTTTACATTGATCAAACATACTCATTTTCCCACAAATGCTAACTAATCAGTGTACAGTTGATTAAATGAAACAAAAGATCTGATATTGCCTATGAATATATATTTTGTCATCTACAGTACATGTTAACATTCTAATTGCTATTTTGAACTGTAAATATAAACATAAAAATATTACTGGAGTTTAAAGTTTAGTTGAAAGTACAAAAAAGGACAAAAACTCAAATACTGATAAGTGGTCTAAACATGACATTTCTTTGCGTACCAAAAGAGTTTTTGTCAGTTAGTCTTTAGAATCTATAATAATTCTCCTTAAGAACACTGCAGATATTAAGTAGGGATTTTCAAGTTATAATGGCAGATAATGACCACTACTTTGCTCTCCATCCACTGGAATATGCATTAAATCTTCCAAAAAGTTTCAAACTTTTAACAGCATTGGAAACTAAGAATCTTTAATCCGCGAGGCTCAAAGAAGTATTATTTAATAAGCATATGTGAGCTCATGAGGCAGAATGTAGTAAACAACAGAGATAAGGAGGGACCATAAAAACTTCCATTCATCTATGTGTTAAATTGATTAAAAAAGAGAGAACTGTATTGTCTGTCCTCCCCAATCTGCCCCATTCATGCCTCTCATTTTATAATCAGTTCCATTCTGAGTTGAGGGAACTATAGGAATGGTGCCCTTTGGAGAATGTAATTATTTACCATCTCTGCAAATGGAAGAAAAAAAGAATTTCTAAGAATATCCAGAAACAGATCTCTACCTCATGGGCATACCAGGCAGTGAAACCAAGATATCCTTCTTTAGACTGGAAAACTTAAATATTACAAACAGCATTACATTACAAAAACTAAAGTTAAAATTATAAAACAGCAACGATAAAAACTCTTTTGCACCAGCTGCTGAATGGGCTAATTGGTTATCTCTTTGTTTTACAAATTAAGAAAATAATTCTAATAGTAATCTCACGGCGATTATAAGAAAGGAGAATATACTGATTTAGACCTGAAACTGATGTAACAACAGATAAAGTTTTATATCTTCTATTTCATAGATGTCACAAGTCACAAAAGCAACAACAATCACAAAACAAACCAAAAACCGAATCTTTAGGAGAAAGATGTACCACATGAGTAGAAATTAGTTTTAAGAAACTGATACTGTAATATGTTCTCAGTAAGAGCATTGAAAGCTATATGAAAACACAAGAAACCACGATCAAAATTGAGTTGATTTCAAAGTCAGGAAGAAAGAAGAGTTCAGTGAGACTAGGCAACATGGCAAAGATTTAATACTGCAGGCTAAAATTCATTCTTGAAAACCATAGTGATGGTGTTGGAGAAACTGATCCATCCTGTGGAGAACAAACCTAGGACACTTTCCCTGAACACAGAATAACAAAAAAAGAGGAAGACAATCACAACTACAGGATAAGACATGGGGAAGATAGAATGAGAAAATTTATCTTCCCAAGGAGGAAATCAAAACCAAAGGGTAATGAAAGAAAATCAATATAAGATATAATTTAAGAAAACATTATACAACTGAAGAAAGGTTTGACTTATAAGACAAAGTGCTTACCAAGAAAAATACCTCATCTTATCCTAGTGAATTTGTAAAACATTTCAAGAAAAAATTAATAATTCTAAAATCAAGGAGGCAGAAAATCAGTCTTACTCCAAGGAATAAGAAAAATGACCTTTGAAACTTCTGCAATAATAAATGCAGAAGAGAGCAGAGTAAAATCCACAGTACTTTGAAAGAGAAAGAAAGTAAAAAATACTTAATATGCCAGATGGTTTGTCAGTTATGTTATGTGCATAGAGCAGAGAAAGTGAACCACCCATGTTCTCTTATAAGAAACATGTGAAGATATATTCTAGCCAGCACAAATATAGATTATTAATTTAGTCATCAAATATTTAATGATAGTTATGTGTAGTACCATTATTACAGTAGACACTATATTAGGCACTAAGGATAAAAATTTCACATAGTACTACAAGGTGATACTTGTACTTACACTTTGCTAGAGAGAAAACCAGGAGATATGACCCAGAGAGGGAATCAAAAAGGATCCTGGAGGAAGTTTTCATTGTATTGAGAACTAAAGAATGAGTAATAGTAATCAGAGTCATTGGGATGAAGGGGAAAATATTTTCAAAGATCCTGGGAAGAAAGTAACCATGACATGGCTATGGAACTGAAAGAAGCCACTGTGGCTATAGAGGAGAAAAGAGGATCATAGTGCCACATGATGCATGGGAAGTAGTAGGGACCAAAACATGCATGGCCTTACAGGCCATATTAACATTTTTGGTCTTTGTCTTAAAATCATGAGAAACCATTGACTGATTTACGGTAAGTGTGTGTATGTGTGTTTTGTCTGTGTATGAGGTACGTGTTCAAATTTATATTTTTAAAAGTTCACACTGGTTGAAGTATTTAGGAATAGATTAAAAGGGGACAATTTGGATATAGGGAAACCATCTATGACACCATTTTATTTGCATACCTCCAGAGACGATGAATTAGAGTGGTGGTGATGAAGACAGAGAAAGAACACATCTTAAAGATACACAAGACTGAAAACTAGGTTTTTGATGTGTGCAATTGATTAGACATTAATATCTTTTCACTAAAATATAACATAGTAGAAGAGGTGGGTTCAGTGTTGGGGAGAAAGTTACATGTACAGGGTGGGGAAATTCTAAGTGTAAGTGCCCTTTGAGACATTTAAATGAAAATCTCAGATTTCAAGAAAGCAGTTGGGTCTGGATTTCTGAGGAGAGTTCTCAGAAATACAAGTCTGTGAGTCATCATATGTGGGATTTATTAAAAACTTTGAAACTGGATAAGACAGAGAAAAGAGCTCACAAATATACAAGCCTGGTAAAGATGAACTGATACTAAGCTCTGAAAGAAATTAAAATTAAACTAAGAATAAATATTTTTGTAAATGTAATTTTTAAAAAGGATTCCTAAGAGAACATATATAATAAATGGCTTAATAAGATAGAGGTTTATTCCTTTTTCATCTAAAATAAGTTACATGTGTAGCAATCCAGGACTTAATTGGTACTTCCAAGGTTATCATCATCCTTAGAAAGTAATTTTGATTCTCAGGTTCTCCTTTGGCTCCAAGACTCTTGCTATATCCCTACTTTATGTGTCCTTATTCCAAGCAGGAAAAGGAGGAAGAATGTAGAAAATCCAGAAGACTTACCTGATTTATGCTTCAACTTGTTGCTCACTTTTGGGTGCATGTCACTGGGAAACGTAGTTTTGGGTTGAACACATTGCCATCTGGAATGAAATGTGCTTTCTGTGAATAAAGAAGAGAATAGGCACTTGGGAAGGCAACTGTGGGAAATCACTGTTATGCACTACTGTTTATGGTTTATATATTACAGACTCTCTGAATGAAATTTTGGCAAACTTTA